>NC_092151.1:56794520-57114326 GCF_045791955.1 Oncorhynchus clarkii lewisi | reverse complement strand
TTCAATCCAATTATATTTTAAAAATATTTCAGTTGAGTGGATGATAGAAAATTGCTATTATTGTTTTTTCTTTGAAGTAAATTTAGCCCACTTTTGCTAAAATAGAAAATATAGTCTACTGATGGTGCCTTGAATACCGGTTTCTTTCATTTAATGTTCATGTTATGGGGATATTTATATAAAGGAAATTTGTCTTTTGTGTCTGTTGAAAATTAAAGATTACTGACAGAGCCATAAGAAAATATTGCTTTATTTATCTGATCATATTGTAATATATTTGTTAGGTTTTCAGTAGGTTCAATTAGGTTCACTAGACTATATGCGTCATTTAAAAAATGTTCAATGAACATTCGAACAGTCCGGCCCTCGTCTTGTAGCTGATTTTTTTATTTGGCCCTCCGTCCATTTGACTTTGACACCCCTGCCCTAAAGGATCGGCCCGGAACTGCTGTGACTGTCTGAGGTGGGTGTCTGTAGCATAACTGTCTGTAGTGGGAAGCAACTTGCACCAGCCTGATCCTGTCCCTGACTTTCAGATACATCGTCTGATTCCCGCCACTCAATCTATGGATTTCATAACGTCAGCTGTCATCATGTGTTAGTCGGTACTGGGCTGTAAAAATGTGATTTATGTCTAATTTATTCTGATGTTATGCCAAATGCCTTTTCTATTGATGACTTTGTTCTGAAATAAATATAATTTAATTGTAATTTTTATTCCATTTTTATTTACTATTTATTGCCCTCAAAATATAACAGAAAGAAACAGTTGTGTCATATCCTTGCTTGCCAAAGACGTAGTCTCTCGACACCTGCAAATATGGTCAGGATGAGAAATTCATTTCCTGGACTGGGCAAACTTGATCTCCGTGCTGATGATCATGTTGCCCTGATTCAGATCTTGAGCGTAAATTGGCCGTAAATAGCCACCTAATCAAATCAAATCAAATCAAATGTATTTATATAGCCCTTCGTACATCAGCTGATATCTCAAAGGGCTGTACAGAAACCCAGCCTAAAACCCCAAACAGCAAGCAATGCAGGTGTAGAAGCACGGTGGCTAGGAAAAACTCCCTAGAAAGGCCAAAACCTAGGAAGAAACCTAAAGAGGAACCAGGCTATGTGGGGTGGCCAGTCCTCTTCTGGCTGTGCCGGGTGGAGATTATAACAGAACATGGCCAAGATGTTCAAATGTTCATAAATGTTGAAACTGGAGCAGCAGCACGGCCAGGTGGACTGGGGACAGCAAGGAGTCATCATGTCAGGTAGTCCTGAGGCATGGTCCTAGGGCTCAGGTCCTCCGAGAGAGAGAAAGAGAGAAAGAGAGAATTAGAGAGAGCACGCTTAAATTCACACAGGACACCGAATAGGACAGGAGAAGTACTCCAGATATAACAAACTGACCCTAGCCCCCCGACACATAAACTACTGCAGCATAAATACTGGAGGCTGAGACAGGAGGGGTCAGGAGACACTGTGGCCCCATCCGAGGACACCCCCGGACAGGGCCAAAGGTCACGACTCCCAAACCAAACGAAGCCACATCATGGGCAAGCAAGAGGGGCTACTTCAAACCACCTCATCTCCTCCCCACCATAACCATGATCCACATACGGTGTACCCACTACCCGGTACATATTGCTCTTCTGAGATTAGGTATGCGCAGATATGTACTCATGTCATCAAGTATGCGCTCGCGCCTGATAATAATTTACAGGTATGACATATCCATGACACCTCCTGACTACTTCATGTAACTTCATGGCGTAAACACCTATCCTGCTGCGCCCCGATCCCCACGCATCACTCCATCAACATTGTTGTACTGCGGTTGGGAGATAGATCCTCTTTCACTTTCCAGGAATGTGTACCCGGGTCCTGTTCCAGAAGACAGAATGTGACTGGGTGCTTGAGGAAAAGTTCAGCCAGTCCTCTCTTGAGTCAGAGAGAAAAGAGAGAGGGGGGAGATAAGGAGAGTGAGAGGGAGAGCGGGAGGGAACTGGAATAGCCCTTAGAGTCGGCGCGCGCTGGTTCAGACCGGTTCCTGTTTCCCCCTTCCCTTCACAGACATGTAAATACAGATCTGGCCTGCCGCCAGCATTAGTCACCTTTTTGTCTTGAGAAAGAGGGGTGGAGGGAGGGAGGGAGATACTGACAGAGAAAGAGAGATAAGTGGAGAGATGCAAAGGAGACTCAAATGAAAAGAGAGAGAGAGCGACAGAGGGGGGGGGGGCAGAGAGGGGGAGTGAGAGAGAGAGGGACAGAGAGAGAGAGAGAGAGAAAGAGAGATAGAGAGAGAGAGAAAGAGAGAGAGAGAGAGAGAGAGAGAGAGAGAGAGAGAGAGAGAGAGAGAGAGAGAGAGAGAGAGGGACACAGAGAGGGAGGGGGACACAGAGAGAGAGAGAGAGATGTGTTGTCAACATTGTCTACAATGAAAACTGCACATCCTCCCCAGTCTGGGAGGGATTAAGGGCTGTTCAGACCGACGCCTCATATTTTTAAAAGTACAATTATGAAACTACTTTAGAGCAATTATAGCCAGTTTGACTAGTATTTCTTATTAAACAAAACATTCATAAGTCTGGTTGTGTCTAGATTAGAGTATAACCATTTCAGTTCATTTAGTTTCATAGTGTAATGTCCAAAACAAAGAAATGACTTTGTCCAGCTGTGAAATGAACATGACCAATGAAAATAATTTGCTCTCCTAGAGTAGAACTCTCCTAGAATGCAAAAGTGCATATCACCCCCTCTCCATGTTTCATACATTGTTTGGTGTACACGATTCTCAGAATGTAGACTTCAAAAAGGTGTTTGCTGGACTTATAGGTAGGGCCTTCTAGTGATTGGACAAATTCCACAGTACCTCCGATGACTTGTATGATGCACGGGACACCACAATTGGCTTCCAATAAAGAATTGCCAACTGTGCAAATGTTTACACTTCCCATGTGGTTATCATCTGACACTTTAGTTATGTCGGATGTGCCCTAGGGCTGAACTGAAACCATCAATCTTCCACTCAGACTATATACAATTATAATGCATTATAATACTTCGTAAACACGTCATAAACCCGTTTATACCCCCTAAAATGGCTTAGAATCATTTCACAATGATCCTGTTTAAATCACATTTATTTTCAGGATTTTGTGAATTTTGGGGATATTGATATTTTGGCAAACCAATCTAGATTCCGTTTTCAGATTGCAGTATATTGATGATACCTTTTCCTACTTTCTGTGAAATGGATCATGTTATACTCATGTTTACTAGTGTATTGTATTGACCCCCCCCCCCCTAACCACTCTCAAATAGTGGGGGTAGGAGGTGGGTGGTAGTGAGGGTAGGGAGTGGGTGTTAGTGGGGATAGAGGGTGGTAGTGGGGGTAGGGAGTGGGTGGTAGTGGGGGTAGGAGGTGAGTGGAAGTGGGGGTAGGAGGTGGGTGGTAGTGAGGGTAGGGATGGGTGGTAGTGGGGGTAGAGGGTGGTAGTGGGGGTAGGAGGTGGGTGTTAGTGGGGGTAGGAGGTGGGTGGTAGTGGGGGTAGGATGTGGGTGGTAGTGGGGGTAGAGGGTGGGTGGTAGTGGGGGTAGGAGGTGGGTGGTAGTGGGGGTAGGGAGTGGGTGGTAGTGGTAGTGGGGGCAGGGAGTGGGTGGTAGTGGGGGTAGGGATGGGTGGTAGTGGGGGCAGGGAGTGGGTGGTAGTGGGGGTAGGGAGTGGGTGGTAGTGGGGGTAGGGGATGGGTGGTAGTGGGGGCAGGGAGTGGGTGGTGGTGGGAGTAGGGAGTGGGTGGGTGGTAGTGGGGGTAGGGGGTGGGTGGTAGTGGGGGCAGGGAGTGGGTGATGTTGTAGGTGTTGCATTGTACTACATCAACTCACTGCCCTTGCAAATCTTTGGTCAAGACTAAAATAGTGCACCCCAGTTCCTCTGAGCTGGTCAAAGGAGTTTATCCCTGCTCAGGCGCTTTCATAAGTAGGATTTGTTGGATCGAGGCCAAGAGGTTATAGAGCATAAACTAGCTTCAGAATGGGGTTTATGCAGAGCTAACAAACATCTCCCCTCTCTCATTTGCTAACACACTTAATACAAAACCGGTTCCAATCATACTGACTTTCAGGCTTAAAACACGACTGGTATCTTGTTTACTACATTCCTCTACTCTGGGAGGACTACTTCTGCAGCTGAACAACATGGCTGCAGCTTCACAGGCACGCAGACAGGGTTCAGCTGTCGAACGCTAAGAGCCCAAACGGTAGAGCAGGCCTGCAGGCAGCCAGGCCAGCGGAGTCCGACAACTGTTGTTATTGAGGGCCACTAATAATAACCACATTTGACGTCAGCTGTCGCATGTCGACACACTTAGCTGCGGCATGTCTCACTGCTCATTCATTCTACTCACTATTCGGGTACACACGTCTGAGATTGCACTGCAGGGGGTTGGGGGGCTATTAGCATAGCTACTTTGGTCTGGAACTTTCCTTAGTAAAAATGAAAAACGTTGTTTGTTTGTTTTGCTGGACACCTCAGCAGATTGATGTAATGAACTGCAGACAAAGGCCCACATCTTGTCGAAAACATCGAACTGTCTCTTTTACAGTTTAAATCAGCCCTTTAATGAAGCCAGAAAGACAAGGCCTTTGTTTCTATTTTCTCCCTGATCCGACCACCGACTGGCATCATACAGATCGCCGTCTCCTTTCCATCCTCTCAGCACTTTAGGTTATCGAGGCCACGGGCAAACCTTCTCCCTCCGTAGTGAAAACGTCACTGCCTCCAATAGGGCTGGCAAGCCTTGGGATACGGAGTGAACGTGCGCGTGTTTGTGTGTGTGTGACTTCTCAGCATGTGTGTGTGTGAGTAGGGTGAGAAGACAGTCGTAAAAGACTGCAGTGTCACACGGCTAAATAGTCGACATAGCTCCCTGTTTAGCTGTCTATAACCCCCTCCCTCCCTTTCACTCTCCGTCTACAACTCCCATAGCTATGCAGTACATAGCTCTCATCACCACAGCCAATCAGGGAGGGCTGAGCAGAAACGGTACTTCTTGCTGAGTCAGACAAATCAGAAGAACTATATGTGCTTACTGACCTCTTCCCTAGAACAGCCCAGCTGCAGTGACACTGATGTGGCGCGCAACTGTTTGTTCCCTGGTGCCTGTAGCAGACGTGCAGATCTAGGATCGGATAACCCCACTCCTATCCTGACCATGGCCTTTCGGAGGTAAATGGCGAAGCTGACCACAGATCAGTGCATAGGGGCATTAACATGCTTCACCAGTAGTTCACTCAATTACGTGTCTTTGCGCGCTCGTTGCGCTATATCTTGGGATGCGTGTCATCGATTTGCCATTAGAATCTACTGATTTAGTGTCAGAAGACGCACCCAAATCCCTGGGCACGTTAGAGTCATTGTGAAACCAGCGGGCTGCACTTGACAGTCAGATAAATTGGATGGGGGTTACTGCCAAAAAACGTTCCCCTAAAGTAAACTGACCGATCCAGCCCATCCACTGCCCCTTCCTATTCGGGAACATACAGTACGGTGAGGTTGTCTTTGTCGCCCTACAAATTGGACACAGGCCACGGACAGACAACACACACGACGTGCACGTTTCCCCATCCTATCTCCCACTCAGCACATCCTCATATCTCCAGGGTTTTTCAACAAGTAGCCCAAATCTGCTGACTTTCCTAACACAGCAAGCAGTAAGCTGAGCTTCAACAGCAAGGTCATTGGCTGATACTGGCAATTGGGGTGTTATGGTTAATTATTCATAGGAATCAGACAAGCAGGACAAAGGGCAAAATAAAGAAGTGGATATCAGACTTCTTGTATTTTATAGATGATGATATCACAACCTTATAAATTATATATGTTTTATTATTGAGAGGAGGAAACAATAATTGGAATATCAATTAAAGAGTATTTGAACAAATCAGCATGTGCTTGATTAAGAAGTGCATGTTTTTAAAAACCATTTATATAACAGCTTGAGAGAGAAACATTGTGTCAGTTGAAATCAGTGAGTGTGTAAAAGAGATGCCCTGCATAAGAACTTTACCGTCACTCAACACGACCACATCTCCTCCACCTGTAGTCTGGGAGCGCCCTCTTGTGTCAACATATAGTAATAGCAGCCAGGGAAATAACCTTTCACTAAAATACTCAAAAAACATAATTGCATTCATATTTTAATAAGTTTAAAGACTGTACATTAAATGCAAAGGAGGCTGTCAAGTACAGATCATTTTTGATAAATCAACAAACATTTGTAATTAAGTAAAATCCCTGCAAAGTGAGGACTGTGTTACATTTATATAAAGCTTTCCTTCATGTCTGGTTCCACACTGGTAGTAATTCTGTGGCTTCCAGTCCTTTCCAGACACAGTCCACAGTCCAGTAGCTGTGTACGTGCCATTGCTTCCCCTGGAACTCCAAACAACATTGTTCTCTGGGGTAACCACGGTGTTGTTGATCCACCAAATGATGTCCACCAGGTGTGTGTGTAAACCACTGAGGACACACACCAGCATAGGTGTCTGTGAAGCACCAGGGTCACTCCCGAATGAGGAGAGGATGAGTACAGATGGATCAGAAGGGTTCAAACCTGACAGGTGAAAGAAAGTCAACATGCATGAAGACTTTGGGATGAAAAGGTGTTTTCGACCCAAACACTTGGAGAAATCTTAGAACTCGCTTGAGCAAATGTTATTGAAGTACAGACAATTGTGAGCTCCTTTGTGTGAGAAGGTGTCAATAACAATTAGCCTTCAAATACACATTGCAGCAAAAGTTATTAAAATTCCAGCTTACCTTCTACAAAGAGCTGGATGCCCCTACTAAACACCACATCCTTTTGAGAGGGCTTCCCCCCATGTACACACCTGAGGAAAAACATGACTTTCATTATCATCAGAACACTGCAAGAATGCAGATAGAATGAAGTGCAATCTGCATATAAAGTTGAGCTGAAAGTTACCCCAGTAGTAGTAAAGTGAAACATAGTCCTGCTCTGTTCATTCTGGCTGAGTGGTTTGTTTCAGTTGGTGCTCTGGAGAGGAGAAAAGCCAACTGCCTGAGTCCCTTGAGGGGCTTGGTGTCTTGTCCTCCAGTATCATGCAACTCTCTCCTCTCACACCAACGTGGTCTCAGAGCATTTCGTATGATTCCTTATGTAAAACCGAGACACTCCACTTAGTATGACATGTTACGTTTCGCATTGGAATGTATTAAATCCATCGTCTATTTCGTGTCATATGTTATGAATTTGAATTTGTATGATATATTACACATTGGAATTTGTTCAAAATGTTACCAATTGCAATTAGTACAGTATGTTACGAACTTGCAAAACATATGATATGTTACAAATCCCCCACCCTGCCCCCATTTTTTTTTACAAGAATATACTACCAATGTCCATGGTGCTGAAATTGTGAAATATCTATGTACCTGCATGCCTATCGAATGAATTGATGATAGGCTTTCTGTGGTGCCAGGGCTTAATTTTGTTTTAGCTAATGGATAAGTGGTTATTGATAGGCCTATTTGGTCGTCATTTTATCATGTTAAACCTAACGTTTGACGAAGCTATACACGCTGTGGCAATGCTGCCATTTTTAGACTGCTGGCATTAATGTAATTAGCCTACTTGTTCAGTAATTAAGTTGAAATTCAAATATTGCACATTGTAAAATAAATGTTTGATGCAACAGCATACTAATCAGCTACCAATATAAATGTTTTGAATATACAGCTGTCCTGTATAGCCTACCTGAACCTGCATGACATGAGCCGTGCTCTCGCTCTCTCCCAACATGGATAGAAAGTTATGCGTAAAACCAGTCTATTAATGCCAAATAATATAGCCAGTCCACCCTCAAAACACTAGCTTAATAGGGATTGTTTTATATACATTGTACTATTTATAACTACATACTGCATTTAGCTGCTATTTATAAACGTTGTTTTTCTCTCTCTCCCCTTTTTCTCCACAACTTCATAATATCCAATTAGGATCCTGTCTCATCGCTGCAACTCCCCAACGAGCTTGGTAGAGGCGAAGGTCGAGTCATGCATCCTCTGGAACATGACCTGCCAAACCGCGCTTCTTAACACCCACCTGCTTAGCCCGGAAGCCACACCGTTCAACTGACAACCGAAGTCAGCCTGCAGGTGCCCGACCCGCCACAAGGAGTCACTAGAGCGCGAGAAGCCAAGTAAAGCCCCCCCGGCCAAACCCTCACCTAACACGGACAATGCTTGGCCAATTGTGAACCGCCCTATGGGACTCCCGGTCACGGCCGGTTGTGACACAGTCTGGGATCGAACCCGGGCCTGTAGTGACACCTCAAGCACTGGGATGCCATGCCTTAGACCGTTTCGCAACTCGGGAGGCTTTATAAACTTTTGAAAATAAAAATGACATCAAATAGCCTAACAATGAGGGGAAAAAATAGTCAGCTTGAGGACAACTATTTATTGCTGAACTCTGGATAATAGCCTACACAAATGGCAATATTCAAGGTCAATTAAATCAAATCAAATCCAATCCAACTTGAGAGACTCCTCTAGTGTCCCGAAGTCCTCCTTTTCTGTGTGCAAATGTTTTCACCATGGCCTGTAGGTCCAAGTTGTGGGCCCGACTGTTTTCAATACTGACTATTGCCAACCCAGACAGTTTTCCTAAGACATTGTGCATATATATATCCATTGAGCAGCACACAACTTAAACGTAGTCGTGAATGATGCATGCCAAGATACAGTGGGGCAAAAAAGTATTTAATCAGCCACCAATTGTGCAAGTTCTCCTACTTAAAAAGATGAGAGAGGCCTGTAGTTTTCATCATATGTACACTTCAACTATGACAGACAAAATTAGAAAAAAAATCCAGAAAATCACATTGTAGGATTTTTAATGAATTAATTTGCAAATTATGGTGGAAAATAAGTATTTGGTCACCTACAAACAAGCAAGATTTCTGGCTCTCACAGACCTGTAAATTATTTTTTAAGAGGCTCCTCTGTCCTCCTCTCGTTACCTGTATTAATTGCACCTGATTGAACTTGTTATCAGTATAAAAGACACCTGTCCACAACCTCAAACAGTCACACTCCAAACTCCACTATGGCCAAGGCCAAAGAGCTGTCAAAGGACACCAAAAAAAATTGTAGACCTGCACCAGGCTGGGAAGACTGAATCTGCAATAGGTAAGCAGCTTGGTTTGAAGAAATCAACTGTGGGAGCAATTATTAGGAAATGGAAGACATACAAGACCACTGATAATCTCCCTCGATCTGGGGCTCCACGCAAGATCTCACCCCGTGGGGTCAAAATGATCACAAGAACGGTGAGCAAAAATCCCAGAACCACACGGGGGGGACCTAGTGAATGACCTGCAGAGAGCTGGGACCAAAGTAACAAAGCCTACCATCAGTAACACACTACGCCGCCAGGGACTCAAATCTTGCAGTGCCAGACGTGTCCCCCTGCTTAAGCCAGTACATGTCCAGGCCCGTCTGAAGTTTGCTAGAGAGCATTTGGATGATCCAGAAGAAGATTGGGAGAATGTCATAAGGTCAGATGAAACCAAAATATAACTTTTTGGTAAAAACTCAATTCGTCGTGTTTGGAGGACAAAGAATGCTGAGTTGCATCCAAAGAACACCATACCTACTGTGCAGCATGGGGGTGGAAACATTATGCTTTGGGGTTGTTTTTCTGCAAAGGGACCTGGACGACTGATCCGTGTAAAGGAAAGAATGAATGGGGCCATGTATCGTGAGATTTTGAGTGAAAACCTCCTTCCATCAGCAAGGGCATTGAAGGTGAAACGTGGCTGGGTCTTTCAGCATGACAATAATCCCACTCACACCACCCGGGCAACGAAGGAGTGGCTTCGTAAGAAGCATTTCAAGGTCCTGGAGTGGCCTAGCCAGTCTCCAGATCTCAACCCCATTGAAAATCTTTGGAGGGAGTTGAAAGTCCGTGTTGCCCAGCAACAGTCCCAAAACATCATTGCTCTAGAGGAGATCTGCATGGAGGAATGGGCCAAAATACCAGCAACAGTGTGTGAAAACCTTGTGAAGACTTACAGAAAACATTTGACCTCTGTCATTGCCAACAAAGGGTATATAACAAAGTATTGAGATAAACTTTTGTTATTGACCAAATACAGTGCCTTGCGAAAGTATTCGGCCCCCTTGAACTTTGCGACCTTTTGCCACATTTCAGGCTTCAAACATAAAGATATAAAACTGTATTTTTTTGTGAAGAATCAACAACAAGTGGGACACAATCATGAAGTGGAACGACATTTATTGGATATTTCAAACTTTTTTAACAAATCAAAAACTGAAAAATTGGGCGTGCAAAATATTCAGCCCCCTTAAGTTAATACTTTGTAGCGCCACCTTTTGCTGCGATTACAGCTGTAAGTCGCTTGGGGTATGTCTCTATCAGTTTTGCACATCGAGAGACTGACATTTTTTCCCATTCCTCCTTGCAAAACAGCTCGAGTTGGATGGAGAGCATTTGTGAACAGCAGTTTTCAGTTCTTTCCACAGATTCTCGATTGGATTCAGGTCTGGACTTTGACTTGGCCATTCTAACACCTGGATATGTTTATTTTTGAACCATTCCATTGTAGATTTTTCTTTATGTTTTGGATCATTGTCTTGTTGGAAGACAAATCTCCGTCCCAGTCTCAGGTCTTTTGCAGACTCCATCAGGTTTTCTTCCAGAATGGTCCTGTATTTGGCTCCATCCATCTTCCCATCAATTTTAACCATCTTCCCTGTCACTGCTGAAGAAAAGCAGGTCCAAACCATGATGCTGCCACCACCATGTTTGACAGTGGGGATGGTGTGTTCAGCTGTGTTGTTTTACGCCAAACATAACGTTTTGCATTTTTGCCAAAAAGTTCAATTTTGGTTTCATCTGACCAGAGCACCTTCTTCCACGTTTGGTGTGTCTCCCAGGTGGCTTGTGGCAAACTTTAAACAACACTTTTTATGGATATCTTTAAGAAATGGCTTTCTTGCCACTCTTCCATAAAGGCCAGATTTGTACAATATACGACTGATTGTTGTCCTATGGACAGTCTCCCACCTCAGCTGTAGATCTCTGCAGTTCATCCAGAGTGATCATGGGCCTCTTGGCTGCATCTCTGATCAGTCTTCTCCTTGTATGAGCTGAAAGTTTAGAGGGACGGCCAGGTCTTGGTAGATTTGCAGTGGTCTGATACTCCTTCCATTTCAATATTATCGCTTGCACAGTGCTCCTTGGGATGTTTAAAGCTTGGGAAATCTTTTTGTATCCAAATCTGGCTTTAAACTTCTTCACAACAGTATCTCGGACCTGCCTGGTGTGTTCCTTGTTCTTCATGACGCTTTTAACGGACCTCTGAGACTATCACAGTGCAGGTGCATTTATATGGAGACTTGATTACACACAGGTGGATTGTATTTATCATCATTAGTCATTTAGGTCAACATTGGATCATTCAGAGATCCTCACTGAACTTCTGGAGAGAGTTTGCTGCACTGAAAGTAAAGGGGCTGAATAATTTTGCACGCTCAATTTTTCATTTTTTGATTTGTTAAAAAAGTTTGAAATATCCAATAAATGTCGTTCCACTTCATGATTGTGTCCCACTTGTTGTTGATTCTTCACAAAAAAATACAGTTTTATATCTTTATGTTTGAAGCCTGAAATGTGGCAAAAGGTCGCAAAGTTCAAGGGGGCCGAATACTTTCGCAAGGCACTGTACTTATTTTCCACCATAATTTGCAAATAAATTCATAAAAAATCATACAATGTGATTTTCTGGATTTTTTTTCTCATTTTGTCTGTCATAGTTGAAGTGTACCTATGATGAAAGTTACAGGCCTCTCTCATCTTTTTAAGTGTGAGAACTTGCACAATTGGTTGCTGACTAAATACTTTTTTGCCCCACTGTATATCAGAGATAAGGGGCTGTTGATATTGCAACCGCACAACTCAGATGCCGGTTAACCAGTATGAACGAAATCGCAAACAGATTTTTTTTGTTTAACCCCTTTTGAACTGTTGTCCACTAAAGATGATCTGTTTGCATCTGCCAATTTATTGGCTGTCCGGTATGCAGACGACCTGTCCCCAGAGCTTCCTATACAGTTAATTCATCTCTTTCTGTAATATGTTGAAGCCAGCACTTATTACAGGAAAACTCCACCCAAAACCGATATTTTGGTATGTTTCATTCGTCAATCGTTGACATAACTTGATTGTTGACAAGCAAAACATGGACTTTCAAGATATGTAACTTTCAAAAAACAGAAATCATCCCCATATGATGCATTTAGCTGGGGCTTAAGGTTAGGAGTTAGGTTAAAGGGTTAAGGTTAGGATTAAGTTTACGCTTAGGGGAAGTGTTTGCTAAAAGCGTTGGGATTAGGGTTAGGGGAAAGGTTAGGCAAAAGGGTTAAGGTTAGAGTTGGGGTTAGGTTTAGCTAATATGCTAAGTAGGTGCAAAGTAGCTAAAAAAGTAGTTAGTAGTTGCAAAGTTGCTATAATGCTAAAGTCGTCTGTGATGAGATTCGAACACACAATCTTTCGGTTGCTAGACATTCAACAAAAATCAGTTCTTCACCTCATATCTTTTACACAACATTTGAGCCTTTAGCCCAGTCATTCTCAGAACCGTCAGTTCATCACTAATTAGGAGAATGTCAATAAATGATAGATTCCTATTTTCATCTTCTCTAAAGGTAACGTTAATAGCTAGACTCTCAGAACTCTCAGAATATATTATAGAGGAAGGACACTGGTGCAGAGAGGAAATGTTGTGAAAAACTATCTGGGTGGAACATGAGTGTTTTCCCAAGGCACATGTTGCCCCCTTCTATATCAGGCTCAAAACAAGTAGATCAGTTATTCAGTTTGTAGGAGGATAGAAAAACAGGAAAGAACAGTTAGCACAAGTGGTTGTGTCTGAAACAGATGTATGACTTCTCCAGTTCAGCCCACGCTGGAGAATGGGGTGATTCTGACAGTGTCAATTATCTGTGGTAAACCACAATTAACTTTACATGATATGTTTCTGCCCTTCTCCCTTTTCTGCCTACATTATAAATGTTAGTTAACCCAATATAAATATTCCATGAAACCCCCCCAAAAAGACACTCAGGCGATACAACACTCTTAGTACATGACAACAACAAAACAACATCAACTTGAGTTTATTAGGAGTTGCTTTGGAAGACCAATACAGAGTAGCCTGTAGATACAGTACAGTGTGATTACATAGTACACCTCACATTCGTCTCTACAAATCAGTTGTTCTTTCAAATCCTTCTGTTAGTCCACAGAAATAAACAGCCATGTCATTCTCTTTAGATCCATGGATCAGTAACTGATGCTGGTGAAGTGGCCTGCTATCATTGGTCTGGACAGTGATCTTGTTGGGATGGAAGCCATGGCCGTAGAGCACATGGGAGGTGTTGGTCAAGTGGTAGCTGAGTACCAGTTCAGGCCTCTCTCCTTGACTCTGCTTGTACCAGCTCACAGTGGCCATGCTACAGTTAGTGGACAGAGTGCAGTCCAGTGTGGCATCCTCGCCCACTTTCACTGATAAGCTCTTCAGTGATACACCCAGGGACTCTCCCAAACGTACACCTGTAGAAAGTCACAGGTGACAAATCATATAGGTCTACAGAGAGAGGCCCCATCCAGACACAACCCCTAATAACTAGTTCCTCAAGTCAATTCTAATTCGAAAATGCATTCCATTTCATAATGTCTTGATATACCTACTGAACTGTCACCACAACAAAGTGTCACGGTTACTGAAGGATTGTACCAGTACAATTGTAACTGACAGTAAAGCATTTAAATGCATTGAGGAACACAACCAACAAAACACTCTGAGGTTATATCAAAATGTTTAATATCTTTAACCATTGTTATTGGAAAATGTACTTACCATTCAGTATGACTGACAAGCACAACATGATTCTCAATGTCACTTTCATGGCCGGATGCAGTACTCTATTCTGTGAGATGATGAAAAGGAAGCTTTCGATCCGACTCCCTCGTAGACTCTGCTTGAGGTTTCTCTGGAGAGAAGTAGGCTGTGTTTGTTGGTCCAACTGAGTCTCACAGAGGAACTGCCTTCCAACACGTTGTGCACAAACTCATCAGGTCATTTCAACCTCAGATGTGTCACAGTCTGTAAAGGCAGCATTACCTTTTAACAGGCTGACCACTCCACATTGCATCGCGTGTGCGAGCGTTGCAAAATTTATTTAGGAATCTGTTATTAAATTATTGCACCCACACTGCTCGCGCACGTCAACGAGCGTATGCGTTGCCAAGGGCTAAAATAGAAGTCATTCCTATTTCTGACACAGATCGCACTGCAAGTCCTGCCTCTCCCATCTCCTCATTGGTTTATAGAAGCAGGTACCCACGTGCCATCTCCTCATTGGTTATACCCACGTGGGTGATTGAAAGACGAACTGTGTTGCTGGTCGGTGTAGTAATACTATGAAAGTTCAGATGCCAATAACCATATAAGTTCAAAGGTGAGAAAGCCTTGAAGGAGGAGAGATGACTAGAAACGATTCGGAGTAGAGGACCTTGTGCATTTCAGGTAAGATAACAACTCAGTGTTTATATCCCAGGACAAATTAGCTAGCAACGGCAAGCTAGCTAAATA
This sequence comes from Oncorhynchus clarkii lewisi, assembly GCF_045791955.1. Lineage (NCBI taxonomy): Eukaryota > Metazoa > Chordata > Actinopteri > Salmoniformes > Salmonidae > Oncorhynchus > Oncorhynchus clarkii. The sequence goes on along the minus strand of NC_092151.1, from coordinate 57,099,626 downwards.
GGACAAATTAGCTAGCAAGTGCAAGCTAACTAGTTAAATTGCCACAAATGTTTAATGATTTTCGACCTGTCGCCAAATTAACGTCATTGGTTCAGAGTTTGTTTTAATATTTTAACCTGCGTGTCGTGATCGCGTTTGGTGTAGGGGGACAAAATAAATGTATGCATGATGGCGCACGCGCGCAGCCGGTTTGGGTTCCGTGTTAGGCTCCCAAATGTACTGCATTGTCTATTGGGATTTGTGGGAAATGGCCACACAGAGGACTGTGAGTGACCTACAATGTGAGTAGACCTATAATTGTATGTCCGGCGAAAGACTTGGATTCCATCTCTCATGCAACATAATTTCCACAAACTTACAAAAGGCACAAACAGTAACATCCCTTGTTTCTCAAGCCAAGGTCTTAAGGGAGTATGTGAGCACAGACGTTCACTTCGCCTAGCCAAGTTCTACTAGGAGCAAACTGAACCGATGTATGAGAACTCCTTAAGACACAGTGCAGGTATCGGGAGTCGACATTTACATAGATCAGGGTTGAGAAACAGGGGCCACAGTGTGTCGGCTTTTGTACCAGGCTACCTGTAACACACCGGACTCACCTAGTCACGGTCTGCAATTAAAACCACTAATATGAATCAGATGGGTTGGAACATAATAATGCAGGCAGCCTCACAGGACAGCACGGGAGTTGCTCACCCTTGATATAAATTCCTCTGCTTAGTAGAGGATATTCCAATACTCTCTCAGCTGATAGGTTTGACGAACCAAGCTAATGTTCTCATTCCCATTCATCCTCCACAGTTCAGTCCCGAGAAGCCTGTGAGATCAGAGACTGAAGAAGCCGTCCCTTAAAGACAAGGTCCACGGTGTCGTCCTTGTAGTGGATGCTTCTAAAAAGGTGTCCAGCTACACCAAAGGCTTAGGCACAACCTGCCAACAGCCCAGAGAACACATCAGTGACCTGGGTGAGCAAAAGCGGAAGCATTTCAGCAATGGCAGTAATGGTTGTCGTGTAAGAACTGTTGATACTCTGAGGTCAATTGACAGCGTGAGAAACAAATGTGTTTCGCAGGTGTGCATCAAGTGACATTGCTGACACGTGGATCAGGTGTGTCAGGAAACCGGCCATGACGAAAACATTCAGCAGACAGTACTCTCTATAATACCCCTTTTGATGAGTTAGTCATTAGCTATTTAAATATCTGGAATGTACACACACTGTATGTAGTTCTACTGTGAACATCCTCAGCTGACTTCTCTCTCTCTCTCTGTGTGTGTGTGTAAGACCAAGGCTGGGGCTCTGTTTGACATGTCCAGCTCCTACATTGTCCCAGTGAAGAGCTACTCGTATGAGCTGGAAGTTGATGAGAACACGGACATCCTTCTGCTCAGTGCAGTGGCCCACATCCTGCAATGTGTAGACCTACACTTCTGAGACAGTGCAGCGACAGAGCCTAAACTGTCTCTTTAACAAGGCTGTTAAATGCTGTCTAATATAAAAATGCATTACATTAGCTTATAGAGTTTCATTATTTGTTCCTGCTATTGTTAACTTGTTAATTAGTCATTCACAGAAGTCTTGCTTTGAGGAAACCAAATGTGTAGGAGACATTCTGACCTGTGTATACGTTGTCTTTCTAGAGATGTTTTAGCCTGTTTTGTCCACTAGGGGCACTCTCACATGGGGTTATCGGTCACTGGTGACGTGTATATAGGTTCAAAGGTGACCAAGGAAGTGTTAGCACAGGTGAGGGATGGAGGCGTTCGACGGGTGCAGGGCCAATCGGTCTTGGATGAACAGGGGGCGGGGTTTGTGTCTTCTTCATCAGACAAAAACAAGACCAACTCCATCCTCTTCCTCTGCAGGTTTTCCTCTCCTCGGTAGAATAATAAGCGAAGAGAGATTAGAGTTCACTAAGCCAAATAAAAAAATATTGTCTAAGGGCTATATTCAATCAGCTACATTCAACCGCCCTAATCGACAGTTTCAATGGGCGAGTTCGTTTTGCACCACCCCGTGCCCCGGTTGGGCGAGGTTTGCACATTTTAGACCATTTCATTGGTTGTAAAATTAAATCTCCACCCACCCGGGGCACTAGCCATGCTCATTGTTTTTATTTAGGCGATGTCAGAAGTGGAACATGCTGACCAAACTGAACGTTGATTGTGTACCCCCACACCAGACACGACTAGGACATGTAGGTTGAAATATTACTCTGAACTAATTATATTAATTTGGGGACAAGTCAAAAAGCATTAAACATTTATGGAAATTTAGCTAGCTAGCTAATTTGTCCTGGGATATAAACATTGGGTTGTTATTTTACCTGAAATGCACAAGGTCCTCTACGGGCTCCACGTCATCTACAAGTCTCTGCTAGGTAAAGTCCCACCTTATATCAGCTTACTGGTCACCATAGCAGCACCCACCCGTAGCATGCGCTCCAGCAGGTATAACTCACTGGTCACCCCCAAAGCCAAATTCTTCCTTCGGCCGCCTCTCCTTCCAGTTCTCTGCTGCCAATGACTGGAACGAACTATAAAAATCACTAAAGCTGGAGGCCGGACTTGCAGTGCGTTGAGCGTCACAAATAGAACCTATTTCTATTTTAGCGCCTGGCCATGCAGACGCTCGCTGAGGCACGTGAGCAGTGTGGGTGCAATGATTGAATAACATTGTATGTGTACATGTATTTTGCTGTGGTCAGAATGTGACTGCACTGGAACTGTTACATCAGCAAGCAGCTCCCAGCGTTATACCTATTGTGGACATTGCCATTGGATGCGCTCAGTCATATTAGTAATAATCCCATGCAGTCTTGTTACAAGTTCAAACAATGTGTGTTCTAATCTACACCTTAGACTGATATTAATCCATATGATTTTGATTAATGTTATGTTAGAATACAACTTCAGCTGTCTAACCAGTACTAGAATGGCATTTCTATGGTCTATTTGCACAGCTCTCTGGGTGAGGTTCTGTCTTCAAGTCTCCAGTGGGTGGTTAAATCCCTTCCTTCGATGTAATCAAACGGATGGGGGATGCAATTTCAGAATTTAAGTAGATATTCTAAACAAAGTATTTTGATAACTTTCAAGTGTAATAGTTCCATGTAGAATAAACCATCATTCACATAGTACTGTAGCAACTGTAGCAAGTACTGTAGTGTTCTGCAAATATAAAAATGTCACTTGTCTAGAGGTGTAAAGTGCTTACAGTTGAAGTTGGAAGTTTACATACACTTAGGTTGGAGTCATTAAAACTAGTTTTTCAACCACTCCACACATTTCTTCTTAACAAACTATAGTTTTGGCAAGTCGGTTAGGACATCTGCTTTGTGCATGACACAAGTCATTTTTCCAACAATTGTTTACAGACAGATTATTTCACTGTATCACAATTGCAGTGGGTCAGAAGTTTACATACACTAAGTTGACTGTGCTTTTGAAACAGCTTGGAAAATGATGTCATGGCTTTAGAAGCTTCTGATAGGGAGGTGTACCTGTGGATGTATTTCAAGGTATGCCTTCAAACTCGATGCCTCTTTGCTTGACATCTTGGGAAAATCAAAAGAAATCAGCCAAGACCTCAGAAAAATAATGGTAGACCTCCACAAGTCTGGTTCATCACTGGGAGCAATTTCCAAACGCCTGAAGGTACCACGTTCATCTGTACAAACAATAGTACGCAAGTATAAACACCATGGGACCACGCAGCCGTCATACTGCTCAGGAAGGAAATGCGTTCTGTCTCCTAGAGATGACTGTACTTTGGTGTGAAAAGGACCTTCTGAAGATGCTGGAGGAAACAGGTACAAAAGTATCTATATCCACAGTAAACCGAGTCCTATATCGGCATAACCTGAAAGGCCGCTCAGCAAGCAAGAAGCCACTGCTCCAAAACCGCCATAAAAAAGCCAGACTACGGTTTGCAACTGCACATGGGGACAAAGATTGTACTTTTCTGAGAAATATCTTCTGGTCTGATGAAACAAAAATAGAACTGTTTCGCCTTAATGACCATCTTATGTTTGGAGGAAAAAGGAGGATGCTTGCAAGCTGAAGAATACTATCCCAACTGTGAAGCACGGGGGTGGCAGCATCATGATGTGGGGGTGCTTTGCTGCAGGAGGGACAGGTGCACTTCACAAAATAGATTGCATCACGAGAAAGAACAATTATGTGGATATATTGAAGCAACATCTCAAGACATCAGTCAGGAAGTTAAAGTTTGGTCGCAAATGGGCCTTCCAAATGGACATTGACCCCAAGCATTTTCCAAAGTTGTGGCAAAATGGCTTAAGGACAACAAAGTCAAGGTATTGGAGTGGCCATCACAAAGCCCTGACCTCAATCCTATAGAAAATGTGTGGGCAGAACTGAAAATGTGTGTGCAAGCAAGGAGGCCTACAAACCTGACTCAGTTACACCAGCTCTGTCAGGAGGAATGGGCCAAAATTCACCCAACTTATTGTGGGAAGCTTGTGGAAGGCTACCCGGAACATTTGACCCAAGTTAAACAATTTAAAGGCAATGATACCAAATACTAATTGAGTGTATGTAAACTTCTGACCTACTGGGAATGTGATGAAAGAAATAAAAGCTGAAATAAATAATTCTCTCTACTATTATTCTGACATTTCACATTCTTAAAACAAAGTGGTGATCCTAACTGACCTAAGACAGGGGATTTTTACTAGGATTAAATGTCAGGAATTGTGAAAAACTGAGTTTAAATGTACTTGGCTAAGGTGTATGTAAACTTCCGACTTCAACTGAAAGTACTACTGTCAAGTATTTTTTACTTCAGTCATTTTTGTAGGTATCTGTACTTTACTATTTATATTTTTGACAACTTTATATTTTTCCTTCACTACATTTCTAATGAAAAGTATGTACATTTTACTCCATACATTTTCCCTGACACCCAAAAGTACTCGTTATATTTGGAAAAAAATGGTCTAATTCATACACTTATCAGGAGAACATCCCTGGTCATCCCTACTGCCTCATCCGGCAGACTCACTAAACACATGCTTAGTTTGTAAATTATGTCTGAGGGTGAGAGCATGCCCCTGGCTATCCGTAAATAAAAATAACAAGAAAATGGTACTGTCTGGTTTGTAAGGAATTTGAAATGATTTAGAATTTGACTTTTGATACTTAAGTATATTTCAAACCAAGTAATTTTAGACTTTTACTCAAGTAGAATTTTACTGGGTGACTTTCACTTTCGTCATTTTCTATTAAGAGAGCTTTACTTTTACTCAAGTATGTCAATAGGGTATATTTTCCACCACTGCACTTGTCTTTGATCTTTTATTGTCATTCACAGCCAATACAGATACTGTACCTATCAACATGTTCTCTGGTGGTGCTGGGGCTACCATGCCAAACATATCAGTCGTCATACCTTCCTGTATGGTGTCCCATATACCCCCGCCCCCTATTGATAGTACCGTATATTCAGTTTATTGTCGGTCTGTATATTCTGTTTATTGTGGCAGCACTCTTTCACAGTCAAATTCCTGTTCATGCAAATGTATTTGCCGAATAATTGTGATTCTGATTTGGATACTAAATACTTTTTTTTTTTTACCAAAACAGAGTGTCCGGTTTTGTTATTGTTTCAATTCTAGCTAGTTTTTCCCTCAAAGAACATGTGTCCTTCTGTACAAAAAAAAGTTGAATGATGGGAAGAGATGGAAAAATAGATATTTTTCTCTATTTATTTTCTGTATTTAAATGAATTACAACTTTTAAGCCCTTATAAACCCTTTTTAATGCACAATAGATGCTTCAGAAATCATTCAGAAGCAAAGGGTTTATGCCACATTTGGCAAAGCACCAGATATATAAGAACCGTATATCACACTATGTACACAGTGTACAAAACATTAAAAACACCTGCTCTTTCCATGACATAGACTGACCAGGTGAATCCAGGTGAAAGCTATGGTCCCTTTTTGATGGCACTTGTTAAATCCACTTCATCAGTGTAGATGATGGGAAGGATTTTTAAGCCTTGAGACAATTGAGCCATGGATTGTATGTGTGCCATTCAGAGTGTGAATGAGCAAAACAAAAGATTTAAGTGCCTTTGAACATGGCATGGTTGTAGGTGCCAGGTGCACAGGTTTGAGTGTGTCAAGAACTGCAACGCTGCTGGGTTTTTCATGCTCAACAGTTTCCTGTGTGTATCAAGAATGGTTCACCACCCAAAGGTTATCCAGCCAACTTGACATAGCTGTGGAAAGCATTGTCAACATGGGCCAGAATCCCTGTGGAACACTTGACACCTTTGTAGAGTCCATGCCCCGACGAATTGAGATGTTCTGAGGGCAAAAGGGGGTGCAACTCAAAATTAGGAAGGTGCTCCAAATGTTTTGTACACTCACGTGTAGAATTACATTATTTTGTTTTGTCAAGCATTTATGTAGTACTTATGAACTTTAGAATGGCTCACATGAAGCCTTTATACATTGGAGTTCATCATATCCACCAGATGGAATGTAAGGAAAGTCATCCTTGAATACTATAATATGGGACTAAATGTTTTTTCTGTAGTGAAGAAGAACAACACCAGAAAGCATATTGGAAGTGTAACCTTAGTATGGCAGTGTGGTGCAAGGATAAAACCAGATAATAACCTCTCCTTCCTTTGTCTTGATCACGTTGAGGGAGAGGTTGGTATCTTGGTACCACACTTCTGACCTCCTCCCTATAGGCTGTCTCATCGTTGTTGGTGATCAGGCATTCCACTGTTGTGTCGTCTGCAAACTTAATGATGGTGCTGGAATCGTGCTTGGCCATGCAGTCATGGGTTAACAGGAAGTACATGAGGGGACTGAGCACACACCCCTGGGTCCCCATGTTGAGGATCAGTGTGGCAGATGTGTTGTTACCTACCCTTACCACCTGGGAGCAGCCCGTCAGGAAGTGCAGGATCCAGTTGCAGAGGGAGGTATTTAGTCCCAGGGTCCTTAGCTTAGTGATGAGCTTTGAGGGCACTATGGTGTTGAACGCTGAGCTGTAGTCAATGAATAGCATTCTCACGTAGGTGGTCCTTTGGTCTAGGTGGGAAAGGTCAGTGTGGAGTGCAATAGAGATTGCATCATCTGTGCATCTGTTGGGGCGGTATACAAATTGTAGTGAGTCTAGGGTTTCTGGGATAATGGTGGTGATGTGAGCCATGACCAGACATTCAAAGCACTTCATGTCTACAGACGTGAGTGCTACGGGTCAATAGTAATTTAGGCCGGTTACCTTGGTGTTCTTGGGCACAGGGATTATGTTGGTCTGCTTGAAACATGTTGGTATTACAGACTCTGTCAGGGACAGGTTGAATATGTCAGTCATAAGAGCATCCGGAACAACTGATGCTCTTATGCATGCTTCAGTGTTGCTTGCCTCGAAGCAAGTATAAAAGTAATTAGCTCGTCTGGTAGGCTCGTGTAACTGGGCAGCTCACGGCTATGCTTCCCTTTGTGGCCCGTAATAGTTTGCAAGCCCTGCCACATCCGACGAGCGTCAGAGCCGGTGTAGTACGATTCAATCTTAGTCCTGTATGATGGTTCGTCAGAGGGCATAGCGGGATTTCAAATAAGCGTCCAGGTTAGAGTCCCGATCCTTGAAAGCGGCAGCTCTGCCCTTTAGCTCAGTGCGGATGTTGCCTGTAATCCATGGCCTCTGGTTGGGGTATGTACGTACGGTCACTGTGGGGACGACGTCATCGATGCACTTATTGATGAAGTCAGTGGCTGATGTGGTGTACTCCTCAATGCCATCAGAAGAATCCCAGAACATATTCCAGCCTGTGCTAGCAAAACAGTCCTGTAGCTTAGCATCTGCATCATCTGACCACTTCCGTATTGAGTGAGTCATTGGTACTTCCTGCTTTAGCATTTGCTTGTAAGCAGGACTCAGGAGTATAGCTTATGGTCAGATTTGCCAAATGGAGGGCGAGGGAGAGCTTTGTACGTGTCTCTGTGTGTGGAGTAAAGGCAGTCTAGAGTTTTTTCCCCCTCTGGTTGTACATGTAACATGCTGGTAGAAATGAGGTAAAACGGATTTAAGTTTGCCTGCATTAAAGTTCCGGCCACTAGGAGCGTCGCTTCTGGATGAGCATTTTCTTGTTTGCTTATGGCCTTATACAGCTCGTTGAGTGCGGTCTTAGTGCCAGCATCGGTTTGTGGTGATAGATAGCTACAAAAAATATAGATTAAGACCCTTGGTAAATAGTGTGGTCTACATCTTATCATGAGATACTCTACCTCAGGCAAGCAAAACCTTGAGACTTCCTTAATATTAGTTATTTACAAATAGACACAGACCACTACACCGTCTTACTGGAGGCAGCTCTTATATCTTGCCGATGCAGTGTAAACCTCACCAGCTGTATGTTATCCATGTCATCGTTCAGCCACGATTTGGTGAAACATAAGATATTACAGTTTTTAATGTCCCGTTGGTAGGATAATCTTGATCGGAGCTCATCCATTTTATTATCCAATAATTGTGCATGGGCTAATAGGACTGATGGTAGAGGTGGATTACTCACTCGCCATCGGATCCTTACAAGGCACCCCAACCTACGTTCCCAATGTCTCTTCTCTTCTTCATGCGAATGACAGGGATTTGGGCCTTGTCTGATGATGGTCAAAGATAAAAGTATAAAAAATAGTAAAATTATAGCATAATAAAAAGTAAGTTTGAATGACACTGAGGGGCAGTGTTTTTACAGCTAAAGCCGGTTTGCCTGAGGCTGATGCCGTGCAGGTGTTTGTACACATGCATATACACACACACTCTCATTCAAATACACACATACACGGACACACGTGTAAATAGTGCAAGACATGCACTCAAAACATATGCAGTTGGCCTTGTTGTTATGATTTTAGATGTTCTTGATGTCCCTTTGTTTTTTTGAACTGTTGTTTTCTGTTTTCCTTTGTCTTCTTCTTTTTTCTTTTTAGTTAATTTTCTTGGTTGTTGGTGCATTGGGGGTGGGGGGGTTCTTGGCAGGAGGGGAGTGGAATTAATTATATATATATATTTTATTACTGTGGGAGGGGTCTCAGATGGTTGAGGGAAAGCTATTGGGGAACTGTTAGGGGGGGGGGGGGGGGATCTTGGAGGGTTCAGGTCCCCGTTTTTGGCCTTGTGGGAGATCTGTTGAGATATGCCCTTGAGCAGGGCATTGACCCTGGATACTTCTGTGTGTCGCTCTGAATGGGAGTCTGTTGGATGACTGGTTTGGTGTAGTTGTTGAGGGCTTCACTCCAGGTATATTGTATGTCTTGGATTCAATAATAAAAAATAAAAAAAACAGGAGTACGGGGGAAAAACGCTGGACAAGGCGAACTGGCAACAGACAAACAGAGAACACGGGTATAAATGCACCGGGGATAATGGGGAAGCTGGGCGACACCTGGAGGGGGTTGGAGACAAGCACAAAGACAGGTGAAACAGATCAGGTTTTGACACACATTATTGTGATTGTTCTGATTACATGGGGATAGGTGAAAAACCTAAGTTTAATTCATATGTTAAGTGGTTGCTTTGCATCAAACTAAAGACTCCACCACTCTATACTAGCTGATCCTACAGATGTAGGATCTTCATTTGATCACTGATTTGTTGCTGAGAATTTATTTTCCTGCACAGCAAGAAGTGCGAACTTGTAGTGTATGAGGTTTAAAAAGGCTTCTAAAGTATGTAATTTCCACTTTGAAATGTCAGACTCAATTTGCCTTAACGAAAAATGTATCAACCCCTACGAAAATGCCTATTCATTAGAGTCCACGTAATAATTTACATTTCGTGTTGCTGCAAGATTATTTCCCTGCTGTAGCAAAATGGCTCAAAATAAGATCCTACATCTGTATAGTGTTTTCAGTTTTTGGCCAGTCTCATATAGCACTCTTTCCCCAGATTATAAAGAAAATAGAGCTAAAACTTAGTACAAGTGTCCTATTGGATTCAATTTGGCTTGCAAACGCTTCCTTGAAGTTTAAATCGCTAGATGGCAGTATATCACCATAACACTGAAAATAAGTTGCTGGTCAAGAGGAGAGTACACTCTGCTGCTGCTGTATAAGCTGCCCATTAAAGTTACATTTGTTGAAGATTATAGTATTGTGTCTTCATGCTACTTCTCCACTCTACAACATAACACATCTGTCTCATTTTTCAAATATGAACTGTAAACTGCTTTCTGTTGCCATGTATTGCCTGTGTTTAATGGCCTATACTACAGCATGACAAGCAGTAATGGTAACATTTCATATTACAACTTAGCTTTGACTTCTCTTAGACACCATTACTATGTCCCTTCAAGGACAGGTGACACATAACAGAGATCTACTGTGTATTGCGGTGGGGTTCCCTGTCCTTGAAGGGAAAAACACAAAAAGCACTCTGCCCCAAAACAGTGTGGGACTATATTATTTTGGGGCCTCTTTCAAATGACATCACTGGAAGGCAAGAGCTCCATGGGTGAAATGCAAACAACACCAACCTACCAACGCATAACTCATGTCTCCAATATGAAAATAGGAATTCAATATAATGAAATCAAAAATGTATGACAAAGCCATAGGGTCTAGTTTAGATTGTGACTCAGAGGAAAATAATACATACAGCTTAGTTGTGACTTCATTGAATTGATTCTTTATCGAGACTTCCAAAATGTCACTGTGACACAAAATGTCAACATGACAGTAAAACTTAAACGTTCTGTATTGCTCTTTTTGAAAATTCATTGTACATTTGACTAATCAATAGGATAGAATGCTTCCGACCTCCCCCTTCTCTCCCGCTGGCTACACCACATGACCAAAAGTGTATGGTGACCTGCTTGTTAAACATCTAACTCCAAAATCAGGGCATTAATATAGACTTGGTCCCCTCTTTGCTGCTAGAACAGCCTCCACTCTTCTGGAAAAGCTTTCCACTAGATTTTGGAACATTGCTTCCACTTGCTTCCATTCAGCCACAAGAGCATTAGTGAGGTCGGACACTGATGTTGGGCGATTAGGCCTGGCTTGCAGTCATCATTGTAATTCATCCCAAAGATGTTCGATGGGGTTGGGTTCAGGCCTCTGTGCAGGCCAGTGAAATTCTTCCACACCGACCTTAACAAACCATTTCTGTATGGACCTCACATTGTCCACAGGGGCATTATCATGCTGAAACAGGAAAGAGCCTTCCCCAAACGGATGCCACAAAGTTGGAAGCACAGAATCGTCTAGAATGTCATTGTATGCTGTAGCATTAAGATCTCCCTTCACTGGAACTAAGGGGCGAAGCCCGAACCATGAAAAACAGCCCCAGACCATTATTATTCCTCCCCCACCAAACTTGAAAGTTGGCATTATGCATTCGGGAAGGTAGCGTGTGGCTGAAACAGTCGAATCCACTAATTTGAAGGGATGTCCACATACTTTTGTATAAGTAGTGTACTTTGAGACATCTGAAAAAGGGGGAAGTGTTATACAGTACACTTTCACAAAGATGTCCCTTCCCTATCTCAAGAAGACAGTGTAGCGTTGGTCGCTTCATATCAAACCAATGCTTTGAAAGCAGATTACCTGTGTCTGCCTGATCCTGAAGTGGTGTTACAAAGCCCTTAACCGATCCATTTCTAATAGTGATCAATAGTGTGGACATTCATCTCGCTTGCTGCCAGATGCACTTTGGTGACTGACAGCACTGGCTTGGCAGCTCCTCTCTTTGTGTTTGGGCCAACCTCTGTTCTCCTCATACACTCCGGTCAATCACCTGGCCAAAAATAGAGACAGATATATACCATCATTATTTTGTTAAGCCAAACAGTTTCAAGAACATGACAAAGTACTTGATCACTAAAGGGGACATTCAAGCAGTGTGTATTTTATAATGCAAAAATTATTTGGGAGTTCATTTTAGCGCTGTATGAACCAGATACCCATGAAGCCTACCAGTCTGTTGGTCCTCCATTCATTGTCATATACTGTATCTCGTTGTGACACACCATCAACTATCTTTCCAGCTACAGTACCATTCAAAAGTTGAGACACACCTACTCATTCAAGGGTTTTTCTTAATTTTCACTATTTTCTACATTGTAGAATAATAGTAAAGACAAACTATGAATTAACATTTGGAATCATGTAGTAAAAAAAAAAAACATTTAAGTGTTAAACAAATCAAAATACATTTTATATTTTACATTCTTCAAAGTAGTCACCCTTTGCCTTGATTATAGATTTGCACACTCTTGGCATTCTCTCATTCTCTCAACCAGCTTCATGAGGAAAGATTTTCCAACAGTCTTGAAGGAGTTCCCACATATGCTGAGCACTTGTTGGCTGCTTTTCCTCCCAAACCATCTCAATTGGGTTGAGGTCGGGTGATTGTGGAGGCCAGGTCATCTGATGCAGCACTCCATCACACTCTTTCTTGGTCAAATAGCCCTTACACAGCCTGGAGGTGTGTTTTGGGTCATTGTCCTGATGAAAAACAAATGATAGTCCCACTAAGCGCAAACCAGATGGGAAGGCGTATCGCTGCAGAATGCTGTGGTAGCCATGCTGGTTAAGTGTGCCTTGAATTCTAAATAAATCACAGACAGGGTCACCAGCAAAGCACCCCCACAACATCACACCTCCTCCATGCTTGACGGTGGGAACCCCACCCCGAAGATCATCTGTTCACCTACTCTGCTTCTCACAAAGACACGGAGGTTGGAACCAAAAATCTCACATTTGGACTCATCAGACCAAAGGACAGATTTCCACTGGTCTAATGTCCATTGGTTCTGGGCCCAATCAAGTCTCTTCTTCTTATTGGTGTCCTTTAGTAGTGGTTTCAGCAATTTGACCATGAAGGCCTGATTCTCCTCTGAACATTTGATGTTGAGATCTATATGTTACTTGAACTCTGTGAAGCATTTATTTGGGCTGCAATCTGAGGTGCAGTTAACTCAAATGTATCCTCTGCAGCATAGGTAACTCTGGGTCTTCCTTTCCTGTGGCGGTCCTCATGAGAGTATCACGTTTCAGGTAAGACCCAGATGCAGACAATGTGGAAGAAACAAAAGTTTATTACTTGTACAGGCAAAACGACAGGCAAGGGCAGGCAGAGGTCAGTAATCCAGATAGGGTCCAAAAGGTCCAGAACAGTAGGCAGTCTCAGGGTCAGAGCAGGCAGGGTTCAATAATCCAGTGTGGTGTGGCAAGGTACAGAACGGCAGGCAGGCTCAGGGCAGGCAGAATGGTCAAATCAGGGAAAAAAGAGAAAACCGGAACTAGAACAGCCAGGAGCAAGGGGCAAAATACTGGTAGATTTCACAAAACAAAACAAACTGGCAACAGACAAACAGAGAACACAGGTATAAATACACTGGGGAGTAACAGGGAAGATTGAAGACATCTGGAGGGGGTGGAGACAAGCACAAAGACAGATGAAACAGATCAGGGTGTGACAGAGAGCCAGTTTCATCCTAGTGATTGATGTTTTTTGCGACTGCACTTGAAGAAACTTTCAAAGATTTTCCGCATTGACTGACTGTATGACATGTATTAAAGTAATGATGGACTGTCATTTTTCTTTCCTCATTGGAGCTGTTCTTGCTATAATATGGACTTGGTCTTTTACCAAATAGGGCTGTCACCCCTAACTTGTCACAACACAAATGATTGGCTCAAACGCATTAAGAAGGAAAGAAATTCCACAAATTAACTTTTAACAAGGCACACCTGTTAATTTAAATGAATTCCAGGTACAACCATTTGAAGCTGGTTGAGAGAATGTCAAGAGTGTGCAAAGCTGTCATCAACGCAAAGGGTGGCTACTTTGAAGAGTCTCAAATATATTTTGATTTGTTTAACACTTTGTTGGTTACTACATGATTCCACGTGTTATTTCATAGTTTTGATGTCTTCACTAGTATTCTACAATGTAGAAAATAGTAAAAACAAAGAAAAAGCCTTGAATGAATTGGTGGATCCAAACTTTTGACTAGTAATGCATATGCCATTGCCTCAACTTACAAGGCACATTCTTGTTTGATAAGTTGAAAATATGCCCCTGAATTCTAGAACATTTCGGGAACCATTTCTAAAAACTTGCTTGAAACCTGTTTCCTTAATTTGTACCAATACCTAAATACTTCCAATTTTTGAAGGTATTTTGCGTTTCACTCAACTTACTACGGGCCAGTTCCTGAAGTGTTGTAATATACTATATACCTGAGGTGTAGAAAACATTAGGAACACCTCTTTCCATGAAATAGACTGACTGGGAGAAAGCTATGCTCCCATTCAATTAGTGTAGATGAAGGGGAGGTTACAGGTTAAAGAAGGATTATTAAACATTGAGACAATTGAGATATGTATTGTCTGTGTGCCATTCAGAGGGCGAATGGGCAAGACAAAAGATTTGTGCCTTTGAACTGCAATGCTGCTTGATTTTCCACTCTCCGTGTGTATCAAGAATGGTCCACCACCCAAAGGACATCCAGCCAACTTGACACAACTGTGGGAAGCATTGGAGTCAACATGGCCAGCATCTCTGTGGAATGCTTTCGACACCTTGTAGCGTCCCTGCCCTTACGAATTAAGGCTGTTCTAAGGGCAAACGGGAGAGGTGGTGCAAATAAATATTAGGAAGGTGATCCTAATGTTTTGCTCACTCAGTATCCAACCAAGAGCCATCTCATTTCCACATCCTCTTAATTTTCCTTACCATTTTTGGATGTTTTGGCAAAGAGGTTCATGAGGACAAAGAGTGAGGAAGTTGTGCTTTCCAGGCCCTTTTTATTTTTATTTTTTTATTGTCACATAGGAGGGTAGCTGAAAAAGCAAAGTGAGTCATTCCTTTCTCAGACTACTGTGGAATGTTTCATCTGGAACTTGGATGGGTATTTGATCAGAGGAATTCAATATTATGAAATCAAACATGCATGACAAAGGCATAACATTGGTGTCAGTTTAGATTGTGACAGAGGAAAATAATACATACAACCAAAATGCATCCAACTACATCCTTATCTATTACGGGTATACAGATTACATTCTCAAACAGGAGCAGAGTTCAGTTTAATGTCGTAATTTGTTGATGAAGGGGGCAGACAGCACCCTTTTCCCCCCTAGTCTATCTAGAACCTAAAATGGTTCTTCGGCTGTCCCCATAGAACCCTTTGAGGAACCCTTTTTGACTCCAGATAGAACTCTTAAGGTTCCATGTAGGAAGGTTATTTGTGGAAACAAAAAGGGTTCTCTCTGGAATCAAAAAGGGTTATCCTAAATCCTTTTTTCTAAGAGCATAGCAACTGGGTTGCCTGATTTGTTTGGGGTGTGTCTGTGTGCCATGGATTCTCTTAGGGCCCTGCTGGAATGAGCTCAGGAAACACTGAGTCGCTGCCTCAGCCACTGCACTCAGGCTCTTGTGAAAGTGTTTAAAATAAGACATAGCTGAAGAACCAAAACAGGCTGTGTGACTGAACTCTCCACGCGAAGCTGCATTCAAGGCCAGCTCTATGTGGAGTTGGGAGTCCTGCCAGGTTTCTCTCTGCGACTGAGAAATGGAAACAGAAACACACACACACCCTTTCAGGGAAAAACACAGCTTTACACCAGGCACTTTCGAGTTTTGCTTTTAATTTCCCCTCATAGTGTTCCTTGCAGCTGACGCAGTGTGTGTGGGAACAGCTCAAATCTCCTCTCTCTGTCTCTCGTGTCTAATGTTGTGATTTCCTTTTTAATTACTGCCCCCCCTATCAGGGCATGAAGGGAACAGAGTGGGAGGAAAGGGGGGGGGGGGGGGCAGAGGGGGGAGAGCCAGGGCCACACCCCTTTCCTGTCCAGCAGAGGCAGAGTTTTAGGGGAGGTTCATCCTTTAGACAGACTCAGTCAGTTACTCACTCTGAGAGGAACCTCCTGCCTCTTTACACAGACACCTCCCGCAGGACAGGAAACACTCCGGATCAACTTTTTCCAATCATCATCATCCTCAGCACCACCACCACAACCTTCTTGTTCACCATGGCCAGCTCCAAGTCATCCCAGACCACCCGCAACATTGTGATCGCCTGCCTGGCCCTGTGGTCGGTAATCTCCCTCATCATCATTGTGGTGTGGGCCACCTCTCCGGACATGAAGAGTGCCAGCCAGTGCCGAGCTGAACTACAGACCCTGACGGAGAAGCACGAGGGGGCCAGGGTGGTGTACGCCAAGAACAAGGCAGCCCTGGAGGAGATGGTGGAGGAGGGCCACGCCAACCAGACCCGGCAGCTCAGGGAGACAGAAAGGCTCCTGGAGCACCTGGGACAGACCAACGTGTCCCTGGATGACTGTCGGCAGGAAAACGTGAGTGTTTGCATTGCCTCGCTTTGCTTTCCCTCCCCTCCTACTCCCCTCTCTGGTTCCCGCAGGCCTGAGGTTACAACTGACTTGCTCAATCCCTCAAGCTGCCAGTTATCCTCTGCCTCTCTCCTTCTTCTACCCTCTCCGTTGTACCTGATGTGTCATTTTAGATTGATTGGACATCCAAACCTAATCTAAACAGGCATGGCTATGATTTCATGTTTTTTTAATACCATTTCCATTTGACTGTTTGTCACAGTTTCAAAACATGTTACTGTATCATCAGGCCAAATAATTACTTGTGAAAATAAATGGCAGACCGAAAATCCACATTAGGCCTTTACATAACAACCAGAGGCACAATGGACAGACAGTATCCATTTAATGTGGACAGTTATGCAAATACTCTGCAAATGCAGCAATCAAAATATTAAAAGCAGCTAGTCCTTCCCAGGGAGTGGGTAAGAGGTCAAGATCAACCCTTCCTGGAAGAAGAGGGAAAGCAGAAATAGGGCACACCACATCTGTGTCTGAAATGGCACCCTACACCCTATATAGTGCTCTACTTTTGACCAGAAGTATGTAAGGAAAATGTTGCCATTTTGGCAGCAGTCCATGTTCTTTAAGCACAAAGGTCTTAATCTTTCACCGTTGTCTTTGATGAGATCATTATTTCCACTTCTTTTCTTCATAGATACTGTATTAGAGTAAATGTGTTCATTGGTGTTGTTTCACATAAAAACGCTGGATGAAAGGAATGTTTTCAGAGGCTGTTCTCATAGCCAAACCTGGTTCTGTCACAAGCCTGCTTTCACTCAGCATTTCAAATATGTGATAGGAGGGACTCCTTGGGATGACTGTGCCAATGTTCACAGAAGTTGTATTAACTAGTTCTGGGAATTCCTGAGGAGTTACTCAATGACCACCACTGTCTTTGTTGCAGGTTATTTTGGGTGGAAACATTACAGTCCTGGAAAAAGAAATCGAGACGCATAAAGAAATCGAGGCAAACCTCACTTCAGAAATCATGCTAAACCAAGGTAGGAAAATTGATGTCACGGTGGGAGGGTATGGGATTTTTGCCTCTGGTATTGGCTACCATGAAAGGAGCACTTTCTCAGCCACAATATTCTTAGCAGAATTTTCCCCTGTAACCATAGAAACCACCCTAGCTACGGTAAATAAATACACATTGGTTGGATATTGCGCCTTCAAAAATGAGTGTACATCATCTGAGGCTGTGATTACAAACGTTGGAAACTGATGACAAATTAGGATTTAAGTGCAAGTTCTAGCATAGTGAATGTCTTCACTAGCCCTCCCATCTGTTTACCATTCTTTAAAAGCAGTCACACAGGCTACTTCTACGGTGCCATTAAAAGTATTCATACTCCTTGACTTATTCCACATTTTGTTGTGTTACAGCCTGAATTGAAAATGGATTAAATAGATTATGTCTCCACCCATCTACACACAATACCCCATAATGACAAAGTGAAAACATGACTTTAGAAATGTCTGCAAATTTATTAAAAATGAAATACAGAAATATCTCACTTACATAAGTATTCACATCCCTGAGTCAGTACATGTTAGAATCACATTTGGCAGCAATTACATCTGCGAGTCTTTCTGAGTAAGTTTCTAAGAGCTTTGCACATCTGGATTGTACAATATTTGCACATTATTATTTTTTAAATTCTTCAAGCGCTGTTAAGTTGGTTGTTGATTATTGCTAGACAGCCATTTTCAAGTCTTGCCATAGATTTTCAAGACAATTTAAGTCAAAACTGTAACTAGGCCACTCAGGAACAACAGCCGATGACAAGCATACCCATAACAGGATGCAGCCACCACTATGCTTGAAAATACAGAGTGGTACTCAGTAATGTGTTGTATTGGATTTGCCACAAACATAGCACTTTTTAGCAGGACAAAAAGTTAATTGCTTTGCCACATGTTTTGCAGTATTACTTTAGTGCCTTGTTGCAAACAGGATGCATGTTTTGGAATTTTTTTTTCTGTACAGGCTTCCTTCTTTTCACTCTGTCAATTAGGTTAGTATTGTAGAGTAATTACAATGCTGTTGAGCCATCCTCAGTTTCTTGAATCACAGCCATTAAACTCTAAATGTTTCACAGTCCCCCTTGCCCTCATGGTGAAATCCCTGAGTGGTTTGTTCTGCTCCAGCAACTGAGTTAGGAAGGACACCTGTATCTTTGTCGTGACTGGGTGTATTGATACACCATCCAAAGTGTAATTAATAACTTCACCGTGCTCAAAGGGATATTCAATGTCTGCTTTAAAAAAATATTT
The DNA here is from genome assembly GCF_045791955.1 of Oncorhynchus clarkii lewisi. NCBI lineage: Eukaryota > Metazoa > Chordata > Actinopteri > Salmoniformes > Salmonidae > Oncorhynchus > Oncorhynchus clarkii. Next base: position 57,080,961 of record NC_092151.1, on the reverse strand, counting down.
TTTAACTCATCTACCAATAGGTTCCTTTCTTTACGAGGCATTGGAAAACCTCCCTGGTCTTTGTGGTTGAATATGTGTTTGAAATGCACTGCTCGACTGAGGGACATGACAAATAATTGTATGTGTGGGGTACAGAGACAAGGTAGTCATTCATAAATCATGTCAAACACTATTATTGCACACAGAGTGATGTGACTTGTTAAGTACATTTTTACTCCTGAACTTATTTAGGCTTGCCATAACAAAGGGGTTGAATAACTATTGACTCAAGACATTTCAGCTTTGAATTTTTAATTAGTAAAAATTTCGGAAAACATAATTCCACTTTGACATTATAGGTTAATGCGTGTAGGCCAGTGACAAAAACATCTACATTTAATCCATTTTAAATTCAGGCTGTAACACAACAAAACTCAAGGGGTGTGAGCTAACCGCTAACCGCTAAATGCTGAAAACCCTACAGATAAGAAGTGTATTCCAGAGCTAAGTAAGCTGTAACCAAGGGGCTAGCAAATAAATACAGTAGCTGTGACTTTTTTTTTTACAGTAGATTTCCTGACTTTGAACAACAGAAGGAAATTATAAGTTCCTGAGTAAAGGCGATATGGAAATGACACATTGTGTGAAAGGGGAGATGCCTGTTCTGATAAATATCAGGCACCCCGCCTTCAACAGGGTCTTAATGAGAAATACGTTTACAACATTTTAGCTGCCTGGGAGAGCCCTGTCAAACAGCATAGCTAGCATCTATTGCTGCAGTCTTGCCTACATTGGAAAATTAGAAAAACACAGCTAATGTGAGTGAAACCCCTTTGCTGCCAGACAATTCCCAAAATAGTTAAGAGACGTCATGGAGCCATGTACAGTACACCACTCATACTGATAAGCAATCCTAGGGCCAGACATGACCTTATAAGTTAATAAGGCATTATGTGAACTAGGGATGTCCTATTTTTGTCTATCAAAGAAGACATCGAAAACTGCCTTAACTACACAAAGTATGCCTTAGCATTAAATGTCACTGTCACTGAATTTCAAAACGTATTGTGGTAAACACAGATTACATGTTTTATTTCTGTCACTCAATGTTCTGATTTAGGCCTTATTATGATTTCAGAGCACATTGAATTACTTCACGAGAACCTGACACAGGCCTCTCACAAGTGGGCGTCCTGTGTGGCTTTGCATTCAGCTGCTGAGAGCCAGCGGATAGCAGCCGAGAGCCAGACCAAGGCCTGCGAGTCCAGCAAGCTGTATTTACAGAAGCAGCTGTAAGTATCAATTCAGTGACACTGAGCTGGTACAGATTTACACTGAGCTGGTATGAATTTACACCTTCAGATTGACTACTGTTATGAATCAGCTAAATAAGCCTGGCTGGTTTACCTTTTATGAGTGTCGATATTGTTTCTTGAACCATGGTTATATTTACAGGCAGAAGTGCAAAAAGGACGGTGGCCATGCCTCCGAACTATTGGATGACGGCGTTGCCGCACCCCAGACTAGCATTCTTGCCTTGGCCGTGGTCCTCTGCGTCAGTCTGCAATTGATAACATGTGAGTGTAATAGCACAGGGTGCTAACTAAGCATCATTATTCAATGCCATGGAGGCTTATAAGCAGTGTGGAAGATAAATCAAAGATCATAACAAGCATATAATAAATCGTAGTTTGTTTGAGTCGATATTCATAGACACTGTCTGCAACTGTCTATAATCCATATCTCAATGTGATAAAATATTTTAATTACACGTGGTTTCCAGGAACATAATGCATAGCCAGTGGGGTCAGCGAAGACGATTCAAGGGGAACACTGTTCTCCAGGACAATAGGAGGGACCTGGACTTGATATTATATGGATATCACTGCTGTACATCTTTCACTGTTAGGAAACTAATTGGGGAATCGGTCAATGATTATAGTTTATTTTGTTTCTTTTTCAATTATATTTTAAGAATTGTTAAACAAAAATGGTAAAACTTAGTCCTGGACAAAAGGGTTATACTTATTTGTTGCTTTTGAATGGTTTTCAGCTGCATTTACCACTCTCACATTTATATATGTTGGCTTATTTTATTGTTGAACCGTACCCTTACCTAGGCTACAATTTAATTGAATACTTAGGGTTGTAATGCTCATTTTTTGGGATATTTCAAGAAAGCACACTTTCGTTTAGGTTAAAGGTCTCTGTATTTATTTGTGTGTAAATGTTTGAATGTACTTTATAAGTACTGTCTGGTCGTCTCTTGTTTGTCCTGTCTTGACTTCTCCCCCCCCCCATTTTTTGTTTACCCTACTAGTTCTTTCCTACTTTTTGGTTGTAGTTTACCTTCTTCCCTATAATAAACAGTTTTATGTCCATGGGATGGTGAGATGGGGAGGGTTAAGAGGTGGAGGAGTTGCGCGACGGGATTGGGTATCAAGAAGACACTAGATAGATAATATTTTGTGCCTGGTGTACTGTTTTTTTTATATATTTCATTTATGATTAATTTGCACCATGTTTTAAATTACAAACAAAAGCTGTCCTGGAGGGGGAATTCATAAAATAAAGTCTGTCCAATTATTTTGGAGCTGGCCATTCATTTGTCACTTTAATTTCTATACTATATATTCTACCAATATTTTAAATGGGAAAAATAAGAACATACCGGTAGTTGTTGTTGAGAAGAACATTCATAATACAACAACGACCTGTTGAATGTAGTGGAAAGGAGAGGGGTTCACAGTGAGCTGGGAATGATAATGTGAGGAGCCAAGCCTAGGTTGGGAATTTGGCCATGACACCAGAATGAACCTACACTGGCTACAAGTACTAGAGATGATCTGCGATGACTGTTCACCATGGCCAGAATAATGCATTTGGGCCACCTACCTCCAAGGGACCTCCAGCCCCCCCAAAAACAACAACAAAAAGATTGTCAGAAAATAAATGCAGTTTTATAATGCCATTCTACAGTTTTTGTCATGAGGCTGAGAGCAAATTTCCTGCAATTCTACACATTTTGGGTTGGGCCAGAGCCAGAAAACATGTGGGCAAAGCGACGTTTAGAAAATGTGTCATTGAACATTGAGCAGCGGAAGAATTCAGTTTGAGTTGTTAGGCAAATTAATTTACACCTTTGATTGACTACTGTTATGAATCAGCTAAACACACATTTCCTGCTGTTTTAAAGCAAATTTCCTGCAATTTGCCATTGCTTATGACGTGTTCATATGCTATCACGGGGGCCCCCTGGAGGTGGGCACCCTTTGCAGGACACTGTCCCCATCATAACTGCCCTGGCCTGCGACCATATAAATTACTGGTCTAGGGCTTTGGAATGTCCTGTATCCGAGCAAGGAGTGCCCTCTACAGGCCCTCACACAAGGGGGTCTGGTAGCAGCCAGAGGCCTACTGTACTGTCTGGACAGATGCATCGACAAATGTATGCTAATGCAGGCTTGCCCTTACAGCGCACACTTTGTTGAAATAACACCCCTCTCGCTAAACATGCAGCCTGGAAATATTATATTAGCCTCACAGTCGGTGATTTTAGTGGCAATAGTAAAACTAGGTTGTGACTAGATTGACTACAGCTACGGACGGAAGTGATGCATAAATCGCCGAAATGTATTTTTTTTCCGTTGTTTCTGGGTGATTTTTTGCATTTTAACTAACCCTAACCCCTTTCCTAGCCGTTACCTAATTGTCATAACCTGCTATGCTATTTATGCTAACCTGCTGTGTAGGGTGACACGAAGCCTGGCGGTTTAGAGCGTTGGGCCAGTATCCGAAAGGTCGCCTGAATGGACTAAGGTGAAAAATGTTCCCACGAGCAAGGCACTTCGCCCTAATTGCTCCAGTAAATCACTCTGGATAAGAGTGTCTGCTAAAAGGTGCACGTGTAAATTCTCCGAACCTGCTACGAAAATTAAATTCTGGATACGCCATGTAATTCTTATCGTATTATGTTTTGATTAACACACTGTACCTACCGGTAGCCTGCTTCTTCCCCAAAGCAAGTCTGCTTGCGTGTGCGCAGCGTCTGACGCAGCGTATGACGCGGCTGGCCAGGAGACGAGAGTTGAATATGGAGGGAACTTTATGTTCTGCATGTGGTAAAGTTTCATTCGGAACTATCCCTGACAGTAGCTAGCTAACGTGAGTACTGTAGCAACTAGCTACAGTACTCTCCTAATTTCTACAAAATTGTAGCCTAGCTGATCTGGTGACTGGATAAACTCATTCTTGTCACACCTCAATCAACTGAGTGAGTAACATATATATACTGCAAAATCGTTTTGCGTGGTATGTCAGGGAACTACGGCAGTAGTTGACTGGCCCACTGCAAATGCGAAAGTGGTTAGGATTTGTTTTGATACGAAGGAACAGTAAACCCATCAACTACAGTTACTTAAGGAACATTTAGGAAATAGTAGCAGGACTTTTGTTTTTTTGGTTCGAGCTATCAAATATCAGCCAGTAATATTTTTGAAACGTCATAGCTAGACGATAGCCTCATAGCCATACTAATAAGAATGATAATATTCATTCTTAATTCTATGCTCACTACATTGAGATTGTCGCCCTGCAGATTCTGGCTAGCTAGCTAGTTACATGGAAGCATCTGAATATCTCCTATGCAAGTGGAAAGGCCACCACTGGCCAGCTAAGGTAAGGCAAAGACATTACCAGGCTAACATCATTTGGATACGTGCACATACACAAATGACCACACATCCCTGTCAGTATCAGATGGAATCTGTACACATGTTCTCAAAAGCTCTCTCTAGTACAGTATTTTGGAGGGAAGGGGTGCAGTATTTAGCATCCGTTTCACATACAGCTATTGTTTCACTTGTACAAGGTTTTGAGAAGAGTGTGCAATTCCAAGAGGAAGAAGGATATGGAAGTGGAAATGTTGGGAGAAGGTCACAGGTAGGCTGGCACCTCTTGTTATTGACAAACTTAGTACACTTCTCTCGCTCTGACATGGATACATTCATCAATAACCATTAGAGGAGTGTGTATTTTGTTTTGCAGAGTGTGGGTGCAGCAGAAGGAAACACAAGCCCTGACCCAAGAATGCATCGAGAGCATCTCTGGACATCTGAGTAAGTCCCACAACACTTCTCTGTCAACATACAGTACCTTCATTTATTAACCAGTGCCAGTCAGTTCTTCCTCCTAACCACAAGTTATCTTATGTCACATGACTAGAGACAATGGAAGTGGCTCTGTTCGTGTACAATGAGCCTCATTTCCTTTTGAGATATGCAGAGTTTTACACCTTTATACTGTCCAACCTCATCTCCCATATCACCTATGAGCCATCTGAAGCAGGGATTATTTCCTTGTAGCTGCCTAGGCCTTTGTGTGTTAGTGTTTCTAGTCAACATTCGGTTCCATTTCAATTTGTCCCGTTGAGATCATAAACATTTTGTAATTATAAACCTGGCTCACTTTCAGCAATTGTCAAGACATTTACATAATTTAATTCCGATACCATTTCAGATTAGGGAGTGACTTCCCGTAAGTAGGCCCTTGAGTTAGTGAGTACTTGTAGGACAAAGTGTTGTACAGTTGAGTCGAATCCACATTTGCATACTCAATATGTTACTCAACTTACTGCCATACTTGGTGATACTGATGCAAAAGCAGAGCTCTTGATTTTGGAAAACAATGAAGACCTGACCAGTTATAATGAAATTATTTAATTTGTCACGCAGACTAGTTATTTGGCATGATTGATAATCTAGTGTAAAGGGCAGATATTTTGGACATCATGGGATCAGATAAGAGTAAAGATGCTAACATATGAGATTATACATGTCAACTACAATGCCTTGTTTGCTATTATATGATCGTTGGTTACAATATGATCATGTGTGCTTGCATACAATGTCACTTAAATCTCCCACATCACTCTTATCCCAAACTCGTGAAGACTGAACAACAATAGTATCTTTCATCCTCGCGCAGGTGATCATGCTTCCAAAAGGAGGGACCCAATAAGAGAATTGAAATACCGGAGAGCACTGCGCTTGGCATTGGATATGTTCCCCTCAGGAGAGACGAGCAGCACTCTGGTGTTAGGAGACCCCAGAACATCCGAAAAGGGAAGAGACCAACAGTTGCCATTGGCGCCTGAAGAGCAAGAAACGAGAGCAAGAGGCGTCATCCGAGCAAATGTCAGCAAAAGTGATACAGAAGCAGACCAGGAAAGCACAAAACTTAGAGACAGTAGTAGTAGTAGATACTGAAGAGCGCTCAAACGAGGTCTTCACAAGCCCTTAAGATTAGAAGGAAGTGTTGCAATAGTCAGATGGTGGACCCAGCAAGCCCAGTGCTCCAGCTTGTGGAATTCTAGGAATTTGAGTGAGAATGAGGATACCAGTCCACCAAAGCAGGCCAGACAGAGTCCAATTCTCAATACATCACCAGAGAACACTTCAGGCCATTCCAGTTACAAGTTATGGGATGCCTATGAGACACCTAAGCAAAGGGCAGCCAAGTTCAGACTTATGTATAGGCACGCTGAGACACAGGTACTTCTGTGCTGCAAACTTGACACTAGACACAAATGTCACACAGACAATTTTAAATTCACGAGAACTAGTCAGTCACCACTGCAACTGTTTCAATGCCTTAATATGGCTCTCCACTACTTTTGACGCCAGTTGAGTTAATAAGGCCATCATAACAACCATGCCATGATGTTGTTTATGTCCCCACAGGAGCCTCAGTCTGAGGGAAACAACGATTGTGCCTCTCAAAAAACAAGTCCGGGTGCAGCTCAAGAGAATGTCACTGTTCACAGTAAGCCAAATAGGTTCTAATTGCATACAGTGCATTCGGAAAGTATTCAGACCCCTTGACTTTTAGCGCGCCGGAGGGGATAACTGCCGTTTTATGGGTTCCTAACCACCTGTGGTATTTTGTGTTTTTTCACATTGTTTGTAACTTATTTTGTTCATAATGTTGGTGCTACCGTCTCTTACTCGGTATCGGTACCCCCTGTATATAGCCTCGTTAGTTATTTTATTGTTAATTTAGTAAATATTTTCTTAACTCTTTTTCTTGAAGTGCATTGTTGGTTAAGGGCTTGTAAGTAAGCATTTCACGTTAAGGTCTATGCCTGTTGTATTCGGCGCATGGGACAAATAAAATTTGTTCCACATTTTGTTACAGCCTTATTCTAAAATGTTTAAATTAGTTTTCCCCCCTCATCAAGCTATACACAATACCCCATAATGCCAAAGCAAAAACAGGTTTAGATATTTTTACAAATTAAACAAATATAAAAAATAGATCACATTTACATAATTATTCAGACCCTTTACTCAGTACTTTGTATGACGCCAGAAGCTTGCCACACCTGTATTTGGGGACTTTCATTATTCGCTGCAGATCCTCTCAAGCTCTGTCGGGTTGGATGAGGAGCATTGGTTTGAGGCTATTTTACAGGTTCAAGTCTGGGCTCTGGCTGGGCCACTCAAGGACATTGAGACTTGTCCCGAAGCCACTCCTGCATTGTCTATGCTGTGTGCTTAGGGTCGTTGTCTTGTTGGAAGGTGAACCTTTGCCCAGTCTCAAGTCCTGAGCGCTCTGGAGCAGGTTTTCATCAAGGATCTCTGTACTTTGCTCCATTCATCTTTCATTCGAGCCTGACTAGTCTCCCAGTCAGTCACTGCCACTGAAAATACATCCCCACAGCATGATGCTTCCACCACCATGCTTCACCTTAGGGATGGTGCCAGTTTTCCTCCAGACATGATGCTTGGCAATCAGGCCAAAGAGTTCAATCTTGGTTTCATCAGACCAGATAATCTTCTTTCTCATAGTCTGAGAGTCCTTTAGGTGCCCTTTAACAAACTGTGATTCCAAACTTCTTCCATTTAAGAATGATGAGGCCACTGCGTTCTTGGGGACCTTCAATGCTGCAATTATTTTTTTGATACCCTTTCGCAGATCTGTGCCTCGACACAATCCAGTCTCAGAGCTCTACGGACAATTCCTTCGACCTCATGGCTTGGTTTTTGCTCTGACATGCACTGTCAACTGTGGGACCTTATATACAGTGCCTTGCGAAAGTATTCGGCCCCCTTGAACGTTGCGACCTTTTGCCACATTTCAGGCTTCAAACATAAAGATATAAAACTGTATTTTTTTGTGAAGAATCAACAACAAGTGGGACACAATCATGAAGTTGAACGACATTTATTGGATATTTCAAACTTTTTTAACAAATCAAAAACTGAAAAATTGGGCGTGCAAAATTATTCAGCCCCCTTAAGTTAATACTTTGTAGCGCCACCTTTTGCTGCGATTACAGCTGTAAGTCGCTTGGGGTATGTCTCTATCAAAGACTTCTTCCACATGTTTGGTGTGTCTCCCAGGTGGCTTGTGGCAAACTTTAAACTACACTTTTTATGGATATCTTTAAGAAATGGCTTTCTTCTTGCCACTCTTCCATAAAGGCCAGATTTGTGCAATATACGACTGATTGTTGTCCTATGGACAGAGTCTCCCACCTCAGCTGTAGATCCCTGCAGTTCATCCAGAGTGATCATGGGCCTCTTGGCTGCATCTCTGATCAGTCTTCTCCTTGTATGAGCTGAAAGTTTAGAGGTCTTGGTAGATTTGCAGTGGTCTGATACTCCTTCCATTTCAATATTATTCAATATTATCGCTTGCACAGTGCTCCTTGGGATGTTTAAAGCTTGGGAAATCTTTTTGTATCCAAATCCGGCTTTAAACTTCTTCACAACAGTATCTCGGACCTGCCTGGTGTGTTCCTTGTTCTTCATGATGCTCTCTGCGCTTTTAACGGACCTCTGAGACTATCACAGTGCAGGTGCATTTATACGGAGACTTGATTACACACAGGTGGATTGTATTTATCATCATTAGTCATTTAGGTCAACATTGGATCATTCAGAGATCCTCACTGAACTTCTGGAGAGAGTTTGCTGCACTAAAAGTAAAGGGGCTGAATAATTTTGCACGCCCAATTTTTCAGTTTTTGATTTGTTAAAAAAGTTTGAAATATCCAATAAATGTCGTTGCACTTCATGATTGTGTCCCACTTGTTGTTGATTCTTCACAAAAAAATACAGTTTTATATCTTTATGTTTGAAGCCTGAAATGTGGCAAAAGGTCGCAAAGTTCAAGGGGGCCGAATACTTTCGCAAGGCACTGTATATACAGGTGTGTGCCAAATCCTGTTCAATCAATAGAATTTACCACAGGGGGACTCCAATCACGTTGTAGAAACATCTCAAGGATGATCAATGGAAACAGGATGCACCTGAGCTCAATTTCGAGTCTCATAGCAAAGGTTCTGAATACCTATGTAAATACGTTTAAAAAAAAAAAAAAAAACATTTGCTACACTTTTCAAAAAACCTGTTTTCACTTTGTCATTATGGGGTATTGTGTGTAAATTAATGAGGGAAAAATGTATTTGATCCATTTTAGAATAAGGCTGTAACGTAAAACAAAATGTGGAAAAAGTCAAGGGGTCTGAATAATTTCCGAATGCACTGTATGCCATTCAATGTAAGCAGGAACACTTGAATATTCCATTTGAAGATTGTAGATTGTAAAAAGTTGGTACATGTGAAATTTGTGTCACTGCTAGGTGTGGCCGATGTGTCAAGTGATTTGAGCCTTACTCCACCTTCTTCATCCCCACTGCAACCGCTCCAAGTGTCCTTCAACGAACAGGAGGACAGTAGTCTGGAGGATGATGACCTACCCAGTTTCATTTCACCAAAGAGTAAGCTAGTTTTACACTGCTCTCTAAACTGCATGTCTCACATGAAGTCTATATGATATTGTTTCATTGGTTTACTTTGTTATGAAAGATTGGATGATTTTCTTTTTGTGCCCCCCCCAGAAACCCTATCCATCACAAAGGGAGCTTGTGTCTGGTGTAAATATCGACGTTGCCCCTTCTGGCCTGCTATGGTAATTTTCATTAGTCCAATTGATTTTCACTCCTACTCATTCCTAGTATGCTTTCTTCTATCATTAGTGATTTGGAATGGGACTGGACTTACACTTGCATGTATGACATGTTTGCTTCTCATGTCATCGTCAGATCATGTATGTTTCCCGCAAAGAGAAGAAAGCCAGCGTCGTGTTCATCGACACATTTCTTTTCACACAGAAGAGGAAGAGGTGAGCATCTTCAGTAAAACTGATAATGATTGTAGATATGAAAGATGATATTGTAGATGTTTTCAAACCTCATTTATGCTGGGAAGCTGTTTTCATGTGCTGTTATTAGCTGTAACAAATTATCTCTATGTAAACAAGACGAATATGTATTTTTATGGCTGTAACCTGACGGAATTTGGTCTTTACGAAAGAAGGTAGGAAGGAAACATGAATCTTTCGCATAGTTCTGCCCTACTGTGGCTCCAAGGTTAGTCACATATTTATTTAGTGACACGACTTTGAAGGATGAATAAAACATTTTATTTTGCCCTTCTTTAGCGTCAAGGTCTCCTTAAAGAATATCAAGCCCTTTGACTGTGAGGAGTCAAATGAGTTGGTGGTGAGATTTTGCTTTACTTGCACTTAAAGTATATGATAAATATTATGTCATTAATGTGCCATGTTTGACTTCCAAATATTGACATGTAGATCCTGTTTTCCATTCAACCTTTTTATGCAAGTGAAGTACATGTTAGGTAAAAATGGCACGACAGTCCAGATAGAAGCATCCAACTTTCCAAATGTCGACAAAATCAAACATGCTAGACAAGGTGATCTTTTCATGCCTGTAAATTGTATTATGCAAGAAATATTGAGATAATAACCATCATATCGAAGTAAACGTGGAGTCACGCGATGACGGGTCGTCCTCCCACTATGACTCGGGAAAGCATCCAGTTTATTAGGCTACAGATGAAATAATTCACAGGGCGGTGACAGTGCACCTTGATGAGCTTGATGCTCCTTTCCAATAAATGTTTAGTATCTTATTCTGATGACATGATAATCGATGCTTGTCTGCCGTTTGACAAATACAAATAATATCGCTGTATTGTCCAAAATAATCCTGTGATGTAGGCTATACCTGCACTGTATCTGCGAGCTGTTGGCTAGGGCGCATGTGCCAAGACCAGAGTGGGTAGATTTGCTATATAACACAAAAAAAATTGTGACAAAACCATCAGTAGAGTTGAAAATGTGATGGAAACCTAAGGTTAATTTTATGTGCGCTATGTCATCTCTCACTGCCTTTTATCCGCAACAAGTCAATTTGAGGGAAACACATCTCTGGTGGGAAAATGCCCTTATTGGTTTTCTGCAGATTTTAGATTATTTACATGAAAATCAGTCACTAATTGGATGGAAACCTAGCTATTGAAATTGCTTTGTATTTACTTATTGTTTATTTGTTACTTCAGTTGATGTATGTATGGAGAATGTGAGGTGAAATGTGAGGTGAAATGTGGGTATCTCTCACAGGACAAAGCCAAGGAGATATATGGTACTGCCATCCACTATTGCCTGAAGCTTATTGGGGACTATAGAATTCGCCTTGGTAAGAGAACCTTCAAACATAGGAGGTTAGGATTTGACTCTGTCCAATGTCTTCAGTTGGATATGCAGTACACAATGTTCTGTAGCTAGTGTTTCAATCAATTGAGGTTCTAAGCCTGCATATAATTGAATGACCAGTGAATCAAATGTTTATGCATTTGTTCCCCCAGGTTGTGGTTCATTTTCCGGTTCCCTCGTTGAGTATGTTGCTGATGACATCAGTAAGTTTTGAAATGGCCTGTGTTCAAAGTCATTTTTTGTACCTATTTCATTGCTATTTAATGCGAATTCCTAGGTACAAGCAAGCAAGTCAGGTTCTTCCACAGACTGGCAGGAACAACTATCAAAACAAACCATGTGCCAAGGAGGCGATAGTAGAATGAGAATATGGAGCAACATTTCTTGACAGGAACCTCCATACTCTGGTTGATAACAATGGGGCATTCTTCTCTATGAACCATTATGAAAGTTTAACACTTTTGTTTAACATTGTTAGATTGTCAGTGTATAATAATTATTGCCAATTCCATTGTATAACTCCTATTTGTGCTCCTGCCCGCCAGGCATCCCTATGAGAAAGCTGTACCTTCTCGGCCCATCTGACAGTTATCTGGCCTCGCCAAGTCAAGACGTGGAGGACCAGAGAAGTTACCAGGGGACTCCGGAAGACCATGCGACCACCGAGGGCAGTGACCAGGAGCCACAGGTCTCCAAGAGACTGCTACCTGACCGCGCCAAGGCTGCACGGGACCGGGCCAACGACAAACTACTGCAGTTCATCGTCGATAAAAGAGGCGTGGAAAGGCACTTGCAGGTCAGAGAGTTAGTAAGCTGAGGGAAGAAGAGAGTAAAACAGCTTATCCCTGGGCAATGGTTAGGCATCTTTTCTTCTCTTTTCTCCATATCATAGGCTATTATCAGCGGTCAGGTGGTGTCCAAGTGGCTGAAAGCCTTCCGCAAGGCCAGTGGTCAAGCAGTGGACCCCTACTTTGAGACGGACCAGCAGGTGGAGCAGGTTTTCACTTATCTCAGGAGCATCATGGAGGAAGCCTTGCCAAGTCTGCCAGAGTTAGATCAGATCCGCTTCATCCTCGAAGTGCTCTTACCAGAGGTGACTCAATGTCTTGAGCGTTGTTGCAGATTGGTCCTAGAATTGTACATGCGCAAATGGCATGACAACAATTGTGAGAGTTAGCTATTACAGTGAAGCGCATTCAAATGCGACCAGGCTAGTGTTCTTGGAGTAGTATGCAAATACAGAACTATATGTAATTCAAATGTGTTTTTGTATCCTATGCTCTCCAACTGTCCTTTATTTTATTCCATCTCACAAGTTTGATATTTTCAGGCTGTCATTCATGGAATCTCGGAGGTCGATGACATATCCCTGGTTAAGGCTGAAGAGAAATACTCACAAGGGCCTGGCATCAGTAATAGGTGAGAGGTTGACACTGTATTTGTCTGTTATCTTTTGTGATTTCATGGACTGTAGCTTGTTTTTATTTTGCTGATAGTATTTCCCTTTAATCATTTCAGAGAGCGAGAGGAGTTTGACCTTATGATTGTGCAGCAGATGAAGAAAAAGCACTGCAGAAAAGATAAAGAATAAGAAGAGTTGTGTGTTCTGTTTCGGGTTTGCATTGGCTAATGCCACTAGTGTTTATATTGTTCATAGGTTATGTGTTTATAGGTTACATACTCTTTATTTTTCAATACAATCATTTGTATACTGAACAAAAATATAAACGCAATATGCAACAATTTCAAAGATTTTACTGAGTTACAGTTCCTATAAGGAAATCAATCAATTGAGAAATTCATTAGGCCCTAATCTATCGATTTCACATGACTGGGAATATAGATATGTATCTGTTGGCCACAGATACCTTTATAAAAATGGTAAGGGCGTGGATCAGTATCTAGTGTGACCACCATTTGCCTCAAGCAGCGTGACACATCTTCACATAAAGTTGATGAGGCTGTTGATTGTGGTCTGTGGAACTCTTTTTCAATGGCTGTGTGAAGTTGCTGGATATTGTCGGAAACTGGAACACGCTTACACGATCCAGCGCATCCCAAACAGACTCAATTTCTGGTGAGTATGCAGGCCATGGAAGAACTGGGACATTTTTCAGGAATTGTGTACAGATCCTTGCGACATGAGGCCTGTGCATTATTATGCTGAAACATGAGGTGATGGCGGCAGATGAATGGCATGACAATGGGCCTCAGGATCTTGTCACAGTGTATCTGTGCATTCAAATTGCCATTGATGAAATGCAATTATGTTCGTTGTCCATAGCTTATGCCTGCCCGTACCATAACCCCACCACTACCATGGAACACTCTATTCACAACGTTGGCATCGCAAACCACTCACCTACATGACGCCATACACGTGTTCTGTGGTTGTGAGGCAGTTAATGGTAGAGAAATTAACATTAAATTCTCTTATTTCAGCTCATGAAACATGGGACCAACACTTTACATGTTGCATTTATATGTTTGTGCAGTGTACATTGGTGTAGCTGTAACGGTGGTGGTTTGTTTATTTTCCATGGCTTTCCCCCCTAACAATTATTTTCTGGAGCTACAGTTGAATGGAATCCACAATTGCATACTCGGTATGTTACTCAACTTCCTGCCATAATTGGTGATACAGATGCAAATGTAGAGCTCTTGAAAAAGCAAAATTCCAACCAGTTAAAGTGAAATGAGGTAATTTGTCACGCGGTCTAGTTATTTGGCATGATTGATCATCTTGTGTGATGGGCAGAGATACATGTACAAATTGAAATAGCTATAACGGTGGTGGTTTGTTTCTTTTCAATGTATTTTCCTTTACAATTATTTTCTTAAACTTGTTGCTATTATTCTGATTGAGGTATGTTTGTATCGCCAAAGCACAAAGCGGATCTCAGGATGAAAGCAAAAAAATTACGTTGATGTTTTTACACATATATGTGTTTGCTGCATATATTCTCTGTTGCCAAGACGACCGTGATTGGGAGTCCCATATAGCTGCGCACAATTGGTGCGAGTTAGGTTTTGGCCAGTGTTTGGTTACAAATTCGTTAGGGTTTGGCCGGTGTAGACTGTCATTGTAAATAACAATTTGTTCTTAACTAACATGCCTAGTCCAGTGAAACTTTCTGCTTTTCATCGGCAGGTTTTCTTGTCATGGTCCTTAATTTATAAACACAATTTTTCTCCACACAGATATTATATATGGAATAATCGGGATATATTGTATAAAAATACCTCTCTGTTTTTAGAATATTGGTTCCAAAATAATATCCTATTGGTGAGCCAACTGGTAAATGCAGAGGGTCTTTTACTCAGTTATAAAGAATTCTTATCACTTTACAAGGTCCCTGTAACACCTAAAGATTTTGCAATTGTTTTAGATGCCATTCCCTCAGGTGTTGCTTTATTATTCAGTAACGTGTCAAGACCTGACCCTCAGAGCCTACTTTCTATTGACCCTGTTGACTCATCAGTAGGAAAGATTTGTTTCTCTTTTGGTCCATTCAACAACAGAGCGATACGATTCTTGTTTCAGCAGGATGTTGTATCTATCTATACCTTATGTCATGCTTTATTGGAATGGATTTATTGATAATATCTGTTGGAAAAAAGTTTGGATGTTGCCACACACATACCTACTTGTTAACAAAATTAAGGAAGTTTCCTTTAAAATTATTCATAAATATTATCCTGCCAACCACTATTTGAAGAAGTTTAAGGAAAACATAAACTCAAATTGCTCCTTTTGTAATGACCACCCAGAAACAGTTGTGCATCTTTTTTGGCATTGTATGCATGTAAGAAAACTGTGGCAAGACATCAGTAGGTTTATAATTGAACACATTTATGAAGATTTTACACTATTGTGGAGAGATGTACTGTTTGGATTCTTTACATACAATAGAAATAAGCAGAATCATTTTTAGGTAATTTCATTATTCTTTTGGCCAAATTTCATATACACAAATGTAAATTTACAAACAGAACCACATTTTCGTACCCTACAAAAATAAATTGAACTGTAATTTAAGACGGTTAAATGCTCTACTAACAAAAAAGCTGTTAGAATTGTAAGTATATGCATGTCCCTTAAGGTCCTTGTGTAATTGTAATGTGATATTGTACCCCCTAGCTCGATTGTCTATTGTTTGTAATCTATGTATGCTTGTGTTCCCTCATGTGCTTTATGTATTGATTTGTTATTAATAAAAATAAAAAATAACATGCCTAGTTAAAGGTAAAAGATATAAACCTACATAACCCAGAGTCCATACCGTCAATCAGGAAATGACGTATATGCGCTTGCGTTGAGTTCCTTTACTTCCAAAACAACACGCGTGCTGTTCCAAGATGTCCGCGCCTATGGAAATAGTTCTGAGTGCCGATTCGGCTGGACAGCTATGGAACTGTGCCGTTTTGGAACTCCATTCGGGCACAAATCTCTTGGCCTATCGAGGTGGCAATACTTCTTCGAGGTCACTCACAGTTTTGAATGGAGAGTACATCCTCGGAGCCCAACTCGGGAAAAACTTCATCAACGTGTGGGAAATCCAGAGAAAGGTAGCTAGGTAACGTTGGTTAGCTTGCTAGGGGCGCGAGCGCTGTTCATAGCTCTCTGGAGATAATGCTCTGAAAGGTCTCTGGACATAGCTAGCTAACGTTACATATGGCTAGTTTGTTTGTTCGTATGTCTGTCCGGTTAGTTTAGCAAGGTGGCTAAGGTTATTCATTGTGAAACGTGTTTTCTGTCGTTGGCTAGATACGGATAGAAGATGGGCCTAACTGTTACACATGGGATGAATGCACGATTTTTTAAACGAAGGACACATGGAGTGTCACTTAATCAGTGATAGAGATGACCAGTTGTGGTGTTCAATTCTAGTCCTGAATCACAAGGTATACAGGCCTTTGGCTTTGTTCTAGTCCAGCACTAACACACCTCATTCATCTAATCAACAGTTTTTGGGCTTGAAGAATATTGGGGCAGTGATGGTACACACCATAGTACTATAATGACAATACAGTTGACTGTCAAAATAAAGGAAACACTTGAGTAAATGAGGGCTACAAAGTATATTGAAAACTGGTACTTCAACACAGGTCTTGCTCCTGGGTTAATTAAGCAATTAACATCTCATCATTCTTAGGGTCATGAAAAAAACATGCATAGCTGCCCATTATTTTGTCTACCATGGCTAGAATAAGATATGTGACTTTGAAAGAGGGGTCTCAAAGAAGGGGGGTTTAAAGGCTGTATGTGTGTCAATCACCAGGTCTCAACCCAACTGAACACTTATGGGAGATTCTGTAGTAGCACCTGAGACAGCATTTGAAACTGTTGTGGTGAATATAAGACCCAATTTAAGTTGTTTCCTTTATTTTGGCAGACACCTGTACATTTATGGTGTGGAATTATGTGTACATTAATTTTTATGTGAACTATATTGTTCCAGTGGGTGAACAAGATGTGGGGGTCATATTAAAATGCTGACATTCGTTTTATCTGTAGAATGAAGCAAACATGTTTTTGTGGCAGTAGTCTCAAAGGTTGCCTGAATTAATGAATATCTATAGAATTAGATGCAAATACCGGCATTGGCTACAAAGGTAATGGAACTACATATCCCATTCCGATATAGGCTGACACGCATCAAACATGTACATCTTTTTTTATTTCAGGATCAGCTGCAGCAGAAAATTGTGTGCCCTGGGATTGTGACATGCTTGACTGCATCCCCCAATGGCCTGTACTTGGTGGCAGGCATTGCTGATGCCATCTACTTATGGGAGGTGAGACAGATATGTGACCGGCCGCCTCGATCCGGTCTTATGTAGCAACATTTGAAATTGTGTTTTTTACATTGGATAAAAGTAGAGACTAAGCTAGAAAGTGGTATATCATACACTGCAGTTGAATAACAATTGAAGTAATTCTGCTTTAAAGTTGATAAACTTGTAACTCCACTTTTGAGAAAATGGACCATGAATATTTTGGTACTCCTACTGGAGAGCTCTTTGTTGTCTACACCCATTCAGCATCATTCACACCCTCTTAAGCCTCAGCCCCACCCATCTCTTTAAGGATTCACATGAGGTAATTTGCTAAACAGAGTGATTACTAAACAGCCAAAGATTTCAAGATTAAAAGTGGTGACAGTAGTAGCCTACAATAAGGAAAAACAGCAAGTAAAAATACACTTGGTCTAGTCCTTGGCCTATATCCTAATCTGACTTTGGTGCAGGTCATATTCTTCACGTTACCGTCTCTGGTAAACACACACTATATAAAATAAAAAGTTGAGTTGTCACATTCACAGGATACAGAAGGTGTACACAGTACAGTGAAATGGTAACTTGCATAGTAGCAATATCAAAAATGGATAGTGTCCAGATACAAATATTTTATAATTATTAGATGGCGCTTACCTGACACGCTTGTCTAAATTGATGGATCATGTGAAGGAAATGCTATAACCCCCCCCCCCCCCCAGCCACATTTCGTTAATGGATGGGTCACTATTGTCTAGACATGTACACATGTTCATGAAATACTATAGATGTCCATAATCATCCCAAGACACACTTGGCTAACTTGATGGGTCATGTAATCATCTGGTGAAGTGTTTTTAGACATGCAGTCTCTTTTCTTTTGTTTAGACATGTACTAGTAGCTAGCTAGCTAAACAATGAACCAGCATAATCCCAACTCCTACTACTACCAACCAATACAAACATCATAGCTGTAGTGTGAATCTGCAGGTAGCTAAAGCTAACCAACCAGGTTCAATGTTTGCTTGCTAACATTAGGCTATAACTAAGAATGCAAATGGGTTCTGATTTGAATAATATTACTACACAGATCATACACGTAACGTTAGCTAGCGAGCCAGCAAGCTAATGTTCGCTAGCTAGCGAACAGTCCGCTTTAAACTGCAAAGAAAAATACTTTCTGAAAAAACGTATATATCTGAAAATGTAGCTAGACTCTTACCCGTATAAATGGATGAATGCTTCACGGCAGACTGAACTGTTTAATTCCGTTTTGAGTGTAGCTACATCTTGTTTGGCCAGTGTTTTGTCAAGTCACTCTGGTTCACACTGACCGTGGTGTGTGCAGAAAGTAGAAAATCACTTTTTCCAACTGATCTGTCAATAGCGCCTGCTAAATTCAGGGTATCAATGCTGAGAAAATTTGCCAAACTTTTGTAGTTCTCGGTGGTTGTTATATATTTCAAAAACGGCGTGGTAGAAAGGACTATCAACACACACTGAGAAGTTCACGTTATAAACAGAAGCATGCTACATGGCAGACCAATCCAAACTTATCTCCCCGCATGTCCAGCCCATCCATTATTTCAGCCAATAATGGCTAGTGGGAAGGTTCCCTCTTTTTCCGTGGCTAAACCAACTAGGCTCGTAATTTAACAATTTTACTTGTATTTACGGATGGAATACAAGTTTGTTATTAAGGCACATGAAAGTTCACATGTTCCAGAAGGCATTTCTGCCCCAAAAATAAATTTTTATAAAAAATTGTTGACTTTCAAATGCCTCCTGTGAAGTAATGTCGTGACATATGCCTAGTTTCCTGAAATGAGTCGCATATAAAACATCAGCAAAAGGGATGTCATAGTTATTCAAATTCACATTTGACTTTAAGTTGTGTAATGTGTATGGAATGACTACGCTATGGCTGACATGTGTACTCTTCTCCTCAATGCCTTTGTACTACTTTGAGGATAACATTATCGGTCCTGTACTGAAGTTGTGAGGAAGCTTCAGCTAGGCCTAACGTTTGCCCTAAGGAGCTGCTGTTAGTATCAGCAAGGTCACCTTTGTCTCACCAGTTTCAAACTACTTTGTCCTCACCATAGACTGTTTTTTTTTATGAGATGTGAGAAGATTACTCTCATGAAATGTAATTTTAATCACATTTAGTGACTGTAAATCCTTAATTTGCTGTTTGATTTCCTCAACATCTGTGTTTGACGGATCAATAAACACAAGTTATAGCTTAGTAGGTTTTTTTCAGCTTTCCAAAAGTAAAGTGTGGTTTCTCATTATCTATAATTTGATTGTAACAGCATGACTCTCATAAGGCGATATACTCCATTGGTCAGTGAAATAATTTTATCACTGTATGAACATCTAACTTCTCTCTCGGCTAAGTGGCATTTGATGTTAATGAAATTGTCATTCTAGGTTTCCTCTGGGAATTTGCTGGCCATCTTGAGCCGCCATTACCAAGACCTGACCTGCCTACGCTTCAGTGACGACAGCAGCCATTTCATCTCAGGAGGCAAAGACAACCTGGCACTGGTCTGGAGTCTAGCCAGGTACAAACAGCTCTTACACTGGAGTGTGTTAATTACGCCGACACTGTTTAAACCATTTTCTCCAAACGCTGTTGAGTAGGCTTGGACGGTATCCAGATTGTCATACCTTCATACTGAACTTGTGCCATACCTGGATATTCATTAATACCCGCTCTGAACATAAGGGGTGCTGTTTGAAACCCCACTGATACTCTGATTAATCCTAAGGTTAGCAATGCTAACAAGTACATGTAAAATCTCATAGACAATGCTAACTAAATGCTAACACATTTTGTCATTTCTGACCTAAACTACAGGGGCAAAAAAGGGGCAAAAAAGTATTTAGTCAGCCACCAATTGTGCAAGTTCTCCCACTTAAAAAGATGAGAGGCCTGTAATTTTCATCATAGGTACACAGACAAAATGAGGGGGGAAAAATCTAGAAAATCACATTGTAGGCTTTTTAATGAATTTATTTGCAAATTATGGTGGAAAATAAGTATTTGGTCAATAACCAAAGTTTCTCAATACTTTGTTATATACCCTTTGTTGGCAATGACAGAGGTCAAACGTTTTCTGTAAGTCTTCACAAGGTTTTCACACACTGTTGCTGGTATTTTGGCCCAATCCTCCATGCAGATCTCCTCTAGAGCAGTGATGTTTTGGGGCTGTTGCTGGGCAACACAGACTTTCAACTCCCTCCAAAGATTTTCTATGGGGTTGAGATCTGGAGACTGGCTAGGCCACTCCAGGACCTTGAAATGCTTCTTACAAAGCCACTCCTTCGTTGCCCGGGCGGTGTGTTTGGGATCATTGTCATGCTGAAAGACCCAGCCACGTTTCATCTTCAATGCCCTTGCTGATGGAAGGAGGTTTTCACTCAAAATCTCACGATACATGGCCCCATTCATTCTTTCCTTTACACGGATCAGTCGTCCTGGTCCCTTTGCAGAAAAACAGCCCCAAAGCATGATGTTTCCACCCCCATGCTTCACAGTAGGTATGGTGTTCTTTGCATGCAACTCAGCATTCTTTGTCCTCCAAACACGACGAGTTGAGTTTTTACCAAAAAGTTATATTTTGGTTTCATCTGACCATTTGACATTCTCCCAATCTTCTTCTGGATCATCCAAATGCTCTCTAGCAAACTTCAGATGGGCCTGGACATGTACTGGTTTAAGCATGGGGACATGTCTGGCACTGCAGGATTTGAGTCCCTGGCGGCGTAGTGTGTTACTGATGGTAGGCTTTGTTACTTTGGTCCCAGCTCTCTGCAGGTCATTCACTAGGTCCCCCCGTGTGGTTCTGGGATTTTTGCTCACCGTTCTTGTGATCATTTTGACCCCACAGGGTGAGATCTTGCGTGGAGCCCCAAATCGAGGGATATTATCAGTGGTCTTGTATGTCTTCCATTTCCTAATAATTGCTCCCACAGTTGATTTCTTCAAACCAAGCTGCTTACCTATTGCAGATTCAGTCTTCCCAGCCTGGTGCAGTTCTACAATTTTGTTTCTGGTGTCCTTTGACGGCTCTTTGGTCTTGGCCATAGTGGAGTTTGGAGTGTGACTGTTTGAGGTTGTGGACAGGTGTCTTTTATACTGATAACAAGTTCAAACAGGTGCCATTAATACAGGTAACGAGTGGAGGACAGAGGAGCCTCTTAAAGAAGAAGTTACAGGTCTGTGAGAGCCAGAAATCTTGCTTGTTTGTAGGTGACCAAATACTTATTTTCCACCATAATTTGCAAATAAATTCATAAAAAATCCTACAATGTGATTTTCTGGATTTTTTTTTCTCATTTTGTCTGTCATAGTTGAAGTGTACCCATGATAAATTACAGGCCTCATCTTTTTAAGTGGGAGAACTTGCACAATTGGTGGCTGACTAAATACTTTTTTGCCCCACTGTATACAAGTAACTAAAAAGAATGCTCCACAGCTTGCTGCACCCACAAAACAAATATCAGCCAGTGAGGCTCTTGATCCAGGAGGTGATTCTCTGCTGTTCGCAAGCAGATACTTGATTTTGGAAGAAGCTAACCACTTAGCCAGATAGCTAACTAGCTACTAAATTAGCAAACCGGATGCACAACTGTAGATTATTCAGCACATTTTAGACAGTTAACTTAGTAGTTAGTTATAAGATATCTAGCTGGCAAACATTTAGTTGTGAATTCCGTACGGTAATTAGATCACCTGGCGCATGCTGCACAACAGTGAGTGACTCGCATGGTTCCTGTCTCTCATCGTTGTGTGCCTGTAAACAAACACCACATGACGTGGCTGGGGACTACCGTAATATTCCTAATGTGACCGTAATATTCCTAATGTGACCGGTGAAATGAAGAACGCAATGAATGAAAAGTACGAAGATGTATGCACTCACTACTTACTGTAAGTCGCTCTGGATAAGAGTGTCTGCTAAATGTAAAATGTTCATCTCCTAACGTATTGTACAAGTTGACTGCAGGTATTTACTTAAAGTAGTTTCAAATATTCACATTTATTTAAAAAACTTTAAAGAAATCGATTATTGATGGTATTGAAAAACCATCCCGCTGCTGGGGGGAACCATGGCTACTTGATGGCAGAGGTAAGAGGGGATTTCTGGCAGCTGATGAATAAAAAACGTATTTTTAATTCTGCCGAGAAGTGCTTTTATGATCCGAGAGATAACAAGTTACACAATTTACTCAGATTCTCATCAGATTGTCCAAGGTAACTAATTAGCTAGCTTTGTAATCCTCTAAGTGTAGACAACCCTAATAATAGATGTGCAGTAGTATGTAATATTTCTTAACTAAGATATGCTAGCTAAATCATTTTAGGGGTTAATATAGAATTGGCCTAATATGTCAATGAGACCAAGAAATAAAATTCAACTGTCCTTGATTTTCAGATGAGTTTTAAAGGAAGAGAACATAATAAAATTCATGCATTTTGGAGTAGAATGTCCTTTAAAAAAGTCACCAGAAGTTACCTTCTCACAGTTGTTCAACAACAACAAAAAACATCTCCCCAGGAAGACTCCACCCGTCTTTAAGTGTTTGGCAGCTGATGCACATCTACAGTGGCAAGAACGTTTGTGAACCCTTTTGGAATAACCCGGATTTCTGTAATTGGTCATAATTTGATCTGATCTTCATCTAAGTCACAACAATAGACACTTAAAACACTTAACTTATAATTGTGTTATTAGTTTTTGATATATTTATTGAACACACCGTGTAAACATTCACAGTGCACGGTGGAAAAAGTATGCGAACCCTTGGAATTAATAACTGGTTGACCCTCCTTTGGCAGCAATAACCTCTAACGTTTTCTGTAGTTGCGGATTAGACCTGCACAACGGTCAGGAGGAATCTTTGACCATTCCTCCTTGCAAACATGTTTCAGTTCAGCAATATTCCTGGGATGGTGTGAACCCCTCTCTTGAGGTCATGCCACAGCATCTTAATCGGGTTGAGGTCAGGGAGGCGTATTTTCCTCTGAAGCCATTTGTCGTTGTCCTGCACCTGAGCTTCAACCCTGCAAAATGTATTGATAAACTGGAAATAATTTTCCGTCGTTGATAGCAAGCGGTCCAGGCCCTGAGGCAGCAAAACAGCCCAAACCATTTTAATTTTTAAATTTTTTTATTTCACCTTTATTTAACCAGGTATTTACAACTGCGACTTGGCCAAGATAAAGCATAGCAGTGTGAACAGACAACAACACAGAGTTACACATGGAGTAAACAATAAACAAGTCAATAACACAGTAGAAAAATAGTCTATATACATTGTGTGCAAAAGGCATGAGGTGGTAGGCGAATAATTAAACATTTTCAGATTAACACGAGTGATAAATGATCAGATGGTCATGTGCAGGTAGAAATACTGGTGTGCAAAAGAGCATAAAAGTAAATAAATAAAAACAGTATGGGGATGAGGTAGGTAAATTGGGTGGGCTATTTACCGATGGACTATGTACAGCTGCAGCGATCGGTTAGCTGCTCAGATAGTAGATGTTTAAAGTTGGTGAGGGAGATAAGTCTCCAACTTCAGTGATTTTTGCAATTCGTTCCAGTCACAGGCAGCAGAGAACTGGAAGGAAAGGCGGCCGAATGAGGTGTTGGCTTTAGGGATGATCAGTGAGATACACCTGCTGGAGCGCGTGCTACGGGTGGGTGTTGCCATCGTGACCAGTGAACTGAGATAAGGCGGAACTTTACCTAGCATGGACTTGTAGATGACCTGGAGCCAGTGGGTCTGTCGACGAATATGTAGCGAGGGCCAGCCGACTAAAGCATACAGGTCGCAGTGGTGGTTTATGTAAGGTGCTTTAGTAACAAAACGGATGGCACTGTGATAAACTGCATCCAGTTTTCTGAGTAGAGTATTGGAAGCTATTTTGTAGATGACATCGCCGAAGTCGAGGATCGGTAGGATAGTCAGTTTTACTAGGGTAAGTTTGGCGGCGTGAGTGAAGGAGGCTTTGTTGCGGAATAGAAAGCCGACTTTAGATTTGATTTTAGATTGGAGATGTTTGATATGAGTCTGAAAGGAGAGTTTACAGTCTAGCCAGACACTTAGGTACTTATAGATGTCCACATATTCTAGGTCGGAACCATCTAGCCCAAACCATGATGCTCCCTCCACCATAACTGTCCACAGAATATTTTTCCAGTAGCGCTGTGGAACATCCAGGTGCTCTTTTGCGATCTTCAGACGCGCAGCAATATTTTCTTTGGACAGCAATGTCTTCTTCTGTGGCGTCCTCTCATGAACACCATTCTTGTTTAGTGTGTTACGTATTGTAGACTCGTTAACAAAGATGTTAGCATGTTCCAGAGATGTCTTTAGCTGACACTCTAGGATTCTTCTTAACCTCATTGGACATTCTTCGCTGTGCTATTGCAGTCACCTTTGCAGGACGGTGACTCCTAGGGAGAGTAGCAACCGTGCTGAATTTTCTCCATTTATAGACCATTTTTCTTACCCTGGACTGATGAACATCAAGGCTTTTAGAGATACTTTTGTAACCCTTTCTAGCTTTATGCAAGTCAACAATTCTTAGTCTTAGGTCTTCTGAGATCTCATTTGTTTGAAGCATTGTTCATATCAGGCAATGCTTCTTGTGAATAGCAAACTCAAATTGTGAGTTTTTTTTTATTTTTATAGGGCAGGGCAGCTCTAACCAACATCTCCAATCTTGTCTCATTGATTGGACTCCAATTAGCTTTTGGAGAAGTCATTAGCCTAGGGGTTCACATACTTTTCCCAACCTACACTGTGAATGTTTAAATTATGTATTCAATATAGACAAGAAAAATACAATAATTGGTGTGTTATTAGTTTAAGCACACTGCTTTTCTATTGTTGACTTAAAATTGGATCTGATCTTCATATATGACCAATTTCCGCTAGTGGGACAACTTCTGGTGAAATTGGAGGGCGCAATTCAAATAAATTATGCATATTAAACATTTAGGTACGTACAAGTGTCTGATATTGGTTGAAAGCTTAAATTCTTGTTAATGTAACTGCACTGTCCGATTTACATTAGCTATTGCAGCGAAAGCATGATATGTGATTGTTTGAGGACGGCGCCCCACATCAAAATATTTTTCCACCGGCAACTGTTTCATAAATTCACAAATAGCGATTAAATATTCACTTACTATTTGAAAATCTTCCTCTGATTTGTCATCTAAAGGGTCCCAGCTATCACATGTAGTTTTGTTAGATAAAATCCTTCTTTATATCCCAAAAAGTCTGTTTAGTTTGTGCCTTGATTTGAGTAATCCACTCGTTCAACATGCAGAGAAAGTAATTAGAAAATCTACATCTAAACTTTGTTTCAACAAGTCAAAATACGTTCCTATTTACTCCTCAGATACCCTAAAATGTAATCAAACTATAATATTTCTTACGTAAAGAAGTATGTTCAATAGGAAACCGATTTTAGCAGGTGCGTCCTGTCTTTATCGCTCGTACAAACACGAATTTCCAAGACTGTCCCTGCACTAAAACTGATATTTCTTATTCATTTTGGAAGTTACAAGCCTGAAACCTTGAACATGGATTGCTGACACCCTGTGGAAGCCATGGGAATTGCATCCTGGGAGCTAGAATTCAGTTTGCCCTTATACCTGCCATTGTAAGAGCATGGTCTCTTTCTCAAAAAAAAGGTGGTTGGTTTTTCTTTAGATTTTCTCCTACCCTAACCTATCTATTGTGTTATATTCTCCTACTTTATTTGAACATTTCTACAAACTTCAAGGATTTTCTTTCCAATGGTACCAATTCTATGCATATTCTGGCTTCAGGGCCTGAGCAACAGGCAGTTTACTTTGGACACGTCATTCAGGTGGACATTGAGAAGAATGGGGCCTAGCCCTAAGACGTTTGAATTAAAACTCATCTGAAAATTGATGACAGTTGAATTTTATTTCTTGGTCTCAATGACATATTAGGCCAATTCTATATTAACCCCTAAAATGATTTAGCTAGCGTATCTTAGTTAAGAAATATTACATACTACTGCACTTCTATTATTAGGGTTGTCTACACAGAGGATTACAAAGCTAGCTAATTAGTTACCTTGGACATTCTATTGAGCATCTGAGTAAAATGTGTAACTTGTCACTCTTATCTTAAAAGCGACTTCTCGGCAGAATAAAAAAAAAACAACATTTTTTGTTAAATCAGCTGCCAGAAATCCTTTCTTACCTCTGTCGCTTGTCATCAAGTAACTGGGGGCAAATGGAATTGTTCTCTCAATGTAGTTTTTACATTTCTACATTACTGACTCACGGTTGGACGCACCTGGCTTTGAAGTGACAGGTGACGCTTGGTTAGGCTTATACTATTGACACTTACGCTGCTGTATTTCAGGCTATGTTATCCAGTGCGACATAATCACATTTTGTGCTTGCCAAATCGAGAGAACATTAAATAGGTTCCACTGCTTTCTCTGAACCTTCAACAAAAAGGGGACAAAAACCCAATTGTAATTTTTATCACAAGCCCATCCTTAGGATCTGAATATTTAAGGAGCTTCTGATCTCTTAATCTCAGTGAAAAATTGGATTAGTGCTTTGGTAATTGGCAGGCAGAGCAATGAACTGGTTTACTGAGTTTGAGTATTTAATCAAGAAGATGTGTAAGCTATGAAACATTGACAGCTACTCCTCTCATTTAAATTTTTGGAATGGACTGTTATCGGAGGAATAAAAGGCTTAACTATTTTGAGAACAAATTGTACAGACTGGATGTGAGTTGAATTGTGCTAAAACCTTGTAATACTCTACCTCTTTCAATTGCTTATGATCTTATTTTAATTAGTTGGTGAATAAAGATGGCATTGAATGATGTTCATCAAACCTAAAAAAAAAAATGTGTTTACAGGGAATGGATAGGCCTTTTCCAAATTCAAGCACTGGACCAATGTTTTGGCAGAGTTGGAGAACATCTATACTGATCATACTGACAGCACAGACAGACTGATCTACAAATAACCTTGCATCGTAAAAAAAATTGTAGATCAGTCAGGGAACTCAGTGATTCACTATTTTCATTCTGTTTCTGGGGTTGAATGGTACTGAAGTAGGCCTAACTCTTCTCCAGTAGGTGGCAATGTGAGACTTCCATTACCAGTGCCTGTCAGCACTAAAGGGGAATGGAAATGTACAGGTTGTGGTAAACAAGATAGCAAATGTAAACCTGTTATTTTCCCTTTCCCTCAGACATTAGGTTTGCTAATTTAAATGGAATTGGTCAAATTTAGACGGAGAAAGGCTGTCGAACTACCTAGCAGTGAAATAAGGGATTGCTTTGAATTTACAATGAATGTATGACAGTCTGCTTTCCAAAGTAATACCTTCTCTTTTTCTAGTAGAGCATGTTATTATATTTCCAATGCATATCAAGGGAAGCAGCAAAAAAAGTAGTAAATTCTACTAAAGAAATAGTGTCAACCGTATGGCCCAGTATACAACCGTATGGCCCAGTATTTCAAATGAGACTTGCCGTTGCCTAATGACCTATATCAACAGTCAACTTCAGGCGGAGCTTTTGACATCTCAATTCCAAATAGCTTTTGCTGTATCAAAGTTCTTGATTGGTCCTCCTCTTACAACGCACTACCTTTGTTGCAACCGTTTCCCCCTCAAAGCAGAGGCTTTGTGGTGTATAATCAAGAGTCCTGAAGCTGTACTTGCAGTTGAAAATAAATAATTGCTTTATAAGTCTAAACTGTTATTTCGCCCTTGCAGGTTTGCTCCTGTAATGCCAAACAAATGATGTAGCCCCACACAAGTGTGTTTAATCCGCTCATTAAAACCTCTTAAATGTGAAGGGCCTATATTTGGGGACCCTATGTGATAAAAAAATATATATATATATATATATATACATTTCAGTCTGTTATGAGAACAGTAGCCCCTATCTGGGAAAGCTGAGTATCTTGGCTATTGATCAGTGCCTTCAAATCTTTGACTAACTGCCATATATATGGGGATACAAATGTTTAAGGGCAGGCTGAGCCAATGACTTAATTTCAAGATGGCTGCTACCTACATTCCGGTTAGCATTGTGAAGTATAAACGGAAAAAACACAGAATGCATTGATACACACAAAATTCGGGGCTCCACAGATAATTAGGATATCTTATGTCTGCCTGTGACCTACCATTATTGATCACCAACCCCAAGAGTATCTTTTTTAAAATTTATTTGAAGTTTTCAACAAACGGCGAACAACTTACAAGGTAAGCTTCAATTTGGTCTGTGTTTGAGGTAAAGCTGCATGGGGAGAATCAAATTAATCCTTAGATTGGCAATTGGCTAGATTTGTTCCTACCAATGTTGTCTGATGTATGACTTAATGGCAACATCCAATGTCCACCGAGTGACTTATCCTTGCGTATCGCTAATGCGCTGTAGGCATGCATGTCCCCGGACACCACCATAATGTTTGAAAGAGGTTGGTGTTGTAGAAATACATTTTTTATAGTGAACAATAACTTAAGCACATCCAGTGTGCAAAAACAGTGCAATTACCACATTCGGACACTTTGGAGAGGTTGAAAGGACACCTCCATAACACCACTACAATGTTTGGGTGCGGTTGATGTGGTTGAAATTGTGTTTTTATGCTGAACAAATAGCATTTATGGATTGCAAATATGTAATAGCACTGGAATGACCTTTTTAAAAATATATATATATTTTTTCAACCTTTTATTTAACTAGGCAAGTCAGTTCGAACACATTATTATTTTCAATGACGACCTAGGAACAATAGGTTAACTGCCTTGTTCAGGGTTTCATCAAGGATCTCTCTGTACTTTGCTCTGTTCGTCTTTGCCTCGATCCTGACTAGTCTCCCAGTCCCTGCTGCTGAAAATCTCCCGAGTGGTGCAGTGGTCTAAGGCACTGCATTCCAGCGCTAGTTGTCACTACAAATCCTGGTTCAATTCCAGGCTGTGTTGCAGCCGGCCGCGACCGGGTGACCCATGAGGCGGCGCACAATTGCCCGAGCTTCGTCCGAGTTAGGGGAGGGTTTGGCCGGCCGGGATGCCCTTGTCCCATCGCGCTCTAGCGGCTCCTATGGCGGGCCGGTCGCATGCCCGCTGACACGGTCACCAGGCGTACGGTGTTTCCTCTGACACATTGGTGCGGCTGGCTTCCGGATTAAGCGGCATTGTGTCAAGAAGCAGTGCGGCTTGGTGGGGTCATGTTTTAGAGGACGCATGGCTCTCGACCTTCGCCTCTCCCGAGTCCGTACGGGAGTTGCAGCGACGGGACAAGACTATAACTACCAATTTAATACCACGAAATTCGGGAGATGAAGGGAGTAAAAAAAACACAAAACAACCCCACAGTATGATGCTGCCACCCATGCTTTACTGTAAGGATGGTGCCAGGTTTCCTAGAGTAAAATCTTGGTTTCAACAGACGAGGTGCCTTTTGGCTAACTCCAAGCAGGCTGTCATGTGGCTTCCGTCTGGTCACCTCCCCTACCAAGGCCCTTCTCCCCCGATTGCTCAGTTTGGCCGGGCTGCCAACTCTAAGAGTCTTCGTGGTTCCAAGCATCTTCCATTTAAGAATGATGCAGGCCAATGTGTTTTTGGGGACCTTCAATGCTGCAGACATTTTTTGGTACCGTTCCCCAGATCTTTGCCTCGACACAGTCCTGGCTCTGAGCTCTACAGACAATTCCTTCAACCTCATGGCTTGGTTTTTGCGCTGACATGCACTGTCAACTGTGGGACCTTTGTCATATAGGCAGGTGTGTGCGCCTTTCCAAATCATGCCCAATCAATTGAATCTACCATAGGTGGACTCCAATCACGTTGTAGAAACATCTCAGGGATGATCAGTGGAAACAGCTCAATTTGGAGTCTCATAGCAAAGGGGCTGAATAAATCAAATCAAATTTTATTTGTCACATGCGCCAAATACAACAGGTGTTCAGTGAAATGCTTACTTACAAGCCCTTAACCAACAATGCATTAAGAAGTTAACACCTTGTTCTTCTTAAGTAAAACATTTAAAAGTAACATACTTAAAATAGCAGTAGCGAGTCTATACAGGGGGTACCAGTACAGAGTCAATGTGCGGGGGCACCAGTTAGTTGAGGTCATTGAGGTAACATGTACATGTAGGTAGAGTTAAAGTGACTATGCATAGATTGTTAACAGAGTAGCAAAAGGGTAAAAAGAGGGGTTCGGGTAGCCCTTTTGATTAGCTGTTCAGGAGTCTTATAGCTTGGGGGTAGAAGCTGTTGCGAAGTCTTTTGGACCTAGACTTGGCGCTCTGGTCCCGCTTGCTGTGTGGTAGAGAGAACAGTCTGACTTGGGTGGCTGGAGTTTTTTAGGGCCTTCCTCTGACACCGCATCATGGTATTGAGGTCCTGCATGGCGGGAAGCTTGGACCCAGTGATGTACTGGGCCATACCCACTACCCTCTGTCGTGCCTTGCGGTCGGAACCCGAGCAGTCGATGGTGCAGCTGTAGAACCTTTTGAGGATCTGAGGACGCATGCCAACTCTTTTCAGTCTCCTGAGGGGGAATAGTCTTTGTCGTGCCCAGTTTACGACTCTCTTGGTGTGTTTGGACCATGATAGTTTGTTGGTGACGTGGACACCTTAACTTGAAGCTCTCAACCTGCTCCACTGCAGCCCCGTCGATGAGAATGGGGGCGTGCTCGGTCCTCCTTTCCTGTAGTCCACAATCCTCTCCTTTTGTCTTGATCACATTGAGGGAGAGGTTGTTGTCCTTGCACCACACGGCCAGGTCTCTGACCTCCCTATAGGCTATCTCATCGTTGTTGGTGATCAGGCCTACCACTGTTGTGTCATCGGCAAACTTGATGATGGTGTTGGAGTCGTGCCTGGCCATGCAGTCATGAGTGAACAGTGAATAATTATGTAAGTAAGGTATTTTTATTTTGTAATACTTTTTTAAAAATTATTGTCATTATGGGGTATTGTTTGTAGATTTCTGAGGAATTTGTTTTATTTAATCAATTTTAGAATAAGGCTGTAATGTAACAAAATTTGTAAACGGTCAAGGGGTCTGAATACTTTCTGAAGAGACCGACATCAACAATGAAATAACGCATATGGAATCATGTCACTAGTCTAGTTTGAGAAACAGACACCTCACAAGTCCTCAACTTGGCAGCTTAATTTTAATAGTACCAGCAAAACACCAGTCTCAACGTCAACAGTGACGAGGCGACTCCGGGATGCTGGCCTTCTAAACAGAGTTGCAAGGAAAAAGCCATATCTCAGGCTTGCCAATAAAATGAAAAGATTAAGGTCAAAAGAACAGACACTGGACAGAGGAACTCTGCCTAGAAGGCCAGAGTCACCTCTTCACTGTTGATGTTGAGACTGGTGTTTTGCAGGTACTATTTATTGAAACTGCCAGTTGAGGACTTGTGAGGCGTCTGTTTCTCAAACTAAACACTAATGTACTTGTCCTCTTGCTCAGTTGTGCACCGGGGCCTCCCACTCATTCTATTCTGGTTAGAGCCAGTTTGACATGTTCTGTGAAGGGAGCAGTACACAGCGTTGTACGAGATCTTCAGTTTCTTGGAATAGCCTTCATTTCTCAGAACAAGAATAGACTGAGTTTCAGAAGAAAGTTATTTGTTTCTGGCCATTTTGAGCCTGTAATTGAACCCACAAATGCTGATGCTCCAGATAGTCAACTAGTCTAAAGAAGGCCAGTTTTATTGCTTCTTTAATCAGTACAAGTGACCCCAAACTTTTGAACGGTAGTGTACAGTGGCAAGAAAAAGTATGTGAACCCTTTGGAAATACCCAGATTTTTGCATAAATTGGTCATCTGATCTTCATCTAGATCACAACAATAGACAAACACAGTCTGCTTAAACTAATAAAACAAACAATTATATGTTTTCATGTCTTTATTGAACACACTGTGTTAACATTCACAGTGCAGAGTGGAAAAAGTATGTGAACCCTTGGATTTAATAACTGGTTGACCCTCCTTTGGCAGCATAACCTCGACCAAACGTTTTCTGTAGTTGCGGATCAGACCTGCACAACGGTCAGGAGGAATTTTGGACCATTCCTATTTACAAAACTGTTTCAGTTCAGCAATATTCTTGGGATGTCTGGTGTGAACTGCTCTTGAGGTCATGCCACAGGCATCTCAATCGGGTTGAGGTCTGGACTCTGACTGGGCCACTCCAGCAGATGTATTTTCTTCTGTTGAAGCCATTGTGTTGATTTACTGCTCTGTTTTGAGTCGTTGTCCTGTTGCATCACCCAACTTCTGTTGTGCTTCAATTGGTGGACAGATTGCCTTACATTCTCCTGCAAAATGTATTGATAAACTTTAATTAATTTTTCTGTCTGATAGCTAGCTGTCCAGGCCCTGAGGCAGCAAAGCAGCCCCAAACCGTGATGCTCCCTCCACCATAATTTACAGTTGGGATAAGGTTTTGATGTTGGTGTGCTGTGCCTTTTTTTCCCACACATAGGGTTGTGTGTTCCTTCCAAACAACTCAACTGTAGTTTCATCTGTTCACAGAATATTTTTCCAGTAGCGCTGTGGAACATCCAGGTGCACTTTTGTAAACTTCAGACATGCAACAATGTTTTTTTTTTTTTGGGCAGCAGTGGCTTCTTCCTTGGTGTCCTTCCATGAACACCATTCTTGTTCAGTGTTTTACGTATCCTCGAGTCGTCAACAGAGATGTTAGCATGTTCCAGAGATGTCTGTAAGTCTTTAGCTGACACTCTAGGATTCTTCTTAACCTCATTGAGCATTCTGCGCTGTGCTCTTGTAGTCATCTTTGCTGGACGGCCACTCCTAGGGAGAGTAGCAACAGTGCTAAACTTTCTCCATTTATAATCACCCGACTCTCAATTTGTCTTACCGTGGACTGATGAACATCAAGGCTTTCAGAGATACTTTTGTAACCCTTTCCAGCTCTTACCAACATCTCCAATCTTGTAATTGATTGGACTCCAATTCGCTTTTGGAGAAGTCATTAGCCTAGGGGTTCACATACTTTTTACAACATACGCGGTGAATGTTTAAGTGTATTCAATATAGGCAAGAAAAATACAATAATTGGTCTGTTATTAATTTAAGCACACTGTGTTTGTCTATTGTTGTGACTTAGATGAAGATCAGATCAAATGTTATGACCAATTTATGCAGAAATCCAGGTATTTCCAAAGGTATCACATACTTTTTCTTGCCACTGTATATACATACATACGTACTCAAAGCTAGCTGTTAACTGAAATGGCGAGCAACAGGCAGGCGGGCGGAGACCAGGGAGACTGAGCACACACCGAAACTAAAGTAAGAAAGTAGGCCTAGAAATTTCTAATAAACTAGAGATTTCACACCATTGACCCCAGTACGTACGTGTGTGTGTATATGAATTTACCACAGGGGGACTCAGTTGTAGAAACATCTTAAGGATTATCAATGGAAACAGGATGCACCTGAGCTCAATTTGGGGTCTCATAGCAAAGGGTCTGAGTACTTATGTAAATAAGGTATTTCTGGTTTTTATTTTTATACGTTTGCATGCATTTCAAAAAAACAGTTTTCACTTTGTCATTTATGGGGTATTGTGTGTAGATTGAGGCAAAAATAATGTTTAATCAATTTTAGAATAAAGCTGTAACGTAACAAAATGTGAAATTCTTTCCCAAGTAAGTCCGATTTGAGATATTTGGCTTTATTTTTGCATATTTTTTCTTTTTGCTTAATAATATTTACAAGTTGTCCCTTCTCAGGTTTATAAGAAGTGAGTGCTAAATGCTAACTCCTGTTCATGTACGCTGGTTAGCGTAGCTAGCATTCATAAATCATTGGTGACAATAGATGCTTCAATTCCATTGTTGCTTCAATTCCATTGTTTTGGTCGAGTTTGTTTGACCTCTACCGCATATTGCCACTGTTAGGTTGAAAGCCCAATCTATACACTCTATTTTTATGAATCCTGCTTCTGCATTGTGCGGTGTGTTGCCCAGGCAACCCAATACTCTTTGCTTTTTTCAGCAAGGTGCAACAAAGTTTATCACGTTAAGAGTCCATGTGAAGGCTGATGCTGACTCAACCGCACAAATGCCCAGCGTCCCATCTTCAGTCAGCTGTTCGTTCCACAATAAAAAAAATATATATTTAAACGGTTATGGCGGCTATTTTATTTTCATGACGGTCTTGGTTATACGGTAATTGTGCCTGCCCTACTCCCGCGTCAATTCTTTCCATTTCATCAATGTGTCAGCATGTTCATTAAGTATTGGTGTATAGGGCCAAAAATCATTAATCTCCAACAGTTTATTTACATGACTGAGGCTTTCGACTATATACCACAAACACATCCGCTCTCTTCGCCAGACTGTAATTTCCAATTACAGTTTGAAGAACACGAGTCCAGTGTTAGCTACTTTCTGACCTTCGCCTTTTTGAAGGGACAATGTGAAACTCAATGTAGCATAAAGAACAGAGTGCTACGGGTCTGAGAGGAATTTTAAATGGCCACCGACCTGCATCGGGTAATGCACCTTTCACATGTGAAGAATGGCCTGGGTTGGGCCCATACACCGACATTAAGTGGTTTGCTTTGACCCCATCCTAGAGGGATGTAATGAGCGGACGTGGCTCAAGTCCCCACTAATATCTCTGTGATACACCCTGAGCATCGTTGGAATAGGTCCGAAATTGCCTCAAAGGGAGTATTGGAACTGGAATTCTGTTAGTGGTTTGATATTCCTCAAAATGCCCCAGGCTGCTTCTTCTCCCTTTTTGTGTGCACACGCAGTAGCCTATGCTGTGGTGTGTGCCTGTACGGGTTATGTTTGTCACAGATGTTGCTGCAGACAGGTTGTCCCTGAGATCCTGCCAAGGAGCGCCTCTTGCTGCCGAGCTGACAGAATGAGTCCTGGGTCCCGCTCAGATAATCAGGCTTTCTATCCTCCCCCTCTTTCCCACTAGCTCTCTCGCTCTGTTTATTCACCTATTGGCCGCCTCCTCTCCTGTCCTGCTCTGGCAAGTTGTCTCGACTGAGCAAGAACCAGTGATGCTCAGAGCTACAATATATATACTCAGAAAATTGCATTTTTGGTCCAAATCTCTGGCTATAAGAATACAGCAAAATATTTGTTTTTCCCACTAATAATCTCACAAAAAATAATTGTGAGATTTTAAGTTTTTAAATGGTCAAAATGTGAAGGGAGTACATATGTGTTTGGTTTACTTTCAAATGGTTGAGGTAGAAAGATTTGAACATTTTTGTCATGGTTCTGTATTGGTGTTTTGAGGTTAGTTTGAGATCAATGCTAGTCACATTCATTGCTTAACATGACATTCCACCATTTGTTTATGTGGATGTGAACTCAGCAAAAAAAAGAAGCGTCCCTTTTTCAGGACCCTGTCTTTCAAAGACAATTCGTAAAAATCCAAGTAACTTCACAGATCTTAATTGTTTAAACAAACACTGTTTCCCATGCTTGTTCAATGAACCATAAACAATTAATGAACATGCACCTGTGGAACGGTCGTTAAGACACTAACAGCTTACAGATGGTAGGCAATTAAGGCCACAGTTATGAAAACTTAGGACACTAAAGACGCCTTTCTACTGACTCTGGAAAAACACCAAAAGAAAGGTGCCCAGGGTCCCTGCTCATCTGCGTGAACGTGCCTTAGGCATGCTGCATGGAGGCATGAGGACTGCAGATGTGGCCAGGGCAATAAATTGCAATGTCCGTACTGTGCGACGCCTAAGACAGCCCTACAGAGAGACAGGACGGACAACTGATCGTCCTCGCAGTGGCAGACTACGTGTAACAACACCTGCACAGGATCGGTACATCTGAACATCACACCTGCGGGACAGGTACAGGATGGCAACAACAACTGCCCGAGTTACACCAGGAACGCACAATCCCTCCATCAGTGTTCAGACTGTCCGCAATAGGCTGGACTGAGGTCTTGTAGGCCTGTTGTAAGGCAGGTCCTCACCAGACATCATCGGAACAACGTCGCCTATGGGCACAAACCCACCGTCACTGGACCAGATAGGACTGGGAAGAAGTGCTCTTCACTGACGAGTTGCGGTTTTGTCTCACCAGGGGTGATGGTCGGATTTGCGTTTGTTGTCGAAGGAATGCGCGTTTCACCGAGGCCTGCACTCTGGGGCGGGATGGAGGTGGAGGGTCCGTCAATGTCTGGGGCGGTGTGTCACAGCATCATCGGACTGAGCTTGTTGTCATTGCAGGCAATCTCAACGCTGTGCGTTACTGGGAAGACGACATCCTCCCTCATGTTGTACCCTTCCTGCAGGCTCATCCTGACATGACCCTCCAGCATGACAATGCCACCATCCATACTGCTCATTCTGTGCGTGATTTCCTGCAAGACAGGAATGTCAGTGCTCTGCCATGGCTAGCGAAGAGCCCGGATCTCAATCCAATTGAGCACGCCTGGGACCTGTTGAATCGGAGGGTGAGGGCTTGGGCCATTCCTCCCCAGAAATGTTTGGGAACTTGCAAGTGTCTTGGTGGAAGAGTGGGGTAACATCTCACAGCAAGAACTGGCAAATCTGGTGCAGTCCATGAGGAGGAGATACTGACTGTTACTTTTTATTTTGACATTCCCCCCCCCCTTGTTCAGGGACACATTTCTCAATTTCTGTTAGTGACGTGTCTGTGGAACTTGTTCAGTTTGTCTCAGTTGTCGAATCTTACGTTCATACAAATATTTACACATGTTAAGTTTGAAAATAAAAACGGTTGACAGTGAGAGGATGTTTTATTTTATGCTGAGTTTATATAAATGACAAAACCCTCCCTCTATGTTGCAGTGTGGTGCAGCTGGATCCGTCACACACCCCTGAGCCTCGTC
Organism: Oncorhynchus clarkii lewisi; assembly: GCF_045791955.1. Classification (NCBI taxonomy): domain Eukaryota; kingdom Metazoa; phylum Chordata; class Actinopteri; order Salmoniformes; family Salmonidae; genus Oncorhynchus; species Oncorhynchus clarkii. The sequence continues at coordinate 57,043,687 of NC_092151.1, read as the reverse complement.
ATGTCCTGTCCCGTCATTCTCTCCCCATCACCGACATCCACTGTGGCCTGATGGGACCCCAGGCTCGAGTAGCTACTGCATCCCTGGACCAGACAGTCAAGGTGTGCTTTTTCCTTGCATCCTTACTATGCTTGTCCAAAGGGGAATTGTTGTGAACTGCCTCTGAGGCTGTCTGTATGAAATCTGGGCTTGTGTATGTAGCACAAAACTGTTGAGGTGGAAGAGCACAATGCAATATGAAGTTTGCGAATGACTGTGGGCTTACAAATGCATATTTTATGATGTCTTCCACTTGTCGTTTTATTATTCACAACATTCTTATTGATAGACATCTAATCTAACGAAGTTCTGACGTGCACTCTAGCGTTGTGATTTATCTCTATTCTAAATGGATACCTACGTGCCTACCAATGTTGTTTTTGTTTTGGGGGGGGGGGGACATTTTTATACCAGTGCAATCTTAATTAAAAACTCAATTAGTTTTGATACTCTGTTTCGATTAAAAAAACAACATTAGGCCTTTTGTCTCAGAGCGTAATTTTAACGCTCTTGCAATAGTGTTTTATGTGCTACATTACCCTTAGCGTTGGGATTTGTGTTTACTGGAACTGAAGTGGGAGGTGGTAGCCTAGTTTACAGGTTATTTGCATGCAGACATATCGACCAGTCGGAATATTGAAGCTAAATTGTTAGTCCACGCAAGCAGTGTTAGGGGAAAAAAACATGAATATTGATGAAAGGGTACCTCGCAGACGTGAATCCCCATTGGGTCTTAAGTATAATTTTATTTGTTACTCATTTAACTTGCTAACAATCCTTAATGTTTTGTGGCTGAAGTCCCAAAATAGGAAAGCAATTCTCTCTAATCGCATGAAGATACATAAAACAAGATATGCAGTTTTTGACATGCAGAAGATTTGCCAATCACTCTATCCCATTGTATTAGTTAAAGGCCCAATGCAGCCATTTTTTAAAACCTCACTATCAAATAATATCTGGGTTCCTAACTGTTATAGTTTTAAATTTAAAATTGTGAAAAATAGTGTTTTTTAGCAAAAAAACTATTTGTCACGCAAGAATTTAGTTAGGACTGTCTGGGAGTGGTCTGAGTTAGGGACCTATTTGGAATGGCCTAATAGGAGAGACATGTAACCTGAGAACTAGCTGTTATTAGCAAAACCTGCTGATTTTAGAAGTTCCAGTGTTGATGGTATTCTTAACCAATAAAAATAAGGAAATAATACTGATCGAATTGTTTCACACTGTGCTAGTTTCATCAGCTGTAGTACAAATATGAAACAGGAAATTTGAATTTTGACCACAGTGGGCCTTTAAAGATAATTGCTTAAACCTTTCTTATTTACTGTTGCATTATCACATGAATTGATAAAATGTTTTTGTCCAATTTTTAAAACAAAGAATAATAATCTTGTATTTGGCCTCTAAAGTGAATGATATTTCCTCCTTTTACCTCATTTATATAACTGGATTCGTTATCCCTTTGGAAAATATAAATGTACGGTTTGAAATTGAAGAAAATATAATTTTTATTTGGCATTGCGTGTACATTGCGTGTACCCCTGGTAGTACCTGAACTAGAGAAACAAAATCAATACCACACTGACGGTTGTGAAAATTGTTAAGCCATGTTTGAAGGCCACAGCAGTGTTGCGCAAAGAGGGGCAAAGTCGGAAGGAAAAACTACAAGGGGGATTATATCCAAGGAACTGAATAACACCCGATTTGTCTGGATTCAACATCAATGAACCCCCATATCAGTCATTGATGCTCGTGAGTCCTGCCATTGCTTAATTTCCTTCACAGTTCTGCCTGTCATTCTTACCCACTGAACATGTAACTTTTTGAACAACACCATTCTGACATCATATATTTGTTGAGTAAGCATGCGGAAAGACTGGAGCAACACTTCAATGACGCAGTGTACCAAAAATATTTTTGTTCTGCTCCTTTTGAATTTGCACTGACAGGATTTGAAGTAATCAGGCTTGTAAAATGCAAATGGAGACATGGCAGATCTAAAGGCTGGTGGCGTTTTGATGGCTACTATAGCTCTGTGAGGACACTATTGGATGAGCTGACAGTTGACAAGCCATTCGATCAAGGGAGCCTGAGTTGTGACGGGTTGGAGGCCTGTGACGTACCAGATCGTGTGTGCTAAGGTTTCCATTACACGGAACCCAAACAGGCTGTGCGAGTGCGCCATCGTGCGTATTTTGTCCCCCCAAACCAAACGTGATGACAACACGCTTGTTAAAATATCAAAACAAACTCTGAACCAATTATATTAATTTTTGGGACAGGTCGAAAAGCATTAATCATTTATTACAATTTAGCTAGTTAGCTTGCACTTGCTAGCTAATTTGTCCTATTTAGCTAGCTTGCTGTTGTTAGCTAATTTGTCCTGGGATATAAACATTGTTGTTATTTTACATGAAATGTACAAGGTCCTCTACTCCGCCAATTATTCCACACATAAAACGGTCAACCAAATCGTTTCTAGTCATCTCGTTTCCTTACAGGTTTTTTCTTCTCTTGACTTTATATTGTGATTGGCAACTTTCATAAATTAGGTGCATTACCACCACTGACCTCGTTCGTCTTTCAGTCACCCACGTGGGTATAACCAATGAGGAGATGGCACATGGGTACCTGCTTCAATAAACCAATGAGGAGATGGGAGAGGCAGGATTTGCAGCCTATCTGCGTCACAAATAGAACTGACTTATATTTTAGCCCTTGGCAACGCAGATGCTCATTAGCGCAATAATTTAATAATATAGATTTCTAAATTAATTTTGTGATGCTCGTGCACGCGACGCGAGCGGTGAAGTCAGCCGGACATTTGATCGGCAACTCTTTAATTTACCAGGCATTTGAGAAATGTATCTGACCAATATGTATTGGGTGCATAACCTGACTAGGGCATCCACCCATGGTGTTCAGAATGACAGAAATCACATTTAGAATATGGTAATTAACAAAACATGCAAGTCGAGTATGCAACTATGTGCTGTCCTTACCGAATTCTGATGTGCACTTTGAACAGCTTAGAATAACATTCCTCATTTACTTTTCCTCAGCCAACAAGACAAGTAACCAACAGCATGATCACTGGCCTATGTCAACCTACTACAGTAGAAAAGTTTAGGCTACCTATTCTATTGGTTAGTTTGTCGAGAAAGAAATGGCATATTCTGGGACAGTTGTGGGACGATCGATCCCAAATTCATACAACCAGTAGGCGGATTTTTTCCCCCTCATTTTGTCTGTCATAGTTGAAGTGTACCTACGAAAATTACAGGCCTCTCTCATCTTTTTAAGTGGGAGAACTTGCACAATTGGTGGCTGACTAAATACCTTTTGCCCCACTGTATCCATAGTTTCCACGCTTTGGCTTCCGTGTTTTATAGTGTTTTCGAAAATGTGGAAATAATGCCTGCTCTAGAATGCCCTTTGAACCAATCAGAATCAAGTATTCAACAATGCTATGGTATAAACACAAACAATTTTCTTCTGTACAAAACAATTATTCATCTCGTTTCTCTCCATCATAGAAATGTGGTTTGTACTTGTCATCTTTTGTCTGAAGTGTATTGAAAAAACCTATGGCACGTTCTGCCACCTGCCGTTTGCCCCGGTTGCAAAGGCATATTGGAATGCAAATATTAAGTGATGAACTGAAGCTATGTATAGGGAGCGAGGCAACACAGGCCCTGGTGCTCTGTGTGTTTGATGTCCGTCTCTCTCTCCCCTCTCCCTTCATCCCCCAGTGTGTGGATGAGCTACTGGAGCGTGTGCGTGTGTGTCCCCGACGCAGGGCATCAACTACTCTGATTAGCTTTTGACTCCTGTGCCGAGTGACTGACTGACATCCAGCGGCTCATTGAGAAATCACTCCCAGGCTTTTATTTAGCCAGCCAGACAGTGTTCCTATTGATTTGTAACGGCAGGGCCATCTTTGCAAATATAGAAAAAAAATCTGTTTGTTGAGGTCATAGAATTACTCTTGACAATATATTGCATTGGCGCGTACTGTAAATAAGTCCACAATTCTTGAGGCTCCTGGTCTTGAAGTGGGCACTAATACAATGGAAGACAATATAGCCACAATGGAAATCAACCTGTTAAAATGATCAGCCCTTCACACAGGCATCAATAATGAATTCCAACTGGATTATGAATTTAATTAAAAAGACGTCATATCTAAACCCTGATCAATATGATTAATCAGTCATGTGGTACTTACTTGAGCTCTCAGAAATGGTAGATAATCTGCTAAAGCCTCATACCTAGCCTCCGCATCACGTCAGGTAACTCATACCCTCCTGTCTATTAATGCACCTCTCTAGTTACTTGGTTTTGGAGTCTATTTTTATGGCCAAAAGTAGGAGGCAGTTGAGTTGGCATTTTGAGTAAGCATTCTCCATGTTTTAATAAATCAAAAACAAATAAAATCTCAAAGTTATGTTGAATAATAAAACATCTCAGCATTCTCACCCTGCAGCCAGGAAGTAAGCCGAGAGCTAGTGCTTTGGTTGACCAAAACATCGATTGGCTTTTGCACCGACTTCACACATTATAGGTGTAATTGGGATTGCTGATATGTTGGTGCTGCACTTATTCCGTTGCACAGCCTTGCACGAACACGTTATCTTTTGCTAAGGTATGAAGCTATGGTTGCAGTTATGATGGCATGCAGACTTGGATGTGAATCATGTATTCTCATCTCTGGAATGCATTCCTGTTAAATTAGGTCAACCCCTCCTCAAAATCCAATTAAGATAATATACATTCAATGCATTGGGAAATGTATACAAACAACCTCCATTTTCTTTGCACGCACATAATGCTACTCAAAGTCTACCTCACTTATATTGAGTCTCATTGTGTAGGATGCCATGTCTGGTTCTCTTTTGCTCAATTCTATTACGTCTTCACTGCATACCAAATTTGTCAGCGGCTTGGAGTGTCATGTTCAATATCATCAGCTGCTCTATAGATTCCAGGCTGTCAGTCTCCACAGACAAATAATTCCCCCTGTCCGATGACTGGGAGTGATCGTGTTGGCTGAAGGAGAAGCAGACGGCATGCCAGAGAACAGGGCTTGTTAGGACAAGAGAGGTTGGGCTACAGACAACTTTCACTAGCCCCCCTCCCTCCCACCCCTATGACAGACTCTAAATAGATGAGCCCCACCATTCCCTCTAGTATACTCAGACTCAGCAGAGTAGTGTCTTGGAGGAGGTGTTTTGGAATTATTTAATATCTTATTTTGTTTTTTAATGTTTGGTGTACTCTTGTTTTTTGTAATTCCATGACTGGGTTGTCTAGAAGTTGGCTTTGTTCAGGCCTGGCTATCAACGTTTTTCTCTCCCAAAAGCAATCAGGGTTTTCCTTCAAGCCGTTAGCAAAGTTTGCTTTTGATAAATGTTGCGATCAAAATCAATTTGATTATGGTTCTACTAAAGGGAGCGCATATACTTTTCATGTCATCACTAATCTGTCTTTTCCATCACTTTATTTTTACCAGGCTTGGAGTCTGCTAGATTTCTTTAAAAAACTAAAAAAAACAAGAACAAATATGGGCTATATGATCACACCTGTTGTAATCATGTCCCTCTATCCATATCAGAACTAAATTACAGTGCGTTCGGAAGGTATTCAGACCCATTTTTCCACATTTGGTTAAAATACAGCCTTATTCTAAAATGGAATGTTATTGTTTTCAATCCACACACACTACCTCATGACAAAGCGAAAACCAGGTTTTTAGAAATGTTTGCTAATTTATAAAAAAACAAAAAAAAACTGCTTATTTACATAAGTATTCAGACCCTTTGCTATGAGACTCTAAATAGTTTTTCAGGTGCATCCTGTTTCCATTGATCATCTTTGAGATGTTTCTACAACTTGATTGGGCTCCACCTGTGGTAAATTCAATTGATTGGACATGATTTGGAAAGGCACAGATGACAGTGAATGTCAGATGACAGTGAATGTCAGAGCAAAAGCTAAGCCATGAGGTCGAAGGTATTGTCTGTAGAGCTCCGAGACGGGATTGTGTCGAGGCACAGATCTGGGGAAGGGTACCAAATAATGTGTGCAGCATTAAAGTTTCACAAGAACACAGTGGCCTTAAATGAAAGAAATTTGGAATCACCAAGACTCTTCCTAGAGCTGGCTGCCAACCGGGGGAGAAGGGTCTTGGTCAGGGAGGTGACCAAGAATCCAATGGTCACTCTGACAGAGCTCCAGAGTTCCTCTGTGGAGATGGGAGAGCCTTCCAGAAGGACAACCATCTCTGTAGCACTCCACCAATCAGGCCTTTATGGTAGTGTGGCCAGACTTCTCAGTAAAAGGCACATGTCAGCCCACTTAGAGTTTGCCAAAAGGCACCTGAAGACTCTGACCATGAGAAACAAGATTCTCTGGTCTGATGAATCCAAGATCAAACTCTTTGGCCTGAATGCCAAACTTCACATCTGGAGGAAACCTGGCACCATCCCTACAGTGAAGCATGGTGGTGGCAGCATCATGCTGTGGGGATGTTTTTTGGTGGCAGGGACTGGGAGACTAGTCAGGTTTGAGGGAAAGATGAACAGTGCAAAGTACAGAGAGATCCTTGATGAAGCGCTCAAGACCTCTGACTCTGGCAACGGTTCACCTTCCAACTGTGCAAAGACCCTAAGCACACAGCCAAGACAGCGCAGGAGAATTCCGGAGAATTCCTTTTGTCTGTAGAATTTTTTTCTCTGGTTTTTACCTGCCATTTGAGTTCTGTTATACTCGCACACATCATTCAAACAGTTTTAGAAACTTCAAGTTTCTATCTAAATCTACTAATAATATGCATATATTAGCAACTGGGCCTGAGTAGCAGGTAGTTTACTCTGGGCACCTTATTCATCCAAGCTACTCAATACTGCCCTCCAGTCCCAAAGAAGTTAAGGGGAAACATTTAAATGTATTGGAGTGGCCTAGACAAAGCCCAGATCTCAATCCAATTGAGAATCTGTAGTATGACTCAGATTGCTGTTCACCAGTGGAACCCATCCAACATGATGGAGCTGGAGCAGTTTTGCCTTGAGGAATGGGCAAAAATCCCAGTGGCTAGATGTGCCAAGCTAATAGAGACATACCCCAAGAGAATTGCAGCTGTAATTGCTGCAAAAGGTGGCTCTACAAAGTATTGACTTTGGGGGAGGGGTGAATAGTTATGCACGCTCAAGTTCTCTTTTTTGTATTATTTCTTGTTTGTTTCACAATAAAACATATGTTGTATCTTCAAAGTGCTAGGCATGTTGTGTAAATCAAATGATACAAACCCCCCAAAACATCAATTTTAATTTCAGGTTGGGGTGAATACTTTCGCAAGTCACTGTACTTTCCAGTTCCAAAATCTGTTCCTCAGCAGTTTTTTTTTAAATATATTTTTTTATATAAATCTCTCTTCTAGCTGTAATAATGGATTAGCTCAATGAATGGCCATCAAGATCTTGGCACAATGTAAGTGTCATAGGCACTAAATGATTTGATCTGTCCAAGTCATTAAGTTGAGGTTGGAACAGAAATTTGCAGGCGTTCTGCAGACTAAGATGTATTTTAGTGTCTTGCACTCTTAAACGGCCCACTCCTCTAAGACAGACAGGGTCAGACTAACAGTCCTGCAGTGTGAGCTCATACTGATAATGTGACGTTATACAGTATCCTTCAAAGCTGAAGTTAAACAATGTCCACAACTCGGATCAAATTAACCATAAAACTCTCTTCTCCTTTTTTTTGTCGTTTGCTCTTTCTCTCAAACTCTAGCTTTGGGAGCTATCCTCTGGCGAGATGCTCCTGTCTGTTCTTTTTGACGTAGGCATCATGTCAGTGACCCTTGACCCCTGCGAGTACTACCTCTTCTGCGGTGGCAGTGACGGCGGTATATTTCAGGTGTCCCTCTGTAGCCAGGTAAGCTATATGGTTTTTGTCTTCGCCACCCTCACTGTTTAACCTTGAACTTTCATCGATTAACTTCACAATGCGTTTGAATTGCAAACGGATCCGTCAAGCACAACCATGCCCACACAGACATGGTTTCTTTGTTTCATAACATCAAGGGTTCATCAATGGCCTTCCTGTACATTATAAACAGGTTGCCCTACTATAAATAACCAACCCGTTGTGGACAGTACTCACGGAGAGAAGTGTCTGGACAGAGGTGAGCTCAGCCGGGTGACGGCAAATTGGAAAGCAGATATACAGCAGGCACAATGGGCCACAGTCTGGCGACGCCGCAAGGGCAAGTGACGTAACTAAGAGAGACTTTGAACTGACAGTCATTTGTAAAACCATAGCCAGTTCATATAACTTTGAAGACTGCAGATGAGCAGCCTGAGGCAAATAAGCACATTAATGTCAAGCCCTTGAAAATAACCTTAGAATTGCATATACTGTCATCAAACCCGTTACCTGATTATTAATTATTTAAAAGTGAGACAATTTAATTTCCACAAGTGAAGGCGGAAACACGTCACCAAGTACACACAACTGACAACTTAATAAATTGAGAACATTACAAATAAAATAATCCCTCCACCTGTCAATTGCCGCATAATACACCTTTGACTGAATTCCCATTTGAGTTAGTCCTGTACGTTTCCCAGTGAAGCACCAAAATACAGTACACTTTGTAAGAAGGGGCCCTCTGATCAGCTGACAGTGCCTTGATGTGTCTCCACACTGCTGGCCTGGAACCTGACTGCTAAAGTTTGTTAATGAAGAGGGGAATGTGAGTGATGTTTGGACCAGCCCACATCTCTCTGGTGCACAGGGAAGGTCAAGGCAGGTTGCACTTACACAAAGCTTTGTCTAGTGGGAGATTTGGGGGGCATTTCCGGAACACTGCTCTAAAGCATCCTACAGAATCTTTGCTTGGGCTTACCCCAGTTTTTCCAGCTTAAACCACTGAGAAAGACTTCTTCAGTTCAAAAGGAAAATATTAATAAAACCCGAAGTCTACCATCTGCCACAATTTGTAATTCTGCACATGTATCGGGGAATTCTCTAAAGGTACTCACTCCTCTGTTGCTTTTCCATGAACTTTCTAACGTTGCACCATCCTTGTACGGGTGAATCCCCAAGCTGTTGGCCTGAAAGATGGAGAGGTGATAGAGGGGGGGTTATACACCGGCAGGGCCTGTGTGTTGGGTTTAAATCGCCTGGGGTTTTTCATTGCTATTAATGCCCGATACCATGCCTCATGAGGGACTTCTTTGCCCCCCCTATGGTGCTCTAGGGTTACCCCCATATATCACAGTTTCTATACATTCCCATCAGTCTCGTCTAGTGGGATTCTTTCGGACTGCTCTCTTTCAAGGAGAAAAGGTGACACGTCAGGTTCAGAGCTATGTCTGCCAGCCCTTCTGGCTAACTGAATCTAGTCTTATTGCAACGTGCTAATCAAGAGCTTCCTGTGTCTTCCTCGGCTTAAACACAAGGTGGACTTCTGTATTTGCCATGATTGATGGTTTGTTTGCAGAATAGGCTCATTTTGTGCCCCTTTAAAGTCGCATTTCAATGCAGAAAAATGTATTTGTCGAGCTGCAGAGAATTAATCAAAATATTTTCTGTAACTGACATAACCAACTAGATCAGAGAAGACATTAATGGATATGGTTCAATTTGAGTTTCAAGCTTTGTCCTCTCCTCCTTTCTACTTGTCATGAGTTTCATGTCAGGTGCCACAAAGAAACTTGTATAAAAGACTCAATTGAACATGACAGAAATGAATGTGCACATTTTAGCACAAGAAAGGATCCCCCTCCCCTTGTTAGACCACCCCACTTCTATTTAAAACCTAATTTCCCTTATCCTGGCTCTTGCAGTCGCACAAAACTGGGTGCGAGTCACTCACTGTGCATTGCCCTTAGCAATCACCCCCCCATGATAGACAAATCCTGCCTTTCTCTTGCTCTCTCTCCTGAAGTAAGTTGATATGGAGTGCTTCACAATGCTTACTTCCATGGCTTGAGAATCACTGTCTGAGTAAAGGCAGATTGCTCACTGCTCCATTTATGTATCCATAATTAAACTCACATTTCGGTTTTTCAACCTCCTTACTTGATATCTCCCAAAATCCATCAGCCCCACTGGATATGTTGTGGGGGCCTCTTGCATGTATGGCCAAATAAGTGATATCCCAGAGGCATCGGGTTTGAGTGGAGAAAAGTCTGCATCTGTGAAAGAGTGCTGCAGATGGATGGCTGCAGATGGATAACAGATACACTATATATACACAAGTATGTGGACACCCCTTCAAATTAGTGCAAGCCTAAGATCACCATGCGCAATGCCAAGCGACGGCTGGATTGGTGTAAAGCTCGCCACCATTGGACTCTGGAACAGTGGAAACGCGCTCTCTGGAGTGATGAATTATGCTTCATCTAGCAGTTCAACGGACTAATCTGGGTTTGCCGGATTCCAGGAGAACGCCACCTGCCCCAATGCATAGTGCCAACTGTAAAGTTTGTTGGAGGTATGCAGCTGTTTTTCATGGTTCGGGCAAGGCCCCTTAGATCCAGTGAAGGGAAATCTTAATGCTACAGCATACAATGCCATTCTAGCTGATTCTGTGCTTCAAACTTTGTGGCAACAGTTTGGGGAAGGCCCTTTCTTGTTTCTGCATGAAAATGCTCCTGTCCACAAAGCGAGGTCCACACAGAAATGTTTTGTCAAGATCGGTGTGGAAGAACTTGCCCTGACCTCAACCCCATCGAACACCTTTGGGATGAATTGGAACGCTGACTGCGAGCCAGGCCTAATTTCCCAACATCTGTCCCCGACCTCACTAATGCTCTTGTGGCTGAATGGAAGTCCCTGCAGCAATGTTCTAACATCTAATGGAAAGGCTTCCCAGAAGAAGGGAGGCTGTTATAGCAGCAAAGGGGGAACCAACTCCATATTAATGCCCATGATTTTGGGCTGAGATCTTCGACGAGCATGTGGTCATGTGGTGTATCTATCTGTTAGGACGGTCATTTTTTCCAACCGTTCCCTTACTCATCTCTTCTCCAACCAAGAGCTTATTTATGTCCTCTCCATCTCCATGCCCCCTCTCATTGACACATGGTTATTGTTCCAGTCCTCTCACTGAATATTAATACAACCAAAACGTGAATGTTAAGTCAGTAAGGGACAGGGGGATCTATTGGTGGCACAATGATTACATGAGATTATTAACAGAAACGGTCATATAAGACTGGTCCTTTTAGTTGTTATAATTGTTTTTAGAGATGTTTGGCTGCGGTACAAATGACTGCGTCTATCATTCTACTATTGGTCAGGGGATTCTGCAACCCTTTTATGTTCGCTTTTTGACATGAGAGTATCGCAATAATTGCTTTGAATGTTGTAGTGAAGTGACTTGACCTCAGGAAGAATGGCTGTTATAAAATAGTAATTGATTTGAAAGATAAAAGATTTCTGAGGGAGCTTATCATTTCATTTATTCATATTGAAGTGTGTTTCATGTGTACTGAAAATACCTGGGGAATTTTCTCAATAATTGCAACAAGTCAAGACCCGGTTTGGATAACCAAGTTTCTCAGCTTATTATTAATGCCTACCGACCCCTTTCACCTTGGTCCTGAATCTGGACTCATAGGTTATTAATGTGCTAACTTTCCTCATGTATTTTATTTTTATTTATTATCTTTAATGCTTGCCTTTCAAAGATTTTCAAAGCCAAGCTGCCGCTGCTCCATTGACTCGTACGCCTTTTGACTTCCATCCACAGTCTTTAGACGTTTAATTATTTAGGCATATCATCTTAAAGATCAATTGGTTAATTAAGGTAATTGGAGAGAAAAAAGCTTTTATAGCCCTGGATTTGAGTACAACTAATAATGATTATCTTCTGTTTAAAGAGAGGAACACGTCGTTTGTTAAAACAGGTTTTTGATTAAACAATATTTTAATGCCAAGCCTTGCATTGTTGCATCGTTCCTCCATAGATGCTGGAACTTGCTGCTGAGTGAAATCACAGCTTTTTAATCCTGCATCATTTCCTCTTCCCTCTGGCTTCCCCCTAGCTATCAAAGTATAATGATCCGTCTCATTATGCTGCATTCTCTGTCATTCATACTAAAGGGATTGCAGATAATCTGTTACTCATTTGTCCTCGTTGTGATTGAGAATGGATATTGTGTTGCTTTGGGCCAACTGGCTTCCATTACAAATGTTTTATATATTTTTTTTAAATGTATGTATTCATTTTTACATTTGTTAGAATCCAATAGGGTTGCTGCATATCTGAACATATTGTGGTTTATTTTAAACACAGAGTGAGATCCCTTTGTATTGAAGCTACCTGTATACTGTATTTGGACCTTGCATCAACCCCATAAGTTAACCATCATTTCCCTATAGCAACAACCACATTTTCGTTTCCATCTCATGATTCATCTTAAACATTTTCTGAGTATAATATCGGAACTCTGCCATCTCTACAGTCAGCATCTAAAAGGCATTAACTCTCTGCTAGCATGTGTCTTTCTGCTTCTCTAATTGTGCTGTTTACCCGATTTGGGGAGTTATTCATTTCCTAAACAGCTTAACTCTGAATGTGCCCGTGGATCATTGTTTAATAAAGGGGATTTCGTACCGTAGCTGGGCAGAAGTTTCTATGCGATGAGTGTTTCAATGCATGGCGGGCATTAACTCTGCCAGTGGGGATATGAGCGTTGCGTTCCGAGAGAGCTGCGTTTGTTGTGCTGTTTCGTTTCCCTTGTTTAAATTGTTCAGCAGGCGATGACACCGTGAGCCCAGAATTTTCACATTTGGATAAAGAGCCAGACAGAAAATCAGACAGTTCCCTTCCTCACGCGAGGCAGCAACTAGCCGTTTCCTTTTTCTTCAGTGTGAAGGTTTCGAAATGTAATCCTGCCAAGAGGTTTTTGCCATAGTAAATAAAATTTTCTTGCTATGGTTCCGAACATCCCTCGCTGATTTAAGCACTTGATTTGAACAGTTTAACAGGCTAATGTTAGACGAAAAATAATCTGTCTTTCATCGTGGTGAATTAGTTTTTTCACTCCACCTCCAACATTTTAGTTAATGTAGTGGTGTGAAATGAGACATGATGCTTCCCTCAAACCTTCCCTTAATGATTTACATTTCAGTCATCTGGCCATTTGTACAGCTGAGTCTCCAGCCCAAGCCAGGCTTGTACACACATCGATAGAATTAATAGCCACGGCTTCAACTAAATCTCTTTCGAGTCCACTTTTCATGTTTAATTGAGTGCTCTCAAGACCGGCCGTATAGACGTGATCTAATGATTAGTCTGTCATAGTAAAATCCAGTGGCGTCCTCCCTCCCTTGCATGTCTGACGCAACCACATCCCTAATTAATGCAATTAAGTAAATCAATCAAACCATTTAGAGGCTAACGAGTGCCAGAAATATCCAGCCAACCTAACAGATGAGAGACATATTACTCTTATTGTATTTGTCACATGGTTTATAAACAACCGATGTGGACTAACAGTGAAATTCTTACTTACTTGCCAACAATGCAGAGAAAGAAAATGGAGAAATAATAGAAAAGTAAAACACGTAATAATAGATACACAATGTGTAATTATATATACAAGGGTACCAGTACCGAGTCGATATGCAGGGGTACGAGTTAGAGGTAGCTTTGTGTATATAAGTAGGAATACTGTAAACAGTAGCAGCAGTGTATGTGATGAGTCAAAGGGGTTAGTGCAAAAGGGTCAATGCAGATAGTCCGGTTAACTATTTAACTAACTATTTAGTAGTCTTATAGCTTGGGGGTAGAAGTTGTTCAGGATCCTGTTGGTTCCAGACTTGGTGCATCGGTACCACTTACCGTGCGATAGCAGAGATAACAGTCTATGACTTGGGAGGCTGGAGTCTTTGACAATTTTTAGGGCCTTCCTCTGACACCGCCTGCTATAGAGACTGATGAACTGGGCTGTATGCACTACCCTTGGTAGCGCCTTGCGGTCAGAGGCCAAGCAGTTGCCATACAGTGACACAACCATTCAGGATGCTCTCGATGGTGCAGCTGTAGAACTCTTTTCAGTCTCCTGAAAAGGACTTCAAGCCTTGTAAATTCCAACATGCAACGTAAAAATATTTCATCACTTTTTTTTACCTTCAAAACGAGAAACGCACACAATTCAACAAGAACTATTAAAATAGGACCGTTGTGTTGTCGGAAAACTTAATGATGGTGTTGAAGTCATACAGGAGGGGACTAAGCATGCACCCCTGAGGGGCCCCCATGTTGAGGGTCAGAGTGGCGAATGTGTTGTTGCCTACCCTCACCACCTATCCAGTCAGGAAGTCCAGGATCCAGTTTGTCGTGGAAATTTCCTGTATTACCAAATCATGAGATCAAACCACACACAAGTCAGAGTTATCATAAAGTCCATCTTTAATTATATGAGCTTCACCATAGCCCTGTGACTCTCAGATCAATTCAGTGTCTATAAATGAATTCTCTGAGAGTGCTTACAAAACAGTTCTTAGTATCATTTATAGCCAAGACGCACCCATCTCAACTCGCATGACGAATAACATCTTAGGAACATTACACAAAGAACATTTTACTTGAAAGAGGAGTATCCTATAGCTAGATAGCATTAGCTATAAATTATTGTTCAGTTTGGTCTCCTAATATTTATTGGCACAGCAGTCGTCAGCATCACAGTAAAATTAACTTTCAGATACCCATCAAAAATGGCAAAACGGAAGGTGGATACTGAGAACCGGGGGTTTCAAACAAGGTGGGAGTCGGAGTATATGTTCACGAAGGTAGCTGGAAAACCTGTGTGTCTTCTGTGTGGAGAAAGTGTGGCGGTACTGAAAGAGTATAATCTGAGACGACATTATGAAACGAAACACGCGGACACACACGCGGACGCAACTGTCAAGGCCAGTTTTATTTTGGCAGAAGAGATAAATCAGCCCGGCCATTTACGGAGGGGGATTTCATCAAAAACTGCATGATTAAAGTTTGTGACGAAGTTTGCCCAGAAAAAAGGCAACTCTTTTTAAATGTGAGTCTGAGCAGAAACACCATTGCCGAGAGAGTAGACCAGTTGTCCATCAATCTAAAAGAGCAGCTTGTGAAAAAGGGAAAAGATTTTATTGCATATTCCTTGGCTGTGGATGAGAGCACCGACATTTCTGACATTGCCCAGTTGTCAATTTTCATCCGCGGAGTGGACTCCAACAGAGGAGTTTTTGGCTTTACGTCCTATGCATGGCACAACTACGGGGCATGATTTGTATGAAGAGGTGTCAAGATGTGTAAATGAGATGGAGCTGCCTTGGGAAAAACTCGTGGGTTTGACAACCGACGGAGCACCTGCGATGTGTGGACACAGGAGCGGACTGGTGGCGAAGATACGGGAAAAGATGCAAGAGGAAAACGCGACAGGTGAGCTGACAGCTTATCATTGTATCATACACCAGGAAGCGTTGTGCGGTAAAGCCTTGAAAATGGAGCATGTAATGAGCATCATCACGCGCACAGTTAACTTTATCAGAGCCAAAGGTTTGAATCACCGCCAGTTCAAGGCATTTCTGACGGAGTTAGAAACGGAGCATGGTGATTTGCCTTATCACACAGAGGTGCAAAGCCAGGGAAAGGTGCTTCAAAGATGTTTCGAGCTTCGTGAGGAGATTTGTCTGTTCTTGGACAGCAAAGGGAAAGACACAACACAACTCCGAGACGAAATGTTTCTGTGTGAAATGGCTTTTCTGTGTGACATTACGAGTCATCTGAATGCAATAAACTTGCAGCTGCAGGGTCGGGATCGTGTCATCTCTGATATGTACAGTACAGTGAAGGCATTTAAAACCAAACTGACTCTGTGGGAGACGCAGATGCGGAAAGAAAATTTGAGCTAGATACAGGTCCTCGGTAACCCATTTGCTGTTGACGTGGAAAGCTCACCACCAAACCTCTCAAATACACAACTGTTTTCTTTGATGAACCTGAACAAAACATCACACAGAAGTCCCAATTCTGATCCTGGACAAGCTCACCCTCAACCTCAAACAAGTGAACATTACTGTGCAATCACATATTTAGGAGTGACTGCATGCACACAGTATTTCATTGTGGAGCCAACTAACTGGTTCCCCATTAATGTTCATGTTAGCCATCCCTTCACATGGTTTTTTCAGGAATTAGGTTCACTAGACTATATGCGTCACACATTCACAGATAAGACAAACCTGACCTCTCCCTCGTTCTCTGGGCCCCAAGGCATATCAATTGTCTGAGCCCTGACTGGCACACAGACATTGTGGAGCCAAGGGATAACTGCAAACTGCCAACAGTATTATCCTGCCAACAGTATTATCCAAAAAGAAAACATCCTAATGACAAATATCTCACATAAGATGTTTTAATTACATAATAATGCTTATTTATCAATGTTACCTAACTAATTCTGATTCTGCTACCACAAGTTGCAGAGGGAGGTGTTTAGTCCCAGGGTCCTTAGCTTAATGATTGGAGGGCAGTATGGTATTGAACGCCGTGCTGTAGTCAATGAACAGCATTCTCACATACGTGTACCTGAGACACAAGTGTAAGTGTAAGTGTACCTGAGACACAAGCTCATTGGCTCTGGGTATTTTTTTTTAAAACTCTCTGAGGATTGCTTACTCTGATCAACTTTTAACTTTTTTCTTCTTCTTCTGATCTGCAGAGCTTAAGTCGGGATAAGACTTTCCAGTCGGACAACGAGGGCAACCAGGTTTTTAAAGGACACAGGTGGGCTGCCTTCAAGGTCTGGTCTATGTAATATACACTGAGTGTAGAAAACATTAGGAACACCTGCTCTTTACATGACCGACTGACCAGGTGAAACCAGCTGAACGCTATGATCCCTTATTGATGTCACCTGTTAAATCCACTCCAATCAGTGTAGATGAAGGGGAGGAGACCGGTTAAAGAAGGATTTTTAAGCCTTGACATGGATTGTGTATGTGTGCCATTCAGCGGGAATGGGCAAGACAGAAAAATGTAAGTTCCTTTTGAACGGGGTCTGAGAGGTGGTGGTGGTGGTGGGTGGGGGGGATGGTTCAGGATGAGGGGCTTTGATGCTGTAACAGCTGTGTGGTGACTGACGGGTTGTTTCATGTGGCTTTAATACCCCACGATATCCTTGTGGAATCTCTTTGTGCCGAACCAGGTCCCAGTAGCCAGAGAAGTTCAGGCGTCCTAATCTCTCTCACCGTATGGTATCCGAGACTGCCAAGGTGCATGCCACCACCATACTGATTGGACAGGCACACAGTGGGTGTGCAGAACCAGACTAGAAGACTCAAGTGGCTTTTTGTAGCTGCAGAGCAGGGGGCGGAAGGAACGTACACTACCTGAATTTTTTCCCCCTTGACTCGTTTGGTACTGAAAATGTTGCTGTTACCATTCCTGGAAGGCACATATATGGTAATTAGGGTTGCCTGTAACGTGTGCACAGAAACAAGCAAGATAACAATGTTGAAACTCTGCTGTAAGTAAACAGGCTTAGTAAGGAAAGTGGTTTATTTTTTAGCAATGACTTTTGACCTCCCTTGTGATGTGACTGGAGAAGCATGAATATGTACTCTGGTGATTTTGTAAGGAAACTGATAGCATTTAAGAAATCAGGAGAACAATTTAGTTTAGAACTTGAGAAAAAGAAAAAATTGAATCTGATATAATTTACTTTCTGAAATTGAGATGTTGTGTGACGCGATCGCTTCTGTTATTTACTTAGGTAATAAAGGAAAAGCTGAGATATCAATGTTGATCCCCAAACATTTGATGTTCTGAGAACCCTATTTTATCAGCCAGGTGGTGATCTCCCTTTGCACTCATCCCTCCACAGGAACCTAGTGACATGTCTGTCTGTCTCTATGGATGGCACTCTCCTCCTCTCGGGCTCCCACGATGAGACCATACGACTGTGGGACATCCAGAGCAAGCAGAGCGTCCGCAGCATCAACCACAAAGGTGAGCTTGAATGACCGCCTCACCTAACCAAAATCTCACCTCAGTGGCCTAAACCCATCTCTTCAGTTCAGCCGCTGGCATAGCAAATGCCTCGCTGAGACATTGATTTCTCCCAGAACGCCCCGAGTCATACATCATCCTGCCTCCGGACCGTGTTAGAAAACCCTTCCACGCTTGTCCTTCCTTTTGAGGTCATGGAGTGTATGGTTTGACATGCATGCCTTTTGGTCTGTAGTGTACTCCAGGTGCAATTTTGTTTGTTCTCTTGTTACTGTTGTTTCCTGTGAAGTGATCAGTTGACTGGGAGTTAACAGCAGGCGGCAAACGTAATGCCCGTCTTGCGCTGGGCGTTCGGTTCAACTTAGGTTGGTCTGTAAAGGCAAGCTTATGCATTTATCTACCTTTGCTCTATATGTTAGTTTGTTAGTTTGTGTGTCAGATATACACTGAGTGTACACAACAATAAGACCTCTTTCCATGACATAGACTGACCAGGTGAATCCAGGTGAAAGTTGTGAAAAAGTTGTTAATTCCACTTAAATATGTGTAAATGAAGGGGTGGGAGACAGGTTGAAGAAGGATTTTTAAGCCCTGAGACAGCTGAGATGTGGATTGTTTATGTGCTATTCAGAGGGTGAATGGGCCAGAATATTTACTGGAAGTGCCTTTGAACGGGGCATGGTCGTAGGTGCCAGAGCACCGGTTTGAGTGTGAACTGCGCGCCCGCAAGAACTGCGTGCCCGCAACTCAATATCAGGAAGGTGTTCCTAATGTTTGGTATACTCAGTGTACGTATCCAAGGCAGCTCATAGTTAGAAGTGTGAAGAGAATATGTTATATGAAGAATAATAACTAACATATTGAAAATATAATTGCTGCGTTAGAAAGTGCCAATGCAAGTAGTATCATTGATCATCTTCTGAAAATATAATTATCGGTTCATGATATGTAAGATGGAGTTAATAACTTATGAGAGAGCTGAGCTCTCAAAATATAGTTGTTCCTATCACATTGAGGCATCTGTCACCTTTCTATGGGCCACAGCACCCACTCACTCAGTGCAACGGTAGAGTCCCTTTCGTTAAGTGCTTTTCGAGAACTGGGATTTGATTTGCGTCACTGGGCAGGTTGCGAACTCATTTTGTTTTAATAGGATGTTTCTGTTGTTTATTCAGCCACTGTGACTGGTTAGCTGTCTATCAGTTTTGGTCGGATGGAGGATGTAATGATGTTCAACGGCACTTGTATTGAAATGTCTTCTGGCTGTGGGAGAAGTAAGCATCACACCGTGGCCTTGCCAGACCTTTTGGGTCACTGCAATCTTGTTTTCAGCGTTCGAGCTTGGTGTTGTTTACCCCTGTCCAGTTTGTATGGGGTCATTCTAAGGCCTCAGAAGTAGGCTTGGGCAGTATCCAGATTGGCATACCTTCATACTAACCTTGTGCCATATTGGGATATTCGGTAACATGGCTAACTAGCTACTAAATTAGCAAGCCAACTGCAGAGCGTTTAGCACATTTTAGACTTAAGTTAATAGTTATTAGATATCGAGCTGGCAAACATTTAGTTGTGAATTCCATATTGTAACTAGATCACCTGGTGTGTGCGGCACCTAATGAGTGACTCAAGGCTCCTGTCTAGTAGTTGTGTGTAAATAAACACCACGTGACTGGGGACTACTGGTAAGCTTCATTTTAAAAAAATTATGTGACGGATAAAATGAAGAACTGTATCTTTATCTCCTAACGTATTTACATAAAGTAGCTACAAAATTTCACATTTATTAAATAACTTAAAATAAATAGTTTCAATGGTATTAATGTTATTGAAAAACCATCCCGTGGCTATTTCCAAATACCCCAGTATACGGTATACTGCCCGCGCTTACTCTGCAGTCATCTGACTTTCTGAGGAGAAGGCTGAGAGGGTCATACTGTGTCTTGACCAACGTTTTACTTTACAGGGTTTATTTATTACACACACCACAACTCACATTTCGCTCGCACAGCCGGAAATGCACACTCCCCACTGCTGACCGCCATCTGCAAAGCCTCCGAGCTGATCAACACTGCTCTGCCGCTGACATTATTGGGCCTTCCGAAAACCCCTCTATCTCAGTGGCCTGTTTTCAGGTAGTACATTCTTCACTGAAAAGCTCTTCGAGCAATATGTCAAGTCAAGAAGCAGCAGGCATGTATTGGAATGTGAGAGTCAGGGTGATGAATTGGGCTTTAGCCCGCCATTGTTGTGAGGGTGTTCAATACAGGCCTTGCTATTACATGACAAATGTATTTTGTTCACACTGTCCCCCCAGTTGAAATAATACGAAGACAAAGCAATGACTTCTAAGTAGTAGTAAGCTTACATTGTTATCAATATATGTAGCTTCAAAGATTTACCACTAAGATTATAATGGACAGATATTTTTGTTGTTGTGGTCTGTCTTTGGCAGTGTTGGTCCAACACTGATCAATGGCGAAGTCATAATTTAGATGACAAAGTTAAACGAGCTTTTTCTTTTCTGTCGTTTGTTATGCGGTTCTTCAGTCATTTCACTCCGGGATGAAATATTACAATTAGATATTGAAAATGATCTTTAATGACAATCTGATTGTGACAGTAATTTGACCATTCAACAACCCAGTAGCAAAACAAGAAAGAAAACCACACACTTTAGATTACGGTCTATCTGCGTGCAGTAAATAAACAGACCGTAATATACACTTGCACCAGTCAACTGTGAACACAACTGCCTAGCCCAAATGTATTGATGGATGTCAATGCTGTGTCTCCCCTGACTGTGTCTATGCTCCAAGGGCTGTATTATATCTGAGGCTCTCAACCTGCCTCCAGTCATTTTCCTACCCCCCCACCTTGTCTTCCACAAGGGCCAGCGTAGAGGGTGAGTTCAGCCTGTAATTGAGTTGTCAGAAGGTCCCGGCCTCCACATCCACTGTAAATCTCTCGAGCTCTAGCCCGGTTTCCCCAACTCTGTTCTGGGAGAGCAAAGGCGGTTATTGGCCCTCTCTGAAGGCATGCGTGATCCTGAAGGCAATTAGAAAAACCTTTCACAGGCCCGTCGCTCTCCCTCATACTATCCATCTTCACTAAGCTCCGCAGCTCGACCGGCACAAATCAGACGAGTAGTGGCGGAAAATCTGAGCTGCTCACAAGCGACCGGAAGTTTTTGGAATGGTGGCTTTGAAAATTAGGTGTATGGTCAATGTCCATAAAACTAACTTCCGTTGAAGTTATTTAGCATTTGGCTTATTCGAGAGATCATACCAGTCCCCGATAAAAGTTTTAGTCTGGTGGTGGCACCATTGGGTGGAAAAGATAGACTCTGTATGAGTGGTCAGAGGACAGGATGTAGGCTACCATTGCGTGCTCTTTATAATCTCCTGGCTGAGACAGAGTGCTGTATGGTATCTTTAAGGTGACTTACATCATACCTAGCAGGGGAAATAAGGAAAGGGCCAAATGTTTAGACCTATTTGTAAGCAAGGCGATAAAAATCATTAATCTACTTGAGAGATAATTACTTACTTCCTAGGTTCTTAACCCTGTACATAAATGTTCAATCAGAACGTAAGCTTGAGGCGAAGGGTCTCTCCATGTTGGACTTGGCCTAGAAATCTGACTCTCATTAATATTTTTTGTTCACATCTCATGAATAATAAGGGCACTTACGTAGCACGCGCACATGCACACACCCCACTACCATCGCCGCCCTCACCACCACAGACAGACAAGTGATCGTGACTGGCATTCTCTGCATCGTAATTAACTTAATCCAACGTCTGTTGCTATGCGTCTAAGGCGAACCGCTGATTGAGACAGTATTTAGACTTCAAACAACCCCCCCCCCCCCTCCCACTGCTGTCTGCACTGCTCCTCCTGTGTGGATTAAACTGCCAACTTCACTAATCCTTAGTGTCTCTGTGAGCTCAGTATTATTGGCCTGCTGTTGTCTCGACTAATATCTATTATTCCTTCTGCAACCACCATTGATCAAGGAAGGAGTGGGCTGGAAAAGTGGTGAACCGGGCAGACTTGAAGACCTCAAGGGAATGGACAAGAATAGCCCACCAATGTTACGATTTGCATCGTATCAACAAAATATTTTATCTTGTTCTTGGTCCATTATGGTAGCCAACTGAGTTTTGGGTCTGACTGGAAGCTCTTTGACAATATTTCGTCATCAACACTGAGTAATTGTATGAGTCACACGTTCCTCACAATGTTTGAACCTTTTTTGGGGAGGGACAGACTCAACAAACTGTTGGCACTGCTGCAGCAAATGTCACTTTGCAGATCTAAAGCACGACTGCTGCTGAAAGGTGAAGAGCACAGCAACAACGTGGCTATCACGAGACATCGGTGTTAACAAAGCCCAGAGAGTTATATCCTTTACTCATGGCAGTCCAAACAAATTGCCTCAAGTTATGCGCTGTTTACTTGAAAACTTATAGAAAGCATTCTGGAGCTCCAGATCAGATGCCAAAGAGATTAGGATCTACCTCAACTGCTCAACAACGGCTCTAGTATAGAAAACTAGTGACTGCTAGTGTGCATTAACAAGGTCTTTCGGGCCAAGGACCTGTAGAGGAAATCGGTGCTGTACTCTTCTCACATCCTCCTGCCACTTTCCCACAGACGGCTTTGGCATAATCTTCTGCACTTTCCTTCTCAGCTCTTGTTACATGCCGCTTAAAGAGTGATTGAGAGTGGCACCTCAAGTTTGTGCCAGAGTGGGAGATCCCGCATGGAAGTGGACAAGAGCCTTGTGTCGAAGTAATTGTCTGGCAGGGTAGACTGCCCTGAACCACTAACTCAGCAATCATATGATACTGACCTGGCATTACAATGAGGACACCCCAAAGTTCATTGGCACAAGTTTAGATGGTTATGAAAGGAATTATTCTCTTACTGCATGGTTTGTATCAGGAAACTCAATGTCTCTTTTAACCAAAGAGTTAAAATCATGTTACTGAACATGTTTCCTGAGCGGTGAAATGGACAAACCGCCCTTAACACCCGCTCGCTTAACCCAGAAGCCAGCTGCACCAATGTCAGAGGAAACACTGTTCAACTGACGGCTGAAGTCAGCCTGCAGGCGCCCGGCCCGCCACAAGGAATCGCTAGAGCGAGATGAGCCAAGTAATTCGCCCCCAGGTCAAACCCTCCCCCATCCCGGACGACGCTGGGCAAATTGTGCACCCTATGGGACTCCCGGTCACGGCCTCTATTGACATAGCCTGGAATTGAACCCCAGGCTGTAGTGACAGCATAATCAATCCATCAAATGTATTTATAAAGCCCCTTTTACATCAGCCGATGTCACAAAGTGCAACACTGCGATGCAGTGCCTTAGACCGCTGTGCCGCTCGGGAGGCCAGATTTAGCCACTCTTGAGTACAATGGACAAACAAAACAGGGTTTTGAAGAAGGTAACACGCCAAAATGCATTGGTTTTAATAATAAAGGAGCATTTTCTTAAATCAACTTCCATTGTTCCCAAGAGTGGCTGGATATCCTCTCTGTGAACCTTAAAGGGCAGGATAAATTGGTCTATGAAATTCTGATATCATCCCATCAGGATTTTCTTTGTTTAGTTTGGTGGCTGCAGACTTGCTTGGCTAGTGTTTGTAGCTAGTGCATGGCCCAAAGGTTGTATATTTCAATGTGCTCGACATTCATATCATTGGATGCAATCATTCAGAGATATTTCCTCTGCTCACACATGCCAAAAAATGCACACAATCCAAACACTGTTCTCGGGTGCCTAATCTTTTAACCCGCGTCACATTTCATAGTGCTCTAAACTTGAGCAAACGGTTTCAAGTGAATGCGCTACCACAGGGATTTGACCTAAAGCAAGTGCAACACACAATCCAATCTCCATATTGCTTTCATGATAATTGGTAAGATTATCTCCATAATCGCCCGGACCCTAATTGTATGGTTTCCGCCTAGGGCATCGATTGGATATTATGCACGTCAGAGTATCTGCAGTGTTTTGGCAGGGCTCGAGCCGCGCACTCCCCTCTCCGTGTCGCTGCGCCCCTGCTTCTGTGACCCTGCTTGGCAGCAGGCACAATTTATGAGCGTGTGTAGGAGGGGCCAGGACCATTAGTGTAATTCCAAGTGGGAGCCAAGTCCCGGGGATCGATATCTGTAATTGAGTGGGAGATAATTAGCCAGCCCTTATTACCACAACAAGGAATAAATATACTCTCCTCAGTTACCCCATACACAAACTACATTTTAAACGGTCCCCAATGCTTAGATGTTGCGAAATACAGGTAAGTCTCATGTAGCTCACTTGCTTCCTTTCCCCCGTTCTTCCTCCATGGGTTGTCGCTTGAAAAGGAAAAATTGTCCAATCTCCCTGGAACCACGTTAAAAACCTGTTGATTGGGATTGCACTGATATACTCTGGTTACCACAAGTGCTGCTGTAACTGTGCATAATATATGCATCAACATAATGTTGATGGGAGGGACTAAGGCAGGAGGATAGCAAATCTACTTCCTATTTACGCAGGTTTATCGCCGTCCTTATTAGCACAACGTTGCCCTTGTCTTTTTGTGGATTGTATTTTTGTGCTGATAAATGAACAGCAATCTGTTGTTTTTATTGGCCCAATCCCCGCATTAATGTACAGGTGGGTCTGTTCCCTCCCTCCCCCTCTCGCTCCCTCACACTCAATTCAATAGACTTTATTGACATGGCAAGTTAAATGACTTACGTTGTCAAAGTATACATAAAACATAAATGGTGGGACCAACAGCAATTATAATAGTAGTAGTGGAAAAGGGATTAGCATTAACAGTAAAAACAATATTAATGACAACATATTAACGCAATAGTAGTAAACTAACCTCAACATGACTGAGAAGCCACATGACAAAACACTAAATGGGAAATATTATTGACATTACATTGTACTTTTTAATGGCTGTCCCTCAGGTTGTGGTAGGAGGATACATATTTGGCTGCCAAAACTGCACATTAATTAGTCTTTTATAGTTTCAAATTCTTTACTGAATGATAATTTTGGGAAATAAATATTATCTTAGGTCTGAGTATTTGTAACAGTGGAATAGGAAATGCAGCGCTGTGTCTACCTCTCCCCCGGAGCAGAGTGAGTACAGCCTGTCCTCTCTGGGCAGACCGGTTTGCCTGTGACGACCGGTCTCTATAGCCAGACTGTGCTCACTGAGTCTGTACCTAGTCAGTGTTTTCTTCAGTTTTCTATCAGTCACGGTGGTGGCAGACTGTTTAGAGCCAAATAGCATTGACGTTTACTCAGATTTTTTTGGTGATGTCTTTCCAATAGTTGATATATTTTTCTTTTTGCTTTGTGATGATTTGGTTGGGCCAGATTTTCTGAGTGATGTCTTGAGGCTCTATGGGGTTGGTTTGGGTTAGTGAACTGAGCCTCACAACCATCTGGCTGAGGGGGCTCTTCTCTTATTTCATCTCTTGATATTGCAGAGCTATGTGATGGAATGTTTTGGGTTCACTTGTTTTTAGATGTTTGTAAAAGTTGATTTCAATAAGGAGGGGGGTATTGGCCCAATTCTGCTCTACGTGTGTTATTTGGAGTGTGTTGCAAAGAACAAGTATTGCAAAACGCCGCATGCAGTATTTCGATTGGATGTTTGTCCCATTTGGTAAATTCATTATTAGAGAGCGGACCCCATACTTAGCTGCCATATAGAGCAATTGGTTCTATAACTGATTGGAACATTTTGAGCCAGATTCTAATTAGATTTTTAAAAATGTTCCTTTTAATGTCATAGAATGCTCTTCTAGCTTTGTTTCTCAGCTCATTCACAGCCCTGTGGAAGCTAACTGTGTTGCTGATATTTAGTCCTAGATACAGTTGAAGTCGGAAGTTTACATACACTTAGGTTGGAGTCATTAAAACTCGTTTTTCAACCGCTCCATAAATTTCTTGTTAACAAACTATAGTTTTGTCAAGTCGGTTAGGACATCTACTTGGTGCATGACGCAAGTAATTTTTCCAGTTGTTTACAAACAGATTATTTCACTTATAATTCACTGTCTCACAATTCCAGTGGGTCAGAAGTTTACACTACTGTGCCTTTAAACAGCTTGGAAAATTCCAGAAAATTATGTCATGGCTTTAAAAGCTTCTGATAGGCTAATTTACATAATTTGAGTCAATTGGAGGTGTACCTGTGGATGTATTTCAAGGCCTACCTTCAAACTCAGTGCCTCTTTGCTTGACATCATGGGGAAATCAAAATAAATCAGCCAAGACCTCAGAAAAACAATTGTAGACCTCCACAAGTCTGGTTCATCCTTGTAAGCAATTTCCGAACACCTGAGGGCACCACACTCTTCTGTACAAACAATAGTACGCAAGTATAAACACCATGGGACCACGCAGCCGTCATACCGCTCAGGAAGGAGATGTGTTCTGTCTCCTGGAGATGAACGTACTTTGGTGCGAAAAGTGCAAATCAATCCCAAAACAACAGCAAAGGACCTTGTGAAGATGCTGGAGGAAACTGGTACAAAATGATCTATATCCACAGTAAACGAGTCCTATATAGACATAACCTGAAAGGCCGCTCAGCAAGGAAGAAGCCACTGCTCCAAAATCGCCATCAAGCCAGGCTGCGGTTTGCAACTGCACATGGGGACAAAGATCGTACTTTTTGGAAAAATGTCCTCTGGTCTGACAAAACCAAAATGGAACTGTTTGGCCTTAATGACCATCTTATGTTTGGAGGAAAGGGGGGGAGGCTTGCAAGCCAAAGAACACCATCCCAGCCGTGTTGTTGCGGAGCCCCATTTCCACATTTTCCCACCGGCACAGGCTTGATAAAAATTAAATATTCACTTTTTGAAAATCTACCTCTGATTTGCAATCCAAAGGGTCCCAGCTACAACATGTAGTGTGTCATTTTGTTCGATAAAATCCTCTTCTATATCCTAAAAGGTCTGTTTAGTTGGCGCCATCGATTTGAGTAATCCGCTCGTTCTACATGCTGAGAAAGGACTCCAAAAAGCTACCGCTAAACTTTGTTAAAACAAGTCAAAACATGTTTCTATTTAATCCTCAGGTACCCTAAAATGTAATTAAACTAATATTTCATACGGAAAGCAGTATGTTCAGTAGGAAAACGATATTAGCAGGTGTGTGTCCTCTTCGTCACATGCGCACAGACTGATTTCCAACTCTGAGTCCCAGTACTAAAACTCATACTTCTTCCTCGTTTTGGAAGAAACAAGCCTGAAACCTTGAACAAAGACTGTTGACATCTATTGGAGGCCATAGGAATATGCCCCTATACTTTCCATTGTAAAAGCATGGGCTCTCAATTTGTTTTATTGGCGGTTGGTTTTTCTTTGGATTTTCTCCAACCATATCTATTGTGTTATAGTCTCATACATTATTTTAACATTTCTACAAACTCCAAAGTGATTTCTATCCAATGGTACCAATTATATGCCTATCCTGGCTTCTGGGCCTGAGTAACAGGCAGTTTAGTCAGGTGGAAATTGAGAAAAAAGGACCCTACCCTGAAGTTAACCAACAATACTTTAAAATAAGTGTTAAGTAAAAAATAAAAAAAAATTAAACAGCAGCAATAAAATAACAAGCGAAGCTATATACAGGGGGTACCGGTATAGAGTCAATGTGCGGGGGCACCGGTTAGTCGAGGTAATATGTACATGTAGGTAGAGTTAAAGTGACCATGCATAGATAATAAACAGAGAGTAGCAGCACTGTAAAAGAGGGGTCTAGGTAGCCCTTTGATTATCTTTTCTGGGGTCTTATGGCTTGGGGGTAGAAGCTGTTAAGATGCCCTTTGGACCTCGACTTGGCGCTCCGGTACCGCTTGCCGTGCGGTAGCAAAGAGAACAGTCTATGACTAGGGTGATTGGAGTCTTTGACAATTTTTAGGGCCTTCCTCTGACACTGCCTGGTATGGAGGTCCTGGATGGCAGGAAGCTTGGCCCCAGTGATGTACTGGGCCATACTCACTACCCTCTGTAGTTACTTGCGGTCAGAGGCCGAGCAGTTGCCATACTAGGCAGTGACGCAACCAGTCAGGATGGTGCAGCTGTGGAAGTCTTTTCAGTCTCCTGAAAAGAACTTCAAGCATTGTAAATTCCAACATGCTTCGTAAAAAGATTTCATAACTGATTTTTTTACCTTCGAAATGAGAAACACTCACAATCCAACAAGAACTATTAAAATAGGACTTTTTAATTAACGTAAACTCTTATTATGCAAATACGATTCTCTCTCCTTCTCCTTTCTCTGGCTGACCCACTCAATCGCTTGATTGCTTGCATGGTTTCTGTCTCTTCTTCCTCCCCCTTTTCCTTTTTTGACATTCCTCTCTCGTCGTCTCTCTCACCGTCTGTCTCTCTCGCCGTTTCCCGTTTCGCTCTCGCGTTTCGCTGTCCCTCGCCGTTTCGCTGTCCCTCGCCGTTTCGCTGTCCCTCGTCATCTCGACCCCTCCCCTCGCTCAACCCCTCTCTCGCCGTTCGCCATCTCTCTTTTTTCTCTTTCTGTCTTTGTCTGTCTTTGTCTTTCTTCCCCACTTGAGATTTCCCATGATGCAAATGCATTATTCAATTACCTTGTTGGCTGAAAGACTAACAAAAATTGGGACATAAAGCTGTGCTCCTTCCAAACATGAAAGTAGAGCCGCAGTTTAATTTAGTTTTTTTATCTGGGCTTTCCTGCTCAATGAGTATGGCAATTTAGCACACCACATCAAATGTTAAAGCTTGTATAGCAGAAGGCTGAGCCTGTCCAAGTGACTTCTGGTAATACAATATTCATTCTCTCGTAGATTAATCTTCTTTTCTGCTGAACATCATGACAAGGTAAATAATGATCCAGCAGAAATGTTGATGCTGAATCTCAGATAAGACAGAACAGGGAGATACCTACCCACTGGCAATTTAGTTGAGAAAGCAGTTTGGTTTCCTGTCTCATGTAGGTGTGTTACATTTTTACTTTACAGAGGAGCTAAGCTCAAGCACCAACTCGGGTTGAAAATGGCCTGTGTAGCATCGATATAAGTCAATCATTTAATTCTAATGTCAAAATGCACTACAATTGTAAATAGCATAATTTTGGTCGTAAGGTATCTTCCAAATCTGATTTTTGTGAGATTTTGAGAAACTGGGATGTTCCTAGATATTTGACTGTTGGCTTTTGATTTCAATCATGCCCATGAACACGGAACAGGACTAGAGAGAATTGTCATGCACAGAAAAACAGCACTCTATCCAATCGTAGCAGCAGAATCAACCTAGACAGTGACACAGACCTGACCTGCCCATTGTGTAGCACCTCTAACTTGTTTACATAAGACAACACATCGCCAATGTTATGTTTAAAGAACACATGGCCCCTCAACCCTTTTGTCAAGTGGACACTTGATGATATGTTTGACAGTGAGTCTGCCATTGTTTTAGGCAAAATGAGAATTCAATTGAGATGATGCACACTTGCCACTTGAAAATATTCCAAAATTCAAAAACCCATTCACGAGCCTCTTGTGTCCCACCGCAACTTATTTTGTAACGTGATTCGCTATGAAACACTGCCAGACAGATGCACACTCCGGTAATAGATAGTGAGCAAGTTGGAAAAACAAAACAGTGTCTCTGTACTCCAGAACAAAAAAAGCACTCATGCATGTAGCCACTTGCCGATGACTTGATAAGCTGATTTATCCAACGTAGCTTCCCTGCTAGCTAGCTCTACTAGCTAGCTTAATTGACAAACAGATGGAACTTAGCTAGCGAGTGATTTTGGGCACTGATTAACAGCGTGTAGCTTGTCCGTTATTTTCCGAAAGTTTGACAGTTTGCTGATGAAGTTCTAGACATGTTCTCAGAAATCAGTCCATGCTAACAGCATGTTTCTAAGCAATGTTGGGTCAGCTAACTGCAGCAGCAAACTCGATACTGTATGCACTGAGTGGTTTTCATGCACATTTTCTAAATTGAGAAATACTGCTCTTTCAATCACAAAACACCATAGCTAGATGTAAAATTGTGCGACCAATGCCGCCTCTGCAAAAATGTCAGATCAAGGAAGGTGTAATTATATTTTTTCAGGGCAAAGTAGCAGTGGCTATGTTGTGGCTAAAGAGGGACAAGCAAAAGCTGCCAGGGTACGATATAGCGAAATATAACACCCACATCGAACCACACCCCCAAGATGCAAATGTAGTTGTTCTTCGTTTTTTTTTTATTGCTTCGGTACTATTTTCACAAGTATGTGGTGAATTTTCAAAACTCTTAGTACAAAACTCCAAACTGGTAACACTTGTAATGCAGCAACGTCTTACATTCAAAACCTTTCATTGTGCATTCATTTTGTTTGTAGACATCTTTCACCATACAACCATTGATCCGAAATATAAGTTTACTGTGAAATATACACTACCGTTCAAAAGTTTGGGGTCACTTAGAAATGTCCTTTGTTTTTGAAAGAAAAGCAAAAAAAGTGTTTGCTTTCAGAAATACAGTGTAGACATTGTTAAAACTTGTTTAGGACATGGCAGATTTACGCCCCCTTTGGAGAAATTGGGTACCCCTAGAAAACTGAAAAAAAAATTGTAAAAAATTGCTAATATAGGCATATAATAATTATTATTGGATAGAAAACACTGTAAAGCTTCTAAAACCGTTGGAATTATGTCTGTAAGTATAGCAGAACTCACAGGGCATGCATTCTTCCAAACTAGTTTTGTGGTCATGAAAGTTGGAGCAACTTTGACGTCATCGCCCCCACCCTTCCCAACCAGCTATGGATCTGGGGACACTTTCTATGTCTTCCACTAGATGTCCTCATTCTGTAGAGCGTCTAATCGTTCAAATCGCGCGAGAATTGGCCCTATGGGAGTGATTTGAGTAAGTGCCACGAGAAAAAACCTGTGCGTTAGGGCGCGAATTGGTCACAGCCATTCCTTTGTTCCAGCACTCCTGGGAAGAGCAAACGATGCCCGGTTGAATTGAAATTTGTTTTGTGTGTTAAAAACATCATAAAGCTTGCTTCTGCACTTAGTTTGACCTGTTTAGTCGACATATAATATGTAGTTTTGATGTGCAACTTTTCCGGACCAGAGGACATTTTGGGTGCATTTCAGCTGATGTTATTAGCAGTAGCTCATACAAAGACGCAAGACTTGAAACCAAACGATGTATTGGGTAAGTATGAACCCTTCCAGAACATTCTGAACGAAGACCATCGAAGGTAAGGGAATATTTATGCTTAAATCTGTGTTTCTGTTGACTCCAACATTACGGGAGAAATGTAGCTTATATCTGAGCGCCGTCTCAGCATATTGAATAGTGTGCGATTTCTGTAACGTTAAAAAGAAATGTAACAGAGCGGTTGCATAAAGAAGCAGTGTATCTTTCTAACTATATGTAGAACATGTATATTTAGCCAAAGTTTATGATGTCTATTTACGTTATCTTGCCGCGCTACCTAGATTTCCTGCAGACTTTTTTGAGTAATTTCTGAACATGAGTTCATTGTAAATGGACATTTATGGATATATATGGCATATTATTGAAAAAAAAAAAATGTACTGTATAACATGCCCTATTACTGTCGTCTGATGAAGATTTTCAAAAGGTTAGTGAATGATTTATTTTTTAATCCTGCTTTTATAATTTTATATTTTCTGGGACAAAATGGCTGCCTCTTGTCTTGATTTCGGTGGTGGTCTAATATAAATATGTGGTGTGTTTTCGCCGTAAAACATTTAAAAAATCTGACATGCTGGGTAGATGAACAAGGTGTTTATCTTTCATTTGAGCTATTGGACTTGTTAATGTGTGGAGGTTAAATATTTCTAAGAATATTTTTGCGTTCCATGCGCCACGGGTTGAGCTGGACGGGGGGGGTGGTGTTCCTCTTGAGGAACTCCTGGCTTTAACAGGTTTTAATGTTGTAAATGACTATTGTAGCTGGAAATTGCAGATTTTTAATGGAATATCTACAGAGGCCCATTTATCAGCAATCATCACTCCTGTGTTCCAAAGGCACGTTGTTAGCTAATCCAAGTTTATAATTTTAAAAGGCTAATTGATCATTAGATAACACTTTTGCAATTGTGTTAGCACAGCTGAAAACCCGTGCTTATTAAAGAAGCAATAAAATGTGCCTTCTTTAAACTAGTCGAGTATCTGGAGCATAAGCATTTGTGTGTTCGATTACAGGCTCAAAATGGGCAGACACAAAGACCTTTCTTCTGAAACTCGTCAGTCTATACTGGTTCTGAGAAATGAAGGCTATTCCCTGCAAGAAATTGACAAGAAACTGAAGATCTCGTATAATGCTGTGTACTACTCCCTTCACAGAACAGTGCAAACTGGCCCTAACCAGAATAGAAAGAGGAGTGGGAGGCCCCGGTGCACAACTGAGCAAGACGTACATTAGTATCTAGTTTGAGAAATAGATGCCTCACAAGTCCTCAACTGGCAGCTTCATTTAAATAGTACCAGCCCCCCCCCCCCCCCCCCCTTTCGTTTCTTTCTTTAACAAAAGAGAAGAATCATATCAAAAGCAATGTGCGCATTGCATTGTGAAAGGCAATAACTTTTTATATGAACATGTGAAACATGTATTTCTAGATGAAACACTGATTTTAAGTTGGGTTAAAAAGTGACTTAGTTAGACTTACTTAGTCAATTGAAAATGTGCTTAGTGTTTCGAAACAACTGCCTTTTTGATTAAATGATTTTGAGTACAGATTTTTTTTAATGTTCCACATAATTGTACAATTTTCACCAGAGCGATAAAAAAAAAAACAAACAGCAGAAAAGCCCAGGCAAAATCTGTCACAAAAAGGTGGTTCTCGACCAAGAGAATTGAGTCAACCATGTCAGAATTTCTTAAAATGAATTTACTCTGGCCGGTTTACCTCACCCACCTCTCGCTCAATCCTATGTTGATTTAAACGGTTACATTTGTTGAATAATTTCTGACTACCAAGAAGATATCCTTCCAAGATTTTTGTAGGCCTAGTTACGATTGTTAACCAATGGGTGCCCTGTCTCAAGCCTTTGACTTTACATTTCTCTCCCAGTACCTTATTAATTCTGCTCAGTAATGTTTGTTTTGGCTACAGTATGCAAATGAGGACACTGCTTTTAATTACATTGACGTTTTGTCAGTTTCACCCTCAATATCAGTGATGCGATGCCTCTTCAATCGTAAATAGAAGCAAATTCGTATGTATCCCAAGTGGTTTGTCAATCAGCGAATCGGTAATGCAGCCTCTTAGATTGACCTCCTGAGGTTAGCCAATGGAATGTAATCTTAGGAGCCCAGGGAGAAGTGTCTGAATGCAACTCCTCAAAGTGACAGGCCAAAGACGAGGGGAGCAGGCCGAGTCAAACAAACGCGCTCAACTGAATAGTTTTGGGTCTCCACTTTCAGAGTGAAATGCCAGGCAGAGTTGCCGAGTCTATATGGCTGTGCGCTTCCTAAGCAAAACTCTCCCTTGAGAGGGGATTTGGTATGCCAAGCGATTTAACAGTTAAAGGTTGCCTGCTCTGTGCATACGTCGGGGAGCGATAAATCAACACCCACCATGTTCTTTTCCTTTTTAACCTCCCTCCCCTGGCGTGAAATGACTCTGGCAGCAATCTGGGTCTGCTGATGAGGAATTACAGCTTCCCTCCCTCCCTTTGTCAATTTAGCTGCTGATGTAAAGATTTAAAGTGGGAGCGAAGATTAATGCTTTGACAAATTGGTGACTTTCCACCTTTTTGTCTTCCTGTGTCCACCCTGATAAGCTGAGACGACAGATGTTGCCAAGGCCTGCTTCCACTATTGTAAGCACGCTATAGTTTTTGGTGTAGGAAAATGTGAGTCTTATAATAACTAAACACTGCTATAAATGACACAGTTTTCAGTGTTACGTCAATGCGGTGTGTAGTAGGCTATTTGTGAATTGCATAGGTCTAATATCAAAACTGAGAGTTACTGGGACATGTTTGTGGTATTATGTTTACCGGGGTTGTACTGGTGGGTATAGGGCAATATTGCAAGCCGTTTTGTCAAAGGCAGGAATCCAAAAGATTTACTGTACCCAAATTCCTTTGGGGACTTTCCTCAATGTATTTGCAATAATGTAGCTGGAACAAAAGGGGGTCTCTGTCTCACTGCCACATGTTTGTCCTACAAGCCTGGCTGAACTGGCAAACACACTCTCGATCCCCCACCCCCTCTCCTTCTCTGCTCATTCACTCTATTTCCCTACCTTCTTTTCCAACACTTTCTCATTCGTTCAGGTTATTTGTTTTGTTGACCCTTTATCCTGAACCAAATATGATTTTATCACTTTTCCTCTACAGGAACATCGTAACACGACAAATTTCAGGAAAATTATTTATTTTTTTTTGCGTGTTACAGGTAGTCATCCGTGCTAGATCAAACAATGATGGGATTAAGTTTGTCATGTTAAATTAGGATTTTTAAGTCCATTTTCAAAGAATTAAAGGTCAAATATGGTGAAAATGGGCGTAATGGATTTTTTTATATACAGGAATGGTTTAAGACAAGCAAATATACAGAAAAGACGACAATTCATTTTTCAGCGACAGTTCTGACCTGTAGCT
Organism: Oncorhynchus clarkii lewisi; assembly: GCF_045791955.1. Taxonomy (NCBI): domain Eukaryota; kingdom Metazoa; phylum Chordata; class Actinopteri; order Salmoniformes; family Salmonidae; genus Oncorhynchus; species Oncorhynchus clarkii. The sequence continues at coordinate 57,008,994 of NC_092151.1, read as the reverse complement.
CCACCAAAGACTTTTCTCAGATGACATAGACCATCTGACAAAACTGCGGGAGACCCCACTCAACCAGGAAAACGGTGACAATCTAAGCCAGAGATATTGAAACTCTAGGTAAAAACTTTTTTTTTTAACCTTTATTTAACTTGGCAAGTCAGTTAAACTTCTTATGGCTGCTGGGGCAGTATTGAGTAGCTTGGATGAAAGGTGCCCAGAGTAAACAGCCTGCTCCTCAGTCCCAGTTGCTAATATATGCATAGTATTGGATAGAAAACACTCTGAAGTTTCTAAAACTATTTGAATGATGTCTGAGTATAACCGAACTCATATGGCAGGCAAATAAATTCATTAAATTAATTAATTAAAAATCCCACAATGTGATTTTCTGGATTTTTTTTCTATGATTTTGTCTGTCATAGTTGAAGTGTACCTATGATGAAAATTACAGGCCTCATATTTTTAAGTGGGAGAACTTGCACAATTGGTGGCTGACTATATACTTTTTGCCCCACTGTATATAGTGGAGGGAGAAAAGGGGTGTGTTTCATAGTTTACAACCTATGTCTCTTCACGTGGGCGGGCCACTGAGTCGGGCCTAATTCACTCATGAAAACCCAATATTCACATTTTAGAAGCTAAAATCACATTTCATCCCATCAGAGAATTTCATATTCAAACATTTAAATTGAACAATTCCATGTGAATCCGATAACTCTGATGTGTAGACTTTACACTGTAGTGTTTGTCATCTTATCATTGATGAGAATATCTCAGATGACAACCGAACTGACATCATATTCATACATAAGTACCACTGCATATGTTCAATTGATTGGATTACCAGAATATAGTTTATTTCCCCCCACCTTCTGATGTTCCCAGAATCTCTGTTAACCAAGGGGTTTTCAAATGTAACATCAGTAGGGTAGAGAGAGGAAAGGGGGGGGGAGGTATTTATGACTGTCATAAACCTACCCCCAGGCCAAAGTCATGACAGAATCATGTAGTAACCAAAAAGGTGTTAAACAAATCAAAATATATTTGAGATTTTTGAAAGTAGCCACCCTTTATGACAGTTTTTTACACTCTTGGCATTCTCTCAACCAGCTTCATGAGGTAGTCACCTGGAATGCATTTCAATTAACAGGTTTGCCTTGTTAATTTGTGTAATTTCTTTCCTTAATGCGTTTGTGCCAATCAGTTGTGTTGTGACAAGTTTGGTGTGGTATACAGAAGATGGCCCTATTTGGTAAAAGACCAAGTCCATATTATGGCAAGAACAGCTCAAATAAGCAAAGAGAAATGACAGTCCATCATTACTTTAAGACATGAAGGTCAGTCAATCCGGAAAATGTCAAGGACTTTGAAAGTTTCTTCAAGTGCAGTCGCAAAAAGTGCTATGATGAAACTGGCTCTCATGAGGACCGCCACAGGAAAGGAGGACTCAGTTACCTCTGCTGCAGAGGATAAGTTAATTACAATTAACTGCACCTCGGATTGCAGCCCAAATAAATGCTTCACAGAGTTCAAGTAACAGATACATCCCAACATCAACTGTTCAGAGGATACTGCGTGAATCGGGCCTTCATGGTCAAATTGTTGCAAAGAAACAACTACTAGCGGACACCAATAAGAAGAAGAGACTTGCTTGGGCCAAGAAATATGAGCAATGGACATTAGACCAGTGAAAATCTGTCCTTTGGTCTGATGAGTCCAAATTTGAGATTTTTGGTTCCAACCGTCTGTGAGACGCAGAGTAGTTGAATGGATGATCTCTTCATGTGTGGTTCCCACTGTGAAGCATGGAGGAGGTGGTGTGGGCGTGCTTCGCTGTCTGTGATTTATTAAGAATTCAAGGCACACTTAACCAGCATGGCTACCATAGCATTTTGCAGCAATACACCATCCCATCTGGTTTGCGCTTAGTCCCACTATCATTTGTTTTTCAACTGGACAATTACCCAAAGGGATTTTTTACCAAGAAGGAGAGTGATGGCGTACTGCGTCAGATGACCTGGCCTCCACAATCACCCGACCTCAACCCAATTGAGATGGTTTGGGATGAGTTGGACCGCAGACTGAAGGAAAAGCAACCAACAACCAACAAGCATATGTGGGAACTCCTTCATGACTGTTGGAAAATCATTCCAGGTGAAGCTGGTCTAGAGAATGCCAAGAGTTTGCAAAGCTCTCAAGAAAAACCTAAAATTAATTTTGGTTTAACACTTTTTGGTTACTACATGGTTCCATATGTGTTATTTCATGGTGTTGATGTCTTCGCTATTATTCTACAATGTAGAACATTTTACAAATATGATTATTAGGCACTATCGCCTAGCCCTATTTAGGCCTATTGGAACGTGAATGCCAGCCAAAGGTACCTTTTCCCTTTTTTAACTTCTTTATTGATTCATTGAAATTATCGTAGCATTTCTGTTGTCAATACTGTGACCACAGTACAGTAATTAGCCTAGTCTACAGTAACACTAGTTACTGGAAGTTTGCTGTGGCATTGAAATGTAGAGACGAGGGCACTCTCATAAGTGGCGCCCGGTCCATCAGTCAGGAGAATGGCGCATTTGATTTCCATGTCCCCCAGCTTTACACATTTTTTGTTATTGACATATCAGCATCTGGCTATTCATTACACTAGCTAGCTAGCTGGACTGGCGATTGCTTTGTTAACTTTATTAGAAGTAGCCACGTTTTGAGAGGTGGAAAATGTGCGCAGCTATAGCCCCGCTGCCCAGTGATCCCGTGGGATGCTAACCCCTCTCGCTCTCGCTCGCTCTCTCTCTCTGCCTTGTTTGTGTGCTGTGCTATCCCTCTAATAATAGCTTGAATAATAGGCTAGCTGGTCCGAGGAGTTTTCTAGGAAGAGACCATGTTGTTTTTTAAGATGAGGCTGTGGGCAGCTAGCATTCATACCTTATGACTGTACACTCCCAGTCAGTAATCTTTTGGACGTATGAGAAGGCTGTTACTATGACCATATTACCATCACGTCAATGCAAATCAAACAATTCATGAGAGCCCTGGCATTGAGTTTGAGCGGGATAGGATCACCTGTTGTAAAACAAGAGCCAACTCCTCATAGCTGGTTGGTGCATGGAATGAAATAAGTGTTCCTATAAGCCCATGTTGCACAACATTTCTATAGGCTATGCAATTTCGTGAGAAAGGCGTTTTGATGGCCTTTATTAAAAAGAGGAGGATCCCATCAGCGTACTATATTTCTCAACTTTCCTAATATTAAGCACATTGCTTCCCTTTACAACTGGTGCAGCCTACCTTCCTGGCATGAAAATGAATCACTGGAAATTTCAAGTGCATACGGATGACACATTTATTTTTTTACCCTGTCCCTATTCCCAATGGTACATAATGGACCATTCTAAATCACACATTATTTAGTATATGTAAAAACAAGATTAAATTCAGAATAGTCTGATGGGTGAAAATATTATCACTTGTGAATGTTGCCCAGTGTGTGCAGACCAAGGCATGAAACATCGCATGCATTTTTAAAAATTGTATCGTATTCGCATGCATCATGTCGCCTAGCCCATATGTTTTGATAAGGTTTGATAAGTGGCCAAATAACTCATAACGTAGCCTATAAGCCCAAGACCCCTGGAACACGGTTGGAGAGCCCATAGTCTACAGAGAGCCTGGTGAAACGTGTTCTTAGAAGCCCAGTCATTGCACAATCACAGAATACCCGCATGTGCGCATTCCCTCTGAAATCATTTGATAAAAATATCCTTTCTATTTTATTCAGCTATGTTCAATTGTCTTACTATAAAATAATACCACAGGAATTATAAGCAAATCTTGGCTGCTAAATGAACTAGTGTAGCCCACAGCCATATGGCATAGCCAGATCAGGGCATAACATAAGGACTCCGAATATGCTATTCTGTTCTTCTGAAATAGGCTACATATTCTTCACATAATGTTTCCTGCCTAAAATAAATTATAGATTTTTTTGTGATGGCATAGGCTATATTAAATAGATTTATTCGACTTTTCAAAATGTAGATGTTCCATCTAGCCTGCATCAGTAGACTATGCGTGGATGCCGGAGATGCTGAACATATTTATTTGAAATAACGGTCAATCACCATTTAGACTGTCATACAAATAACTGACAATCACCAGCCGACAACATTTCATGACCGCCACAGCCCTAGGTAGGCTAGTCCCCTGGATAGGCATTGAGTTCGACAGCTAACGGGTTGTATGTTGAATGAACAAGCACTGATCAATCCATCCCTGCCGCTCATGTTTTACATGACAAACTGCTGGTTATTATTATGATATTACAGCTGTGATGAATAGGCCAATACCTTGAAAATCACCGTGTCTATTTATCACGCTATCGAAAACTTGACGTGTAATTTGATTGTCAGAACATTTTGTTGCAAAATAATGTCATAGAATAGCTACACTGTCTAAAATGCTGAACATGTGTGCAATTCTTTGCAGTGCCAGTGCCATAGAGATGACACCGATATGTTCTATGGCAAGTGCACTAGGTGGTTCCCCTAGAGATATGTCACAGAGCAATTGTTTCAGAATGCCTCTAAAAATGCACATAAAAAGGTGTTTTTAAAATGAGGCGAAATTAGATTGCTATTGGTTGTGAATAGGCTACTGGCTGGTTGTTGAGTTTTGTAACAGTTTGCCCTGTTAAAATGTGTCATACACCCTTTAAGGAGTAGCATTAATCCTGGAGCGCTTTCCATTGGGTGTTTTATCTGCCCTTGATAGATTAGAATTACAGTGTCAGCTTGTACAGTACACGCTCCCTCAAGATATCCATATTCTACTCATGAATACTTTCTCTTTTCCACTGGTGTTTATTTTTCAGTCTATGATGCTAACTAAGCGGGGCCAGTTAATTAGATTGCATGGGCACACTGAGGGAACCTTTTGTTTTTATTGAGGTATTTGTCTTCTTGACTGCAACAATTTTACAGTGAAGCTCAGCCAACTACGCCAACGCACGACTGGCAATTTGTTCCAGTCGGCACTTTTTGGGTCTGTGTTTAGCGTCTCAAGAGACAGGAAGTTAATTTGCGTTTGCATGTGCAATGACGTTTGATGCTATATCCTACGTTCATTTGAATGGTTCCATTTTTCTTTTCGATCTCTGACACTTTCTTTCACTGCCCCTCTCTCTAACCTCCGGGAATGACATGAGAATGTAAGGTAGGATGGATAGCTGCAGACGGATTTAATGCTGCCAAAAAGTCAAGTCTTTTCATGATGTTAGAATGGCTAACAATGTTTTGACCATTTTCACTCAAGTCAAGTATGATTTACTCCTGAGCTACAACACCCAAAGACTTATTCACGTAACTTGACAGATTACCCTGATTACCTTCTCTTACGATGCACCGGAGACGAAAGGAATGTGCGTAGAGCGTACTCCACTGTGCGATACAGAGCTGATTTAATGTCAACCTAATAGTGAGATGAGGGATGTTCCAAATGGATGTTGATGACCTAATAAAAAACAAACGTTGTGAAATGACTCATCTCGACTAATGAATGTTGGCCTCCAGCCAGCTAGGACGGACGAGATATAAGAAAGATATCTATGCCTTCGAGGACCAGTCAAGTAGATTGCACATCTGGTAGCCTAGTGGTTAGTGCGTTGGGCCAGTAACCAAAAGGTTGCTGGTTCGAATCCCCGACCCTACAAGGTGAAACTTTTTTGTAAGTCGCTCTGAATATTATAGTGTTATTGAGTAACATAGATCGTATATACAGTAGAAGTCTATCTCAGATCTATTGATTTATCAGTTTGGTCTGCGTTGTGTTTTCCTGTTAAACTGGGATTTTAAAGTTCGGCTTAATATCAAATTCACATGTTCATTGCGCTATTATAAAAATATATTAAGGTTACAAGACAGCAAGTATGTCTGCCATATCATACCTGATGTATCATACCATTGTAGTGGGCATGGCCAATGGTGCGGTCTCCGATCTAAAATATGAAATGCCCTCCTCTGAGATAAAATGTTACTGTTTTAAAGCAGATTTCCTGCAATTGTTCACATTTTGACATGACTTATGCTGTGTTCTGATGCCATCTGAGTGACTCAAGCAACAAAAGTATTTTATCTTGTTAGTTCTCAAAGAGTATCTTATTTAGAGAAGATATAGCTCCATTATCTTTTCTACGTACTTTCTATCTGGCTTTAGTCGTTTAAGTTTACCATCCCAATTATTATTATTTTTTTTTAATCCGCGCCAGCCCACCGCTTCTAAATAAATATAGGGGAAACACTGATGATAAACCAAAAATTATTGACACCGACCTTACCGATCACTTATCGCAAGCATTTTGCTGAAGTTTTTCATTACGATAAGTAGCCTATACTAAAGCAATGTGAAATGTCTAATTAAATAATTTCGCTAATATGGGTGATTGTTAATGGGACCATTGATGGCTGCAACCATCAAACTAGTAGGACTAGTTTAAAGTATAATAAAAAATATTAAACAAACTTTTGTGCACAATGTTATAAACGTATCTTTCTATTTATCGTTATCGCATCAAATTTAGGCAATTTATCAAGATTTGGATTTTTATCCATATTGCCCAGTTCTATATTGTATATGGTATAAATCACATTGTTGTGGGAGCACCTCCTCTAAGAATATGAATTAGGCTGTTTAAAAAGGTTTGAATCCTAAGCAACCTGCCTACACAAGTTTGAAGTACAGTACACCAACATAGCTACTGTAGTAGGTCAAAGTTGTGTGCTGGAAAACCTTGCTAGAGCCTGGATGAAGTAGGCCTTGTGGGGCTCATGTTAATGTCCTTTCTTTTTCGGCTTCAGACCTGCCTATTTCTAAGTTAAAACGTAGCTTTTGTGTTTGATAATAGATAAACCCAGCCTAGGTTTATCATACATTTAGATCCCTTCTGACTTAGTGTATTGCAAATCTATTTTAGCCTGGGCCTTTTTTTCTATTTTGGTCATGTGAAAAAGGAGTCACCATAGGAGCTCAGTGACACAATGATTTGTGATTATGGTCCTCTCTGCGCTGAGATGGTTCTCACCTAAGGCCTTCAGTTGGAATTAGTCTGTGTCAAAGCCCCCACTTATATTCTCCATTAGTTTCTTGTGAACTAGCGCTCGATTCGGGGCATGCAGAAGATACCTGGATGCCCCTGCTGAAATCTCCCCGTCTAGCCGCCAATACCCTGGGGAAGATGTTTCTATCCTGGCGGACAGATGGGCAATTCGGATGATTTGATGGCCGCTTGTGGAAGACTGACAGTAATAGGCATATAAAAGATTGTCTGTTTGAGTTTAAGAGCACTAAAGCTCATGTAAGGCATCGTAAAAAAAAATATTGACAGGACGTGGGCTTTGTCGGAAAGTTATTCTTTCCGTTTTAGAAAGCAAATCTCTGCCTGTAAGGAAGGCCAGTCGAAGGGTTGTGGGCCGAGTAGAGATTTCTAGTTCAAGTCCTCGATTCCCCCCTCTCCAGTTTCATCCTTCCTCATTCCCTTCAGGCTGGTGAGGTTTGCAGGTTGGCCGCGTGCCGCTTCGATTCTTTAGAAGCACTTCAACTTTCATGTACAACTTCACGATGTAGATTGCTTGCTGTTTGTATGGACGTAGTAGAAAACAACAGCTCATGCTTGCTTTCCAAAGCGCTTGACAGCACAAACTCATCAAAAGGACGAACAGAAGCTTGGATCTATTTTGCCCCATCACTTTAAGAAACCTGGGTGCTCCTCGACCTTGGTGCGTTTAAAAAAAAATAATCAACTCCTTAAAGCGAAGAGTGGGAGAGTGTTCTCTTAAGCTTTTTAATGGGAAACGAGAGCCGTGTTTTCCGGGTATCTCGTTACGCTCAGCATCAATGACACTGTTCAAAGTCTCTTGTAAAACTCTGACCATGCCCCAGTTATGGCGGATGTGAACACGGTGGGGGGAGGGAGGGAATGATGGAGCACATAAAGAAAGCGTCTCCCCCACTTAGATAATTACAAGGGGGGGGCTGAGGGTGTTCATGTTCATCTCTTTTTCTTTCCTTCTCTCCCTCCTTTTGCCAGTTCTGCCTGTGCCCTTCCCTTTCCTTACTCTTACTCCTCTCTCCCTCACAGGTCCAGTCACAAATGCCCTCATCATCCCTGCCCCTGCCAACATGTTCCTGCCTGACAGCCGCCCGGGCATACCCCTGCCCCGCTTCAGCCGCCACCTCAACCCCTCAGAACAGGGCGAGGGTGTGGAGACCGGAGGAGTGTGCCTGCGCCTGGCCCCCCACACCCAGGTCATAATTTTTTGTTTATCATCAGTGTTTCCCCTATATTTATTTAGTAGCGGTGGGCCGCCGTAGCTAAATCGTTGCCGCTGTGATTTTAAAAGGGAATGAGAAGGTAAGGTATTTAATCTGAATTTGTTCGATGTTTGTCAGTTATAAGCAGCTGTCCCATCACTGATATCACAGGACAATCATGAGCACGACCTGGCAGTTTATTGACATACCTGATGTCAATAACTCTTGCAATGAATCCATGCCTTGAGGGGATTAGAATTTAAGCATATGTATAGTAAGCATCTGTTTTTGCTTACTGTAGGTAACTTTACTTCTCCCCGTAACCACCCACTCTAAATGAATTGCTGCAATGTGGTGACGTGACAGCTGTTAGTGGCACACGTAATCCTGGCAGTGTCAAAATCCATTACACAAGGCTATATGAAATGGTAATGGAGGGGTCTTTGAATTACCTACCACCTGCCCACTCAGGGTTTCTACCCTTCGCTTACCACTGTTCTGGCCCAGTTTTTTCCCTCCTATCGCTCTCCCTCCCCTCGCTTTCTCATAGGTCGCTTATTTCCATAATGGCTAATCTCAGAGCTGCTGGGTTTATAACTGTCGCTGTCGAGAAATGAGCTTTTCACCCGTGCTCCGTAAGCCAAAGAAACACAGAGAATTATTAGAAAAAATATATTAATACTAATAGGATTTCCAAAAAATGATATTGCCGTCGTGCCCCCGGGGCATGCCCGTCATCACAACATACTCTTTCTGATCGTGCGCCGTGCTGCGTGCAAATTACACCGCAAACAATTCCAGATGATTACTTTTTAGTTTTCCTTGTTATTTGCTTTCTTCTGGTGTGTGTACATGGGTCTGTGGGTGTGTTTGTATGTGTGCATACGAGTGCCTACACATTAATTTGTGTGCGAATGTGCTGCTACACTGCAGAAAGTGGAGAAGTCATTCCACTGTCACAAGTGCTGAGTGATTAACTGAAATTTCTGTTATTTTTCCATTGTTAAACATCTAATTGACCAACGTAGGTTCAATTATTTAAATTCCATTTTGTTTTTTTACTGTGCGCACATTGTGCAGTTACTATAGAGATAGATCAGATCAAGCCTGAACTGTGCAATGTATTATGGAGTTGTAGTTTCCAACAGGCCAATATTCTACATAGTTCAACGCAGAAAACGTGGTCATTAACTACAATGACCATAATCCATTGCGTGCCTACTTGTCCCGTCTGTGTGTTTCTTCTACGTGAGGTTAGTGTGGGGCACACTAACCTCCCGAGTGGCGCAGTGGTCTAAGACACTGCAATATCTGGTTCGAATCCAGGCTGCATCACATCCGGCCGTGATTGGGAGTCCCATAGGGCAGTGCACAATTTGGTCCGGCATCGTCCGGGTTTGGCCGTCATTGTAGGTAATAATTTGTTCTGACTTGCCTAGTTAAATAAAGGTTCAATAAAAACACAGAGAAGAATGCGGGATAGAGAGCAGTTGCTTCGCGAGGTATCTCTACTTAGATTAAGTGATTGATAGTTGGTATTCAGCAGTCATAAAAGTATGCCATATTTACTTTGAAGAACTACTACTTGTGATTTTATCAGACACCATAGCCAGCAGCTCTATAGAGATGAGATGATGACTTGGAATGAAATAATAAAATAAATGTAATATACACAATTGAAACACTTTGAGGGAGAGTAATGTGAATAAATCATGGTTACCCACATAATGCAGAGTGTATTTATTGTAAAAAAATATATAATAACTATTAGACATCGAAAATCATGATTATTTTTTTCATAAGCAAACCGACCTCAAAAAACACTAAACGCCAACCGTCACAAACTGTGCGGGTGCCAGTGGCTTGCCCTCAGATGAACCAGAGGCCAGTCTTGCCTGGGTCCAGAGAAGAGAGGGAGCGAGAGAACCCATTAGCGAGCTGGCTGCGTGGGGTGAAGGGTCAGGGAGAGGGAGGGGAGATAAAGCCATGCCGGGGGACAGTCACTCTCCAGGGGGGTTCTTCTGGACAGAGGCTGGGGTGGTTCCCTGTGGCTTCTCTGGTGGGGGGCAGGGTTGGGGTATCTCCATGTATAGCTAATTGGACAGTTCCTCTGGGGTGGGGTCAGAGTACTGCGTTCAAGGGAAGATTAAGGAAACGGGTAGATAAAACAAATGGCGATAGGAAGGGTTTTATCTCTCATTGAGGAATAGCTGATGGGTGTGGGAAAGAGCTGAGACAGAGTGTGTGTGTGGGGCGCCGTTGTGTCGGGGAGCACGGTATTGACCTACACTACATGACCAAAAGTATGTGGACACTGCTCTTCGAACATCTCATTCAAAAATGATGGGCATTAATATGGAGTTGGTCCTCCCTTTGCTGCTATAACAGCCTCCACTGTTCTGGGAAGACTTTCCACTAGATGTTGGAACATTTCTGCGGGGACTTGCTTTCCATTCAGCCACAATCATTTGTGAGGACGGGCAGCCAAGTTCTTCTACACCGATCTCAACAAACCATTTCTGTATGGACCTCGCTTTGTGCACGGGGGCGTTGTTATGCTGAAACAGGAAAGGGCCTTCCACAAACTGTTATATTTAAATATTTTGTTTCCCCTTTACACACTTTAATTTCCAGTGCATTCACAGTTAATTACTCATCTTTGAAATAATCTGCATGTTTATGCAGTGACCTAGACAGCTGCGGGTCAGCGTAATAAAAATAAAATACCTGTACACTTACCTGTGAACTCCCAGCTGCTCACATGTATCGTCGGGTCTGAATTTATTGACACCTTTTGATAAAGATGAGCAAAACTGACTAAAATAAATAATAAAAATACTGAGCTATATTGTATGCTCAAAAATATAGGGAACTTATAACAAAAAGTGTGTGTTCCCTGCTTCACAGTGGGATTCGATAAACTATTAACTTCCATTGCTATATCAACGGTGTGGAGATCATTACAGCCTAAATTACCTTCTCATCTCCGCTATGCAAACGAGGCTGATTTCTGCAGAAATTATGCTGTTTAAACAAGTTTTGTTTAGCTAATAGAATGGAAAACATTACTTCAAATGACTTTTGGGTCCCTTGTTAAGATTACAACAGCATGAAATCAATGTCTTAAACGTTGCTACTTTTCTGGGAAATAGCAAAGAAAACGTGTAATCTGCTTGGCACGTTGTTACTTACTTTACAGGTTACAAAGTCTGTTAATTTCCACTCCTCCATTCATATGCAAATCATTTAGATTCTTACGCTTGTATGTCTGGCTGGCATGTTTTGCCCTTCCCTACACTGAAATGCTATTATTTCAGTTGCCCTCTATTATCATTCAGTGGACCATTGTGGTTGAATATATATGTATCTGTTGTGGCTCCTAGGAATTTATAAATGCCATCAAAGGATAGCTTACAACTTAAAATAATGAACACCTTGTGAAACAGCTGTGAAAACCAACCTGGAAATATTGAAGATTATAATATATAAAATTGTCCTTTTTTTGTGAGGTTCTGTCAGTCTTGAAGAGGGAGATTGCAATGTTCAAGCACTGCTGCTCTCTTTGTTCTGAGTGTTTGCAGTGCTAGTGTTTTTAGTTCATCTGTGTATCTCACATATTATGTGCCCAGTATGATAGAGCAAGAAAAGGTTCTCAGCAGATCATGACAACAGTAGCCGTAGATGATGTAATGAAAAGTTGCAGGGTGGTTGGTAATGGAGGACATCAGGTGGATCCACGTCTGGGTGTTAGGCAGAACACCTTGGTCCTGGAGAACAGGTGCAGAGTTAAAGGGAACAGGGTAGGAAACAGTGTTGTAAACAAGCAAACACACAGGTTAAACTTTACTGTGAGGCAATTGGATGTAGAATTGTGCTTTTCAACAGTTTTGGAAGGTATAGCTTACAAGCTGGTCCCCCTCTGACTCGGAGCAAATAAGATTGATCCGAGCTTTCTCGCTATGGTGGATGGGATACCGCTTGGGGGGGGGGGGGGGGTTTAAGTGATACAAAAATAGCAATAGGCAAACAATAACACTAAGTCAATCACATTTGAAACACTACAGTATATGCAATAATTGAATATATAATTGCATTGTTTACCACAGTCAACAGCTGCGGCTCCCGTCCAATCTCAGAGGCCTGGACTCTGTTAAGTGCAAAGACAATTTCCTTCAGGTTGTTCTCCTACCGTTCCTGGTACCCGTCAAGGGACTTGCCCATGGCAGTCTTGAGTGTCTGGTTGGTCCATTTATCCAAACCTGGAGGAAGGGGTAGGAAAGGGATATCTATTGACAATGTAAGATATTGAAATATATCTGATAATGTAACATGAAAAAACAAAAAATAAATAAAACAAACCATTGGTGACAGAATATAACCTATAACACCCGTACCTTGTTCCAGCGTTCATGACCTCGTTCACTCAAGATGGACCTCAGGAGAACCGTTGGTGTTGAAGATGTCCATCATCACCTTGGAGGTGGCCTCACCAGTGTCATCTTTAAAAAAAAAAAAATCTACGTCCATTGTGCTGGAGTAGATGGCTGCCATTTTACAGGCTCCTAACCGATTGTGTATTTTTTCGAGTTATTTATAACTTATTTTGTTCAGTCTTTCTGCCACTGTCTCCTATGACCGAAAATATCTTCTTGATATTAGGACAGAGATTACTCACCTCGTACTGGACAAAGATTTTTTCGTTAATGAGTCAGACGCAAAGGATTTACTTCAGACACCCGGCAAGGCCCGGGGTGCTTTGTACGGATCAGACGGCAAGTGAGTAATCCCCATCTACCATCAGTCCTATTAGCCTACGTGCAAACATTGGATAACAAAATGGATGAGCTCCGATCAAGACTATCCTACCAACGGGACATAAAAACTGCAATATCTCGTGTTTCACCGAGTCGTGGCTGGTCGACGACATGGATAACATACAGCTGGCTGGGTTTTCGGTCCATCGGCAAGATCGAACAGCTGCCTCCGGTTTTTGTAAATAACAGCTGGTGCACAAAATCTAAATGTTAAGGAAGTCTCAAGGTTTTGCTCGCCTGAGGAAGAGAATTTCATGATAAGCTATAGACCACACTATCGAGTTTTCATCTATATTATTCGTAGATGTCTATTTACAACCACAAATCGATGTTGGCACTATATTGCACTTGTGATTTCATGAAAATGAAGAAGTTAATGCAGGGAAACTTAAATCCGTTTTGCCTCATTTCTACCAGCATGTTACATGTGCAACCAGAGAGAGAAAAAACTCTGATCACTGACAACAATGAGACAGCATATAGGGAGGAGGTCAGAGACCTGGCAGTGTGGTGCCAGGATAACCTCTCCCTCAACATGATCGAGACAAAGGAGATGACTCTGGACTACAAAAAAGGAGGACGGAGCACACCCCCATTCTCATCAACAGGGCTGCAGTGGAGCAGGTTAAGAACTTCAAGTTCCTTGGTGTCCACATCACCAACAAACTAACATGGTCCAAACACACCAAGGCTAAAAATCATCGAATCCCATTGTGATGAGGAATTTCCTCATCTTTATCAAGAGTGTCAATAATTTCAGACCCCACTGTATGTCTAATGTAGCACAACTATGTGGAATTCCTGTCATTTGTATCACATGTTTTTTTCCAGACGCAATAGCCCTAGGTTTTACTTTCATTTCTTGTCTGGTACACCTAGGTAAAGTATAGGCCTACTGTGTGGAATGTTGTGCACTAATTTGCCCCAGTCAAATTAGGTGCAATTAAATGACTCTAAATGGCTATTTTATTCCTTCCATAATTAGAACTCTGGTCAAAGTCTGTCCTTGAAATAAACAATTTATTGCCACCACAGTGGCAGATCTCAGTCTCATCAACCAACATTTTGAAGTGCCAATTGCCATGCAGAAGCTAAAAAGTAATGGGCAGGATATCCGTGACGATTCAAAAACTTTGAGCCACTATGGTCTGCAGTCCAGGGTCCAATGTGTGTGTGCGGATTACAAAGCCTGCTACGATTCAGATTTCCCTGAATAATGTGAAACCCTACGATGTGATGCCGGCTGAGACCGTGCCCCAGTTCAAGATCAAGGTCTATCATGTGGAGCAGGTCCCTGTGGACCGACAGATATTGCTCTTTGGGGGAAGGCAGCTTGAAGATGACAAGACACTGAAAACACTCTGACATCAAAAAGGACAGCAACATTTTCCTAACTCTCCGTCTTAGGGGAGGCTGAAGACAACTGAGTATCATTGACCTGAGATGCAGTATGAAGCCCTTAATTTATAATGCATGAAACACAACCTATATAAGGAGAACTTTATCACAGTATCACTAAATTTTTGTTAAATTAAATTTGTTAAAGCTTTAAAAAGCATGACCTATATGAATATTTCAATTAGATTGTAATCAATTAAATACAAATGTATTGAACACCTATAATTTACTGTTTCTTTTTTCATGGCCCCAATTTAAAAGGGATGAAAATTAAACAAAGTTGTGATTTTCATTTATGAAATGGTTTGATCTAGAACAGCCTGGAATTATGAATGTCAAATAATTCGGTAAGTAAGATACGGAGCTGCTTCTTTGACCTTTTATATAGATAATTTTTATTCAGGTTGAGACTAACTAAAACAGAGCAGTGCACATGAAGAAACTAAAGGCACTGTAGTTTGATATAAATCTCGCATTGTTTATCCCAATTCTGTATAAATTAGTTCCATTCAAGGTTGAGACTGTTAATGTTATTAATGTGCTTTGGCTCATCTGTTTTGCTTCACTTAAATTATACAAATATACATTTTATCGATCGAGAATGTATAGCGTTCCATGCATTTTCTATTGTTCAAATGAAATTGATCCTGTTGCAAGGGAGTGATACTCATTTGATGTTTTAGGATTTCATCAGTGTGGTTTATGTCAACTGCAGTCCTTCACCACAGCTCTAATTTGTCTGATTTGCTACAGTGGCATTCAAAGTCCTACCCTTGTAACATGCCCCAGCTGCTACAGGACAGGTTACTCAACATTTAATAAAGGACTGATGAAGAACTGGGTATGTCTGGTCTAAATTCATGTCACAATTTGGGTTATTTGAGTTCAATAGGATGCCGCATTTTAATTTTAAAACATTTTACGATTATTTGACCAGGTAAGTTGACTCAGCAGCATCTGTTTTCCCATCCAGGGACAAACCAGGACCAACCCTGCTTAGTTTCAGAAGCAAACCAGCAGTGGGATGCGAGTTGGTATGCCGCTTGACCTGTGTAACGCCCCCCAGCACTTTTCAAAGACTGGTGCAGTAAATATTTGGTCACTATATCTTTCCATAAGTGTTACTCTTTTTAGATGAGGTGATTTATTTCCGATGAGACTTAATGATTGTTGTATTCTGTCCTGTTTATTCCCATGCTCCCTCAATTTTACTAACCTGTGTTTTTTTAATGGTAGTTAGCTACCTCTGAAGACCTCCCCACAAGATAACTCTCCCGAGACCAGAGTCGGAAACCACTTCTCTACACCTCCATGCATAACTCCTACTCGTGGGCGTGTAGTCTTCGCACCTGAACCCTTCCCACCTCCGTTTCAACATATTGTCCATCCACGTCAGCTTTATTGACCCGTGCCGTAAAATAAAGTCAGAACTCCCACACAGTTGGGTGTCAGCGGACGGGGCGGTACATTGCAATTGTGATCCGCGCTGGAAATCTGGGGAGCGGGATCACTCCCCTTGTTGTTATTGTCTGGTATTGTTATTGTTGGCCCTTTGTTGGCATTGTCACACTCACGCCACTATCCACTTCTGGATTTGACTTTGGACATGGCCTGTGCACCTTGTTTGACTGTGTGTTCTCTCTCTTTTAGGCCCAAAAGGAGACCTATTTGGAGAAAGCAGACAAACTCTACTCCATCATGAGTGCTGTAACAGACAAGGTAAGTGGGCAGGTCCATGCAAAATGCACGTCATTACACAATACAATTCCCCACAGATGTTATTTCGCATATCTGTGTGTTTGTTGACATAAGGTTAGTGAGCAAGTCAACATCATCTCAGGGAGCCATGTGACTCAGCATTCTACACTGCATCATGTTCTAAGGGTGTTGGATGTATGTAAATGCTATGTACAGTGCTTTCAGAAAGTGTTCCCACCATTGACTTTTTCCACATTTTGTTGTTAGAGCCTACATTTAAAATGTATACTATTTAGTTTTTTTTTGTCACCGGCCAACACACAATACCCCATATCAAAGTGGAATTATGTTTTTAGATTATTTTTTTTCTTCTTCAAATTAATTTTCGAAATAAAAGGTGCAATATCTTTGGTCAATAAGTACTCAAGCCCTTTCTTATGGCAAGCCTAAACTCGTTAAGGAGTACAAATGTGCTAGAGGTTGTATAATAAGCTGCATGGACTCAGTGTGTGAAATAGTGTTTGATGTGATTTATGAATGACTACCTCATCTCTGTACCCCACACATACAATTATCTGTAAAGTCCCTCAGTTGAGCAGTGAATTTCAAACACATATTCAACCACAAAGACCAGGGAGGTTTTCCAATGCCTCGCAAAGAAGAGCACTTATTGGTAGATGGGTAAACATTTTTTTTTTAAAGCAGACATTGAATATCTCTTTGAGCACGGTGAAGTTATTCATTACACTTTGGATGCTGTATCAATACACCCAGTCACGACAAAGATACAGGCATCCTTCCTAACTCGGTTGTTTAAGAGGAAGAAAACCACTCAGGGATTTCACCATGAGGCCAATGGTGACTTTAAAACAGAGTTTAATGGATGTGATAGGAAAACTGATGGAAAAACACCATTGTAGTTACCCCACAATATGAACCTAATTGACAGAGTGAAAAGAAGGAATCCTGTACAAAATATAAATATTCCAAAACATGCGTCCTGTTTGCTACAAGCCCCATCAGTGAATGTTTCTGAATGGCTGAGTTAGATTTTCAAGGAAATGTATGTAAAAACTATGGCAAGACCTGAAAATGGTTGTCTATCAATGATCAATAATCGATTTGAAAGAGCTTGAAGAATATTGACTAGAATAATGGGAAAATGTTGCACAATCCAGGTGTGGAAAGCTCTTAGAGTCTTACCCAGAAAGACTAACCGCTGTAATCGCTGCCAAAGGTCGTGCTACAAAGTATTGACTCTGGTTGGAATACTTATGTAAATGTGATTTCTTTGTTTAAATTTTCAATACAGTTGAAAACAATTCTAAAGACATATTTTCGCTTTGTCATTATGGGGTATTGTGTGTAGATGGGTGAGATGATAAAAAAATAAAATCAAAAATACATTTTGAATTCAGGCTGCAACACATCAAATGTGGAATAAGTCAAGGGTATATGAATACATTCTAAAGACACTGTAGTCGCTGCAGGTAAACATTTTTACAGGCTCCTTGCCAGAAGGCTCAGCGGAAGACTCTTCATTATTACCCTTTTAACTCCTCACAGCGTTACTTGCACTTTACTCTGACATCGACAAAGGCCACGATAAGAAAATACAGCTGTAGCTACTACTTGCCAGCTCATACATACTTACACCACAGTGTGTCAACATACTGACTGTAAGAGAGGAGAGACACTACCGGCTATGGCGTCAGCAAAGGTCAATATTACAATATTGTGTCTTATCTGGAGACTTGGTGTATCCATCCGTCTCATATCCTTTCTTAGCTAGGGAGAGTGGATTTCATATCTGGAGATCATGACCCCGAGCCACTTAGTTATCACTTTTGCCTTATGGCAAGGTGCTCCATCATGCTGGAAAAGACATTCTTCGTCACCAAACTGTTCCTGGAAGGTTGGGAGAAGTTGCTCTCGGAGGATGTGTTGGTAGTGGTTTCTACTAAAGGACACCAATAAGAAGAAGAAGAATTGCTTGGGCCAAGAAACAGAAATGGACATTAGACTGGTGGAAGTTTGTCCTTTGGTCTGGAGTCCAAATTTGAGATTTTTGGTTACAGCTGCTGTGTCTTTGTGAGATGTGTTGTGGGTGAACGGATGATCTCCGCATGTGTATTTCCCACCATAAACCATGCAGGAGGAGGTGTTACGGTGTGGGGGCGCTTTGCTGGTGATACTGTCTGTGATTTATTTAGAATTTAAGGCACACTTAACCAGCATGGCTACCACAGCATTCTGCAGCTATTTGCCAGCCCATCTGGTTTGGGCTTAGTGGGACTATCATTTGTTTTTCAACAGGACAATGACCCAACACATCTCCAGGCTGTGTTAGGGCTATTTGAGAGTGATGGAGTGCTGCATCAGATGACCTGGCCTGTTCAAATAACTTGGACAACTGTTACTTTTGCCAAGACCCTTTGCCAAGACCCTGTGTGCAACTAAGTGCAACTTTTGAGTGGAAATTCAAATAATAGATTGTGCCTTTTAAAGCCAGGGTCTGCTCTTCTGGGACTGTATGTTGGTTATGATTAGATCTCAGTATATCCCTGTCCTGGTGGCAGCAGCAACAGCTTTTCCTGTCCAATCATGGGCACTATCCAACCGCTCCCTTCTGGGCCCCCTGCTCCACCTTGGGCTCTCCAGCATTCCTCTCTTATCCTTGCCTACAAGGCCCATCATTTAATGGGCCTCCGGCTGGTGACGGTGGATTGCTTGCCTGATTCTCCTCTGGGATTGATTCTGCCTCTACTAGATCCAGCACTGGGAGGGTCAACCCAGTTCTAAAGCTAATAAAAAAACATGGATGGCCCCTAATGTATAGGATTCAAAACCTCCCCCTCACTATTATGGCCATGTAATTTTAGCCTATGTTTGGAGAACATTCTGGCACAAAATGGCTGCCATGCATCACGTCGGTGGGTGTTACGCAGTGGACAGGGCGAGTTACCCCTAAACAATGTAATTCACTTTGGAACCTATTGAAAGGCACTATATTACTTCAATCTATCATTATTACTCTTAAGTCTAATGAATCAGCACGGAACCTCTGCACCTCTGTGTCACTGCATCCACTCGACCAGCGTGTGGATGCAGTGTGCGGTCTTGCATGTGTGTAATTGTGTGTGCCAGGAAGGAGCAGGTTGGTGTTTTTTTCGCAGATGGATTTGTCTGCTAACCAGACAAGGCCGTCACCAGAGGCACCTGGGCTCAGTGAGCCGCTTACAACTCCACCGCTCTGCCCCCCCCTCTCCCCCCAAGTGCCCTTAACCGAATTAGTGCCCCTAACCCATTTTAAACAGTGTCTTTAAGCTACAGACTTCTGGGTTGTACCATTTGGATACGTTTCTTCTACATCCTTTGGTACCAAACATTAGTCTGTGTGATTTAACTTGGGCTGAACTAGAGCTGTGTGTGTTAGACAAGGTGAGGATCCCGAAGGGGCCCGGGGACAAGTCTTTCTACAAAATGGTATTTAGAGTCCGTATGGTTTGAGCTTCAAACTATTAAAAGCCATCTATGAAAAGCTGAGAGACTCATGGTGTCTGTAATACTGTAATAAGCTCACATAGTCGCTATCACAAACTCCACACAGTTGTCACTGACTAGTTTGATATTCATTTCCAACTGAGCAAACAATGTCTGTACTTGCAGCATTCATATAAATATTTTTTTATCTGTTATTTGCTTTGGTGGACCTTGTTTTTTTTGTGGTAATTTGTCAATGAAACTCATTAATGCAACTGTTTGTCATATTGTTTCATGTTTTACTTGTTGTACTGAAAAGAAAATGGTAAAACACTTAATTGTGAGGCTAAATAT
Organism: Oncorhynchus clarkii lewisi; assembly: GCF_045791955.1. Taxonomy (NCBI): domain Eukaryota; kingdom Metazoa; phylum Chordata; class Actinopteri; order Salmoniformes; family Salmonidae; genus Oncorhynchus; species Oncorhynchus clarkii. The sequence continues at coordinate 56,988,946 of NC_092151.1, read as the reverse complement.
AAGGGCTGGACATGCAGATAAATGGAAGTCAAATAAATGAAAAGCTGATTTTTGTTGGGGTCTCGGTACTGATATGGTTAAGTGGATTACTCTCACTCCATCCAAAAAGGGAGAACAACCCTCGCTTGCTCCCACAGGCAAGACCAAAGCACGCAGCCTGGTACATCTATACCCAAGAAGGCAGGCAAACAAATAATTAAACTGAGTACGGGCAATAGTTCTCCTCTCCCCTCCACTCTTTAATCTTGGGAGGAAATATGACAAATATGGACCGCTGTCATCCAACGGCTGCTTGTGCTGCGAATTTGGCCACAATGGGAAATGTCAATATGTGACTGCGAAATTAGGGAGGTTTTTCAAACGAGATTTGATGTTCCTCACCCCAAGCGTTCGACCCACCGCCCCGGCACCCAACTCCCGAAACGGGCAGTGGGCTTTCCTTGGGGAGCTAGGTTTATTCTTTGGCAGATTGTACCACCACTGAAAATGAATTCCCACGCTCATTTGCACATAATGGAGCCTTTAACTCCAAATACATTACATTACCATAAATATTGGAGAGGTTTCATCCTTTTGACGATTTTGATAAGTGGGTCTATGAGAGAAAAGCAAATATGTCCCCCGTTTTAGAATCCGCTGGAACTGATACCTGAGGTAGTAGATTGAAATGTTCTGTGTCTACCAATGTGTTTGCTTAACCCCAATGTATCTATAATTTTACACTCTCACTTCTCTCTTGCTCCCCCTCTCTCTCTTCTTTCTCTGTTTACTGTTAAAACTACAGAGTGTGTTTGGTGATGGCGAGAACACCAAGGTGCGTGTGTCGGAGCTGGAAGAGGAAGTGAGAACGCTGAAGAAGGTTAACAAGGACCTGTACGACTTCTCCACACAGCTCCTCACCAAGCCCAGCTAGAGAAGAGCCACCACCCCTGGCCACGGCTCCCCCATCCCACCAGCAGGGACCCTACTAGGGGGAGGGAAGACACTGCAAGCCCCCCCTCACTACAGACCGGTAGGCTAGGGAAATATAAGTTAGTGTGTGTCATTCATAGTGTTTGTTTTGTAAGGGAGAGTGTATGTTCAGCAGGACTTCAGGTGTTAAAGTTATACCATGGACCGCATTGCTTGTATCATGATCCCTCGCCATATTTAGGATAAAGGAGTTAATTTAACATGAAAAAAAAGTGCTCACCTTGTTTGTGCGACATGTTCAATGTTAGCCACAGGCTACTTGCAGTAGTCAAGTGCAGCCAGATAGAGCAACATAATTGATCTTAGCGCTATATTGACGTCCCTTGACCTCCTCAACTCGCAGCCCTGTTCCTTCACACTCATCACCACTGCCTATAAGGCCAAAAATCCCATCAGCCAAAAATCGGTGTAACAGTATCCAGTTAGTGCCCTCTGACCTTTCATCATTTTTGTAATCTGGCTAACCTCAGATTCCTGCAGTATCCTTTCCTTTTTATTTGTATTTTTGTTTACCTCGGCTTGGCCAAGTTCTATAGCATTCAACCAGTTAATAGATTATAAGAATTTGTGTGACAAGGACATGATGTGCACCCAGGTGTGTTTGGCTTAGCATCGATGAGGCTGGTGTTAATTTCAGTCGCACAATAGGTATGACCACCATGGTTCATAGGTCCCCTTCACCTTCTGTCAAGCAAAACTGTTTTCCCATTAGCAATATGCACATACTCTGTGTTAACCTGTTTGGCTAAAAACAGCTCAAGGCAGGAATATCTCAAAGAAAATGGTGGTGTTAAAAAAAACAATACGGAAGAGTAGAGGAATATGTTTGATTAACCCTGAGGAACTAGCCTGAAGACTGTGTACAGTTTTTCTGTGCCTGTAGCAATCATGGATTTGGTTGTGCAGTGCCCAGCAACGCTATACAACTGCAGAATCAGTTTTCAGAATCCTCCAGAAATCGCTCTTCCTCTCATCACTGCTAATTCTCCACCCGGGGCACTAAATTAGAGGCAGCGACATAGAAATAGTGGTTGATTTGTCTTTTTCTCATTCGCCCGCTTTGATGAGATCAGGACAATGTGTGTGCCTCTTCGGTAGAGAAGAGGGAACTGATAAGGACAGCAGCCCTCCTGTCCAGAGAGAGCCATGGCTTTAGAACAGGGATTGGCAACTCCTTTTGTAGGCCCGTAGTTGTAAAAATAATCTCAATTGGGGTCTCAATTTACTGTTAAGAGTCAGAATAGTAGAATACATAAAGTGCCATTTCAAAATGTGGTTTTGCATGAGCAGTTTTCCTCTTTTGTCAGTCACTGACAGTCACACAATTAGACTATGTCAGCTAAAAATTGGATTGGTAAATTAGTCCAGCCAGCTATATAAACGTGTTCTAATCATAGTTGATTTAACAACCGGAGGGCCCCCCTTTGATTTTGTTAGTCATTCTAACTCAGATATCATATTAGAAACTGCAAACATTTGTATAGCAACTATGGCAACGTGTAGAATTGCAGGAAATTAGCTGTAAAACTGCCAATTTTTCTCCGCTCCATGGCAAAATTAATAGAATTGCATTACATTGGGAAGTAATTGCTATGCCCCACGGCAAAATGTGTAGAATTGCAGGAAATTAACTCTAAAACGTCAATGTTTTGTCTCTGGTGTCAAGGGGGGCCTGCAAAAATATTTTGATTGCAAGGTAGGCAGGGACCCTTAACACAATTCCACTTAGGGCCCCCAAAAGGCTAAGGCCGGCTCTTGACTGCATGTGTGGGTATGGATGTGGGTACACAGACCCACGAGCCACTGCGGCCTCTCATGGTGAGTTCAGATTTTTTTGGGACCCCCATCAGTTGCCCATCCCAGCTTTAGAACTTCTAGAGCGACTTACACAAAACCCAACATTGAATCCAATTAACTCACCGTTGGGGGGGGGGCAGCCAGTGAGATGGCACTTCTGAGGATTGGAAGAGTGAAGTGTTCAGTGTGGGGGATTAATTGTTTTGTTCCTCTAATAAAGACAAACAGACCAACTGGATTTGTACTTTTTTTGTGTTTTTGTATGCTTGTGTTTTTGTACCTTTCTGAAATCATGGGAAATAAAAATAAAATATGCACATTTGTTGTTTCTTGGCCCTTTTTTGCGATTGACCCGCTGTGAAAGATTGGGAAACTATTATTCCTGTATGCTTAATACAAGGACACAACTATGGAAATAGCCTTGTGCTAAAATTAAATCATTGAATATAATTTATATTAATCAAAATGGAAGAATATACACTTTTGTCAAGTGCATAGAAAAATTGAATGGAAAATTGTCTCGCTGAAGAAAGAACCCCATTTCAAAAAAGGTATTTTATCCTTCCTTTTGCAAATTAAGTTTTTTTACCTTAACATTCTGAAGGATGCTTATAGAATTATGAGTACCTGACACTCCCAGTGGAGAATGGACACTTAAAACACAGCAGTAAAGAAAGCCAGTAAACAAATGACCTCAAGATTAGAGATGAGACTTACATTCACTCCTAGTTCCTTACCTACAGTGCCTTAAGAAAGTACTCACACCCCTTTTTCCAGATTTTGTGTCACTGGCCTACACACAATTCCCCATAATGGCAGTGGAATTATATATATTTGACAAATTAATACATTTAAAGCTGAAATGTCTTGAGTCAATAAGTATTCAACCCCTTTGTAATGGCAAGCCTAATAAGTTCAGAAGTCAACATTTGCTTAACAAGTCACATAACTTGCATGAATCTGTGTGCCATAATAGTGTTTAACCTTTCTGATCTCCCCATCCCGGATCCGGGATCGTGAATACAGACTCAAGCTCATTACCATAACGCAACGTTAACTATTCATGAAAATCGCAAATGAAATGAAATAAATATGCTAGCTCTCAAGCTTAGCCTTTTGTTAACAACACTGTCATCTCAGATTTTCAAAATATGCTTCTCAACCATTGCAAAACAAGCATTTGTGTAACAGTATTGATGGCTAACGTAGCATTTAGCATTAGCATTCAGCTGGCAACATTTACACAAAAAAACAGAAAAGCATTCAAATAAAATCATTTACCTTTGAAGAACTTCAGATGTTTTCAATGAGGAGACTCTCAGATAGCAAATGTTCAGTTTTTCCTGAAAGATTATTTGTTTAGGACAAATCGCTCCGTTTTCTGCGTCACGTTTAGCTATGAAAAAACCCCTGTATCCAGGATTGTGTAAATCTATCAGCAAGCTCATTAGCATAACACAACGTTAACTATTTATGAAAATCGCAAATGAAATGAAATAAATATGCCATCTCTCAAGCTTAGCCTTTTGTAAACAACACTGTCATCTCAGATTTTCAAAATATGCTTCTCAACCATAGGAAAACAATCATTTGTGTAAAAGTAGCTAGCTAGCGTTAGCATTTCGCGTTAGCATTTAGCGTTAGCATTAGCGTTAGCATCCAGCACGCAACATTAACAAAAACATAAAAGCCTTCAAATAAAATAATTTACCTTTGAAGAACTTCTGATGTTTTCAATGAGGATACTCTCAGTTAGATAGCAGATGCTCAGTTTTTCCAAAAAGATTCCTTGTGTATTAGAAATAGCTCCGTTTTATACATCACATTTGGCTACCAAAAAAAATCCGAAAATTCAGTCCTCAAAACGCGAACTTTTTTCCAAATTAACTCCATAATATCGACTGAAAACATGGCAAACGTTGTTTAGAATCAATCATCAAGGTGTTTTTCACATATCTCTTCATTGATACATCATTCTTGGACACATGCTTTCTCCCCTGAATCAAATGGTAAAGTAGAAGCAGCTGGCAATTGCGCACCGAATTCGACGCAGGACACCAGGCGGACACTTGGAAAATGTAGTCTCTTATGGTCAATCTTCCAATGATATGCCTACAAATACGTCACAATGCTGCTAAGACCTTGGGCGAACGACAGAAAGTGTAGGCTCATTCGTTGCGCAATCACAGCCATATAAGGAGAGAATGGAAAACAGAGCTTCAGAAATTCTGCTAATTCCTGGGTGATGCATCATCTTGGTTTCGCCTGTAGAATGAGTTCTGGGGCACTTACAGACAAAATCTTTGCAGATTCTGAAACTTCAGAGTGTTTTCTTTCCAAAACTGTCAAGAATATGCATAGTCGAGCATCTTTTCGTGACAAAATATCGCGCTTAAAACGGGAACGTTTTTTATCCAAAAATGAAATAGCGCCCCTAGAGCTCTAACAGGCTTTTTTAATGACTACCTCAGCTCTGTACTCTGTACACACAATTATCTAAAAGGTCCATCAATCGCACATGGAATTTCAAACACAAAGACCAGGGAGCAAAGAAGGGCACCTATTGGTAGAAATAAAAATTTAAAAAGCAGACATTGAATATCTCTGAGGGTGGTGAAGTTATTAATTACACTTTGGATCTACACTACAATACAAAGATACAGGCGTCCTTTCTAACTCGGTGGCCGGAGAGGAAGGAAACCGCTCAGGGATTTCACCATGAGGCCAATGGTGACTTTAAAACAGAGTTTAATGGATGTGATAGGAAAAAACTGATGGCTCAACACCATTTGTTGTTACCCCACAATATGAACCTAATTGACAGTGAAAAGAAGGAATCCTGTACATAATAAAAACATGCATCCTGTTTGCAATAAGGCACTAAAGTAAAACTGCAAAAAATGTAGCGAAGAAATTACATTTATGTACTGAATACAAAGTGTTATGTTTGGGGCAAAGAACACATCACTGAGTAGCACTCTTCCTATTTTCAAACGTGGTGGTTGCATCATGTTATGGGTAAGCTTGTCATCAGCAAGGACTTATAGTTTTTTACGATAAAAATAAATAGAGCTAAGCACGGGGAAAACCTGGTTGTCTGCTTTCCACCAGACACTGGTAGATACATTCTCCTTTCAGCAGAACAATAACTTAACACGAGGCCATATATACAGAAGTTACCTTCTAAGATGACATTGAATGTTCACGAGTGGCCCAGTTACAGCTTTTACTTAAACCAGCTTGAAAATCTATGGCAAGACTTGTGTATGTCTAGCAATGATCAACCAATATTGTACAATTCAGGTATGCAAAGCTCTTAGACATAATGACATGTTTTCACTTTGTCATTATGGTGGAGATGTGTGAGAGAAAAAAATATATTTAATACATTTTGAATTCACAAAATATGGAATAAGTCACGTGATATGAATACCTTCTGAAGGCACTGTCTGTGCACTTCAATTGAGTAACAAGGGAAGTAATTGACCCATTGACCTCGTGGCACTCTTTTCCATAATAGTCCATTGCCTGAATTGACAGAGACCAAACCACTTGAGTCAAGCTTGGCCAATCATTGTAAATGTGCCACATGTTGGGTGACTTCACTCACTGAGAATGGAGATGAGCATTTGGCCACTGTGAGCTGCCCTTTCTGCGTGATTATATGTGACACTCCCATTTGAGTCAATGAGGGGCTTTGGGGATGTGAAATTAGGCTGATTTGCTGTGACCTCCCAGCTTGTTGCTGCTAGCGCTGGTGATAATCACAGCAGTGCTGCACTGGAATTTGATGAGCCAGATTCCTCTGCCTGGTGCTGTTTTTTTGCTGGAATGTCCCCCTCTTCCACGACTATCTTCAATTTCTTGGATTTTTCCTTGGATTTTTCCCGAAATGTATAATTCTGGAAGATTCCAATTCTGTAGATACACAAAAATAAATGAGCCAGGCATAAGACCAAACCTTTTGATTAGTGGTGTATGGAACCTGCTTCCTTCATGTAAGCACATTGGACAAGAATTTCTATCTAGCCGGTGTAACTCGATCCCCACCTGCTAATGTTTCATTTCGCACTATTATCCCTCTTGACTGTCTGCTCTGCTGCCTCCATATTGATTCGTTTTGTGGGACTTTCTCCAGGTAATTCAGTTTTTTTTACTTTTCTAGTAAACTGTGAGTAAATATGATGAGGAAATGTAGACTTGTACATTCAGCTCTTTTTCTTTGAAAAAAAGATTTACAGTGCCTTCGAAGTATTCACTCCCCTTCACCTTTTCCACATTTTGTTGTGTTACAGCCTGACATTAAAATGGATTAAATTGAGATGTTGTGTCACTGGCCTGCACACACTACCCCACAATGGTAGTGGAAATATGTTTGACATTTTTTTTTATTAATTAAAAATGAAAATCTGAAATGTTTTGAGTCAAGTATTCAACCCATTTGTTATGACAAGCCTAAATAAGTGTTTAACAAGTTGCATGGACTCCCGCTGTGCAATAATAGTGTTTAACATGATTTTTTAAGTGACTACCTCATCTCTGTACCCCATCACATACTTTTGTATATATTGTGTTTGTGGACACCCCTTCAAATTAGTGGATTCAGCTATTTCAGCCACACACTTGTTGACAAGTGTATAAAATCAAGCACACAGCCATGCAATCTCCATAGACAAACATTTGCAGTAGAATGGCCTTACTGAAGAGCTCAGTGGCCTTCAACGTGGACTGTCATAGGATGACACTTTTTCAACAAGTCAGTTTGTCACATTTCTGCCCTGCTAGAGCTGCCCCGGTCAGCTGGAAGTATTATTATTCTGAAGTGGAAACGTCTAGGAGCAACAATGGCTCAGCCACGAAGTGGTAGGCCACACAAGCTCACAGAACGGGACCGCCGAGTGCTGAAGCGCATAGCGAGTAAAAATTGTCTGTCCTCGGTTGCAACACTCAGTACAGAGTTCCAAACTGCCTCTGGAAGCAACGTCAGCACAAGAACTGTTCATCGGGAGCTTCATGAAATGGGTTTCCATGGCCGAGCAGCCGCACACAAGACTAAGATCATGTGCAATGCCAAGTGTCGGCTGGAGTGGTGTAAAGCCCATTGCCGTTGGACTCTGGAGCAGTTGAAACGTGTTCTATGGAGTGATGAATCACGCTTCACCATCTGGCAGTACGACGGACTAATCTGAGTTTGGTGGTAGTCATGAGAACACTACCTGCCCCAATGCATAGTGCCAACTGTAAAGTTTGGTGGAGGAGGAATAATCTGGGGCTGTTATTGATGGGTTGGGGCCAGGCCCCTTAGTTCCAATGAAGGGAAATCTTAATGCTACAGCATACAATGACATTCTAGAATATTCTGCGCTTCCAATTTTGTGGCAACAGTTTGAGGAAGGTGCTTTCCTGTTTCAGCATGACAATGCCCCCATGCACAAAGCAAGGTCCACACAGAAATGGTTTGTTGAGATCGGTGTGAAAGAATTTGACTGGCCTGCACAGAGCCCTGACCTCAACCCCATCGAACACCTTTGGAATTAATTGGAACAGCGACTGCGAGCCAGGCCTAATCGCCCAACCTCAGTGCCCAACCTCATTAATGCTCTTGTGGCTGAATGGAAGCAAGTCTCTACAGAAATATTCCAACTCTATATTAATGCCCATGATTTTGGAATGAGATGTTCGACGAGCAGGTGTCCACACACTTTTGGTCATGTAGTGTATTTAATTTTCAATAAATTTGCAAACATTTGTAAAAACTATTTTACTTTGTCATTATGGGGTATTGTGTGTAGATGGGTGAAGGAAAAAAATCGAATCCGTTTTGAAATCAGGATGTAACACAACAAAATGTTGAATAAGTCAAGAGGTATGAATATTTTCTGAAGGAACTGTAGAGCCTGCTTGAGGCAGCTGTTATTATTTGCTATTGTTTTCTGCAATCAGTCCTCCCTCCCACTCTCTTTCATGCTTGGCTGAGTCTAGCTAGCACCTCAGCCACAAGCGACCCTTATCCTTGTCTTGGTCAGGCTGGTAAAACATGATGGAAAGTGCCTTCTTGATTGAGTTGTTCATATCCATCACAATAAAATGGGGTATTTGAGAAGAATACCTAATGTGGGTTTTCTCTAATCGATTCTCACATTGGAGTAGGGACGATAAAACAATGTTTCATTACGATTCCATTCTGTGCAAATGACCATTTGTGGGAAAATCAATAAGGAATGATTATTTTTAATCCTCTGGAGAGGTGAGAGGTGGGTGAGAAGGAGGATGAGGGGGCTGAATGTGAAGCTCATTCGGGTCGATGGTCGTTAGCTGTAATAGAAGCATTCCATATCACCTGAACTAACAGAGGAGTGAACTTCATTATCTTGTTTTATGGGGGTGTGTATGTTCCCACCAGCTTAACACATCAAGCCATCGTGGTACAAAACGAAATTGATTGTGGAGTGCAAAGCCAATTCAGCCTTTATGTAACGCAATCAAACCCATGTTTGCCATGTGAATGCCTAATGGATGTCTTTGCATGTAAAGGACGGAAGTCCCTGTATTATGAAGCTTCTGTCCATTACTTATGCAGAATATATCAAAGTTACCATTCTAGCCACCTGACTAAAGCAGTAGACGGAATCATTTAAAAAATAAGTCAATACATTGAATATGAAACCACCTAATGAGGCAGAGAGAGCGAGAGAGGCCTTGCTTCGGCCTCCAATAAAGGGATCTGCTCCTCTTCTTCAACCTTGTTTAATCTCCATATTCCTGCAGAAGAGAGGATGTAATGAGATGAAACTCATTACCTTTTATCTGTGCCGGTGGAGTATCCCAGTGAGATGCCGCCATTGAAGAAGAGAAAAAAAAGGGGGGCAAGAAATTGAACACAACAGAGCGAGGTGCCGTGAGGACGCTGCCCTTGGAAACAGTGCCCGGATACTCAATAGTGGATCTTCAGTTCCCTCCCCTTACTTTTTTAAGGATGGTCCTCCAGTGGATTTGTGAAGCAAGCAGCCAAAACGCAGGAACGTCAACATGATAAGTATATATTGGGATATTGCAATGATATTTTGTCCCATTTCGGGGCGAATCACACCGGATCAAATAAAAACACCTGACTGAAACTCCCATCTTTGTGACTGTTTATCCTTCGAAGACTTGAGCAATTAAAGCCCTCCTGTGTTGCGAAGGCTGCACTCACCAAAACCCCAGCTGCTAGCACTTAGCGCGCTTTAGAGATATACAAGCAAATGAGGGAAAATAGAATCTGTTCCCAGAGAAGAAGTCAAGATTCATTAGCCAGATGCTATGGAGACGATTTTTCAGCACTGAGGGGGGAAAAAAAGTGTGACATCCTTCTGCGCTTCTCACTGTTCTAAACAAGCCTTTCTTCTGGGACTGTTGTGCACTTGGTCACCTCACCACAAGATTCCTCTTGCTTTACACTTGGTTAAACAAACTGTTTATAGCGAAGCCGTCCGTGCTGTTTCACTTAATTGAGGGGTAATTGTTCCCAAGTGTAAGGCCTCGTTAAAACATCTCAGGGAAAGGAAACACCTGTTGTGTTTCCCAGCTTTGTATACTGACTCCCTACTGTAGTAGGTTTGAAAGAACTATCTTAGTCTGTGATAAACTGCTCTCCTAGAGAAACCTGAGCCTTTGCCCTGAAAGACGGAACCAAAGAACGAATGTATTTATGCGAGACAGTGGTCGCCAACCTTTCCTGAGTCAAGATCACTTTCACAGTCAAACAGTAAGCTGAGATCTACCGCTCAGATTTTTTTTAAACATGACTTAAATTGTTTTTACATTAACTTAACAAAAACTGTTCTGTACGAATGAGGTTTGTGCATTAGGCCTAATACATTATCACAGCATATTGGTTATATGCCTGGTGTGCCAATATTGTTAATCTCAGAACATATTGCAAAACTCAAGCTTTAATTACAAAATAAATTGGTGTAGCACTTGTGAGGCACAGCTAACCATATATTGAAATACTTTGCAAATAATTCGCTTTTTTATATTACTGGACTGATGGTACCTGCATCTGATGGTCATGTTGCTTTCAAGACAACTGGGAACCCAAAATGACCTTTTAATGGTGTCAGACCGAGGCTCTGCATCTGTCCTCGTGCTCCTAGACCTTACTGCTGCTTTTGATACCATCGATCACCACATTCTTTTGGAGAGATTGGAAACCCAAATTGGTCTACACGGACAAGTTCTGGTCTGTTTTAGATCTTATCTGTCGGAAAGATATGTTTGTCTCTGTGGATGGTTTGTCCTCTGACAAATCAACTGTAAATGTCGGTGTTCCTCAAGGTTCCGTTTTAGGACCACTATTGTTTTCACTATATATTTTACCTCTTGGGGATGTCATTTGAAAACATAATGTTAACTTTCACTGCCATGTGGATGACACACAGCTGTGCATTTCGATGAAACATGGTGAAGCCCCTAAATTTCCCTCGCTGGAAGCCTGTGTTTCGTACATAAGGAAGTGGATGGCTGCGAACGTTTTACTTTTAAACTCGGACAAAACAGAGATGCTTGTTCTAGGTCCCAAGAAACAAAGACATCTTCTGTTGAATCTGACAGTTATGATGGTTGTACAGTCGTCTCAAATAAAACTGTGAAAGACCTCAGCGTTACTCTGGACACTGATCTCTCTTTTGATGAACATATCAAGACTGTTTCAAGGACAGCTTTTTTCCATCTACGTAACATTTCAAAAATCTGAAGTTTTCTGTCCAAAAATGATGCAGAAACATGAATCCATGCTTTTGTCACTTCTAGGTTAGACTACTGCAATGCTCTACTTTCCGGCTACCCGGATAAAGCACTAAATAAACTTCAGTTAGTGCTAAATACGGCTGCTAGAATCCTGACTAGAACCAAAAAATTTGATCATATTACTCCAGTGCTAGCCTCCCTACACTGGTTTCCTGTTAAGGCAAGGACTGATTTTAAGGTTTACTGCTAACCTACAAAGCATTACATGGGCTTGCTCCTACCTATCTTTCCGATTTGGTCCTGCCGTACATACCTACACGTACAGTACGGTCGCAAGACGCAGGCCTCCTAATTATCCCTAAAATTTCTAAGCAAACAGCTGGAGGCAGGGCTTTCTCCTATAGAGCTCAATTTTTATGGAATGGTCTGCCTACCCATGTGAGAGACGCAGACTCGGTCTCAACCTTTAAGTCTTTATTGAAGACTCATCTCTTCAGTAGGTCCTATGATTGAGTGTAGTCTGGACCAGGAGTGTGAAGGTGAACGGAAAGACACTGGAGCAACGAACCACCCTTGCTGTCTCTGCCTGACCAGTTTCCATCTCTCCACTGGGATTCTCTGCCTCTAACCCTAACAGGGGCTGAATCACTGGCCTACTGGTGCTCTTCCATGTCGTCCCTAGGAGGGGTGCGTCACGTGAGTGGGTTGAGTCACTGACGTGGTCTTCCTGTCTGGGTTGGCGCCCCCCTCCCCCCCTTGGGTTTTGCCGTGGCGGAGATCTTTGTGGGCTATACTCGGCCTTGTCTCAGGATGGTAAGTTGATAGTTGAAGATATCCCTCTAGTGGTGTGGGGGCTGGGCTTTGGGAAAGTGGGTGGGGTTACATCCTGCCTGTTTGGCCCTGTCCGGGGGTATCATCGGATGGGGCCACAGTGTCTCCTGACCCCTCCTGTCTCACCCTCCATTATTTATGCTGCAGTAGTTTATGTGTCGGGGGGCTAGGGTTAGTCTGTTATATCTGGAGTATTTATCCTGTCTTATCCAGTGTCCTGTGTGAATTTACGTATGCTCTCTCTAATTCTCTCTTTCTCTCTTTCTTTCTTTCTCTCTGTCGGAGGACCTGAGCTCTAGGACCATGCCACAGGACTACCTGGCATGATGACTCCTTGCTGTCCCCAGTCGACCTGAACGTGCTGCTGCTCCAGTTTCAACTGTTCTGCCTGCGGCTATGGAACCCTGACCTGTTCACCGGACGTGCTACCTGTCCCAGACCTGCTGTTTTCAACTCTCTAGAGACAGCAGGAGCGGTAGAGATACTCTCAATGATCAGCTATGAAAAGCCAACTGACATTTACTCCTGAGGTGCTGACTTGTTGCACCCTCGACAACTACTGTGATTATTATTATTTGACCATGCTGGTCATTTATGAACATTTGAACATCTTGGCCATGTTCTGTTATAATCTCCACCCGGCACAGCCAGAAGAGGACTGGCCACCCCACATAGCCTGGTTCCTCTCTAGGTTTCTTCCTAGGTTTTGGCCTTTCTAAGGAGTTTTTCCAAGCCACCGTGCTTCTACACCTGCATTGCTTGCTGTTTGGGGTTTTAGGGCTGGGTTTCTGTACAGCACTTTGAGATATCAGCTGATGTAAGAAGGGCTATATAAATACATTTGATTTGATTTTGAACACGGCATTAAACGCTCTACATGGTCAATCTGACATCTGAGGTGGCTGTACAGCATTTACTGTGATGCAGCCTCCACAAACTTCAGGGCTTTCATACTTCTTGTACCTAGCGGAGCAGAGCTATTGTGAAGGATGTTGTGAGTTTGTGTTTATACAGGACCTACCGCCCGACCTACCGTCAACCAATCATGTCAATGCGAAGCTGTCCGGAGCCCTCCACATTGTTACAAAATATGAGAGGCGCACTGCGATGTGGTACGGAGCTTGATTTGGCCTCTGCATGTCTCCAGAGGCTTCGCAATTGCGTCACGACCACATTTTTGGATCAAGCATAAATTGGCTTAGCGGAGGGAGGGAGAGCGCAGCAAAGGGTCGACCTCTCACGGTCCCTGCTCTCTCCTTCTTTTCCTCTGGTGAGACTGACCAGAGAGAAGGGACACCATCTTCCACCTAATGGCGAAACTCGAGTCGCACCGCATCTGCCTCGGGCACAAATTCATGTTGTTCCTATGACCAGAGAAAGTGAAATATTCCCCTATATTAAAATAGACACAACAAGCTGCTAGTATAATGAAAACGCAGGGCTATCGATACACTGGGCTACTCATTCATTGCAGCTGCAGCGCGAGTGAAAGTAGAGATGCTCGTTTTATGTTTTGTAATAGTGTTGAATAAAAAGTGTTATGACAGTTCCGAATATAATTTTTTAAAACATGAACTCACTCATAAAACCACAGCTTTTTGCTGTATTCTTTGACAGTCTCTCCGTGGTCATGGTTTTAAAAGTGATTCAATCTTACATAGGCTAGTATCAAACTTTGCTGTGGCCTGGGTTGTGGAATCTCTGTAGGCACGGTGATTTGAGATATCCAATTGGCCAGCACAGTAGGCACACTGGCTTTAGCCAAAGATCTCCTGGTCTGCCGGTTAAGCGGAGATTGTCTTTTAAGACAAATTAAATGGTTCCAAATAGGAACACTTTGCTTACCCGGTGCGCAGGGCTTCTGAATCAAGTGCACCTATCGCCAACAGCGCAACATGAATAAAAAATGTAAAAGGAGTGCAAAGCCTTTATTACAGCCTTTATTGTTGGCTTTTCTACAGATATGTTGTTTGGTGATCGACTTAGAATGCCTTGAAGATTGACAACTCGATCGCGATCGACCGGTTGGTGACCACTGATGTACAGTGATGCCAACTTAGCAATTTTGTTGCTAGATTTAGCAACTTTTCAGACTACCCTGGCATCTTTTTTTTCCAAACAGCACCTAGCAACAAATGTAGCTACTTTTCAAAATGTATTTGGAACTTTTAGCAACTTTTGAAAAGTGACTCAAACGCTAAAATCCACACATTTTCCCTCTAAATGACACAAAAACGATTTTCTCTGTCACACACTCAGTCACGACACACGTGCCTGGCTGCAAAAGTGTGTTCTGAGTGACGTCAGCAGCAGGCGCTCAGCTCGTGCACAGGCAGCAGCAGACCAGCAGCAATTTCAGCAAATTGCAAATCATTGTTGGCTGACTGCAGCAGTAGTAGTACGGGTTCGACGAGCCAAACCGAATTAATATAGTTGGTCACAAATGTTTGATCTTGAACAGAACTTACAACATCAATCAACATGCCTCAATCAAAAGTGTACAGCCAGAAGTACAGAAAAGAGTGGGAGTCTGTACCTGAACAAATGTCAAATCATATTTTTTGCCAAGATGGCCAGTCAATTTGAGTAACATTATTGTGTATTCTACGTAATGACGCAGTTTTACGTTATCACGCAATGACATCACAATGTCATTTAGCAACTTTTAGCAACAAATCAACCTGCCTCTAGCAACTTACCCTGAAAATTAGTTAGCAGCACTGCTGATGTAAGACCACTGAATTTTGGAATTCAGTTACCATATGAGAAAAGAGAGGCTAGAAGTGTGCAACAACAGACCATGGCAATACTTTCTGTCCTGGTACCATTAGTAATGAATTGATTTGTTAGGTTGTAAAGGAAACAAATTTGTGACTTCTACATTGTTTGACAAGGTATAATGGTTGTCTGCCTGAAGAAAGGACAAGTTGTCAGGGATGTAGTTCAATTTTCTCACGTCACTTATGAGAGCTTTTAGTTTTCAGGTGTCTGTTACGACATTTTGAGGCACTGCTTTGGAGAGCAATGCAGTGTACTTTTATAGTATGGTATAAATTATTCATAAGAAAAGAGACACCACCACCATGACATTGTATGGAGAACGATTTACTGATGTATTCTAGCTTCTAGACATCTTGTTTTGACGATGATGATCCATCTCAACAAATTCAACCAAACATCTGGCTTTAGAGACAGAGAAAATAAACCAATATTAGGCTTTGTTTAATGGCAGCATTTAAGTTAGTCCCCACCCCCGAGGGAATCAACTGCATGCCTCTGCTGCATCCTTCCCCTGCCAGGTCCACACGTAATGAGGCAAATAAAAAAACAGGAGGGAAGCGTCTGGAGGATCCGCGTCTGTGAATCTACAGCCTTGAGCCCTGGCAGCTCCATTCCACAGGAAGCAAGCATTGAAAACCTCGCTGAGGAGGTGGGAGGAAGGAAGGGAGGGAGGGGGGGGGGGGGGGGGGGGGGGGTTGGGGACGCTGGGGAGCGAGGAAGACGGAACTGCTTTTTTTTCCAGGGGGAAAAACCTGAGAAGACTGGATGTCTCTGCTAGTTTTAGGTGTCAAAACCCAGTGTGTGCAGCGGAGAGAAGAAGACAAGACATTGAGCTATACTGTACGCTCATGTTGCACCTAAAACAAGAGATTCTCATGAACTGAATTCTGGGTGAATGACTGAAGGCTTACCCAGTGGCAGTCTAAAGAAATTGATCTCCAGGCGAGAGGAGGTTTCTCATGAGGTGAAGGAGCTGAACTCGGTATGATCCCTTCTACTTCCCCCTCCATCCCCTTCATCATTTGGACTTGCACTCTCACACTCTGACACTTCACCTGTTCTTGGAAAACCAGTTCCAGTAGGGAATCAAATCAGATGGTATTTGTCACATGGTCCGAATACAACAGGTGTAGTGAAATGCAGTGAAATGCTTACACCTTGTCTAGCCATGGAGTCTTCAGTGCCGTATAGCACCCCCAAAATCTCACTCTTAGTAGTAATGTATGTGTCAATGAAGAAGTATCAAAAGGTCAGAGAGCAGATATACACACTCTTGTTTCTCCTCCTTTGAATTTCTTTGTGTCCATTCTTGCAGGGGTTTCCCCGGGAGTTGTTGTTTAGATTAGGCGCTGTATATGCTTGCTCTAATTCCTGACAGAAAAACAAACAATACCCAGAATTATTCTAACCAAGGGGGCTTGCACCAGGGAGAGAGAAGTAGCTTACGCAATTGGAGGGTTTACTTTTGTTTGTCAAAGTTTGGATTTAATGTTCAGAGGTAGTTTATTTGAAAGGAAAATAACTTTGTTTAACTCTATATGGGAACTGGGATAATACTACCCATAAGGGTTTTCATTGCCTCATGACTCCAAGCAAAGCCAGTCAGCCTCCCGTGGACAGATTTTCACCTATGTTACCTGTCCCATTTGTAATACGCATTTGGTTACACTGTGGCTGCAATTTGAGAATACCTATGGTGATCCCATCATGTGACAGACGGTTAATTAGGAATGCAGGCTGCAAACAGATGCACAGAATTGCCGAAATCTTCATCTTTTTCAGACCAAGGGAAAACAAAATCATATCACCGTCTCAAAATGAAAAGATATCATGTGCAGAATTCGTTTAACCCCTGTGATCATGCAACGATATGTGTTTCCCTGAGCTATAGTCCAGTTACTGTAGCTATAGAGATTTTAAATGTTTTAAATTAAATTGAATTGGGATCGGTTTTGTTTTTCAATGTAAGACAGTATGATATCTCAATGGCGGTGTGTTTGAGAATGACCAAAGAGGTCAAGATAATTGAGATTGGATTGAGACGATATAATGTTTTCTCTTCTCATCCTGGGGGTAAATTTACATGAAAAAAGCCTCAATTAACTTTCACATTTACAACCTCTAATTGCCTTATTAAAATGTCACTACTCACTCGGACACTGTGGCATTTTAAAAAGACGTGTGTGTGTGTGTGTGTGTGTGTGTGTGTGTGTGTGTGTGTGTGTGTGTGTGTGTGTGTGTGTGTGTGTGTGTGTGTGTGTGTGTGTGTGCGCGCACGTCTGTGGTTCTGGGTGTGCAAGAAGTGTTAGAGTTTTTTCTGCAGTCAGCATTCCGATATACCTGGCTGGAGGGGAATCTCAAGCGGTACCTTCCCCGCACTCTCCTCTCACCCCTCCTGTTACATTTCACGCACATGTGGTGCCGGGGATGTTCATGGAATGTTAAAACAGCTCTCTGACATTTAAAAGCAAGTCATCCCAGTTCCACCTTTCTCCGCTTAACATGAAAAGCGGTACTAGATTGTGTTGTGCTGGCTCCAAAATGCGAACACAGTCGAGAATGATCGTTTTACCTAACAAAAATGGCCGCCAATCCTCACAAACCAATGACCTTTTCCCCAAGCCTAGAGTTATAAGCATAGCATGGCACTCATTGTGAGGTATTGCTGAGAGTTTTTTTGAGGGGGGTGAAGCATTGAGTGAGCTAAAAAGGCTTTGCAGACACACATTCACAATTCAACTCAACTGCAGTTGGACATCAAGGGTAACATGTCATCTGAAATATTTTTAGGGGTAAAATACAGGGGGAAATGTTTTTTTAGTTTGTGCTCTTCACTAGTTTTCCCGAGACACTTTCCCACTATGGGAACAAGCGTGAAGTATCAAATTTAAGGGTGACATGCCAAGGGAGGGGTGACTGATTTATGACAGTCCAATTTAGAAACCATTTGCAATGTTCAGACACCTTATTTTTGTCACTCAATGAATGAGGAAAGTAAACCATTTTGTCTGAGATGAACTAGGAAGGAATCACAATAAGTTAGATGCTAGATCAAGGCACTTGGGTGCTAATCAATAGTACCTTCAGGAGAATTGACCGTGGGTAGTTGTGTGGGGTGGGGGGGGAGCTTCACTGACAGAGGTGGCAGCAGTAACTCTAATGGGTCTGAGTGCTGTTTGCCTCTCCGATCGCCTCGGTGGGGGCCACAGTCAAAGCGAAAGATTCCCTAGTTATGCATTCCACCCAGGTAGGAGTAATTGGGCAAACAAGATTTAATGACTGCGTGGTTGTGCAATGTCACTTTGGGGAATTAGCCATGTTTTTAGCAGATGGATGAAGTTTCGCCTGGTGGTTCTCAAGCAGAAAACGTGTTGTGCTTCCACTGCTGTTGGATTTATGTCCAACTTCGGCAGTCAATCTCACAGGGACTTGCGAAATTGGAGAAATGACATTGGAATGCAAGTTCAAAGGAAAGGGTAATGCTTGCAAGAGATAAGTACTTCAAGACTACCATTTGATCTGACTGTATAATTCTCTTCTCTGAAGTTGTATATGCCTTATTTTACTACATTTGACAGAATTCTCTATCAATGTGCAGGGGTTGGGTTGGCTTTAATCATTGTTTGATTTCATTTCAGATCATGGTTTGATTGAATCCTAGGTTAGGTCAATTAAGTAAGCTTCTTTAGTTGTGGGTAATATCAAGAGGCCCAATTAATGTCTTGGATTTGTAGAGTTGACTTGCTTCTCACAAAACGTGTTACCGGGCCCACACTGGATTCTGTGTAACATCTGGTAAATGTCTCCGAAATGCCACTAATTCCTAGATTAAGGCTTTCCTTGTTTTTGGCATTCAATACCCGCACTGTAAATGTTACCGTCATAGTAAAGTATACATCTCTCCATGTGTTGTCATGAGGGGCTCCTTCAGTCAGTATTTTAGCAACTGAGAGACTTTCATAATACACTCGCCTGTGTCACACATTTACAGGTAGTTTGACCAATTGGCCTAGTGGATCCGCTGTTTTTCTTCAAGGTTAACACAGAAGCAAATAGACCACCTTATTTTGCCTGAGGAGTTGACCTGAGGTTCAATGTATTTCCCTCCACATTCCCTTCTCGCTAAACCATGTAAGCCAGGGGCACGTTTAATTTCTCAAACTACATTTCACACTCCAGCTCCTTTTTTATTTAACACGGTAGAGGGAGTTCTAAGTAATGAGAGCGATATCTAGAGACACTTCAAGTTATCTGTGCCTCACAGCCCAATTCTGATATTTTTCCCCCTAATTGGTATTTTACCAATCAGATCAGTTCTGAAAAAGATCTGATGTGAAAAGATCTGAGTGATTGGTCAAAAGATCAATTAGTGGGAAAAATATCAGAATGGGGCTGCCTGTCTAAATGCAGCCACAAAGGCCCACCTTAACAAAAGGCTTGGGGCTTCCTGCTGTGAAAGAAAGCCAGAAACCGTGACTGCTGAGAAAGAGGGATGCACACAATACGTTTACCCGTGTGTAGCAGAGGGAAGCATCACCAGTCACTCCTCTTAACAAGCTTTTGAACGTATTCTCCAGCACAGTGTAAGAATAAAAAATAAAAAATTAACATGCCACCTGGTAAATGAAGCATTAAGTAATGCAAGAAATGTCAATTGTTCCTCTCTGTTGGGGAACAAATGGTAGGCACACATTTTTTGAAGCCCAGAGTGACCGATGTATTCTAAGGATAAACTATTTGTTTGACAATACAAACCTGTGTAACGATGTTTGCAAGTCCTCCAAAACATACTGCACCTAATTGCTGTAGTCCTTAAAAAAAAATATATTCAAATTCCATTGAAATTATATTTGAATGCCTCAGAGAGAACACGTTTTTTGGTTGATTGTGTCTAGAAATTATAATGGTGAAAAATAAATCATAATGCTAAATAATCTACCATTAATATGCCATCAAACATGACCAAAACTAATATTTTGAGTTTGAACGGTTTTATTTGTATATCCAGAAATCCCACAGTGCCATCAGAAAGTATTCACACCCCTTAACTTTTTCCACATTTTGGTGTTAGAAAGTGGGATTAAATAGATTTAATTTACAGTTTTTGTCAACGATCTATACAAAATTCTCTGATTTCAAAGTGTAAGAAAAATTCAAAAAAGATATATATACACTGCTCAAAAACATAAAGGGAACACTAAAATAACACATCATAGATCTGAATGAATTAAATATTCTTATTAAATACTTTTTTCTTTACATAGTTGAATGTGCTGACAAAATCACACAAAAATGATCAATGGAAATCAAATGTATCAACCAATGGAGGTATGGATTTGGAGTCACACTCCAAATTTAAGTGGAAAACCACACTACAGGCTGATCCAACTTTGATGTAATGTCCTTAAAACAAGTCAAAATGAGGCTCAGTAGTGTGTATGACCTCCACGTGCCTGTATGACCTCCCTACAACGCCTGGGCATGCTCCTGATGAGGTGGCGGATGGTCTCCTGAGGGATCTCCTCCCAGACCTGGACTAAAGCATCCGCCAACTCCTGGACAGTCTGTGGTGGATGGAGCGAGACATGATGTCCCAGATGTGCTCAATTGGATTCAGGTCTGGGGAACGGGCGGGCCAGTCCATAGCATCAATGCCTTCCTCTTGCAGGAACTGCTGACACACTCCACCCACATGAGGTCTAGCATTGTCTTGCATTAGGAGGAACCCAGGGCCAACCGCACCAGCATATGGTCTTACAAGGGGTCTGGGGATCTCATCTCGGTACCTAATGGCGGCGTCTCCAGACTCTATCACGTCTGTCACGTGCTCAGTGTGAACCTGCTTTCATCTGTGAAGAGCACAGGGCGCCAGTGGCGAATTTGCCAATCTTGGTGTTCTCTGGCAAATGCCAAACGTCCTGCACGGTGTTGGGCTGTAAGCACAACCCCCACCTGTGGACGTCGAGCCCTCATACCACCCTCATGGAGTCTGTTTCTGACCGTTTGAGCAGACACATGCACATTTGTGGCATGCTGGAGGTCAATTTGCAGGGCTCTTGCAGTGCTCCTCCTGCTCCTCCTTGCACAAAGGCGGAGGTAGCGGTCCTGCTGCTGGGTTGTTGCCCTCCTACGGCCTCCTCCACATCTCCTGATGTACTGGCCTGTCTCCTGGTAGCGCCTCCATGCTCTGGACACTACGCTGACAGACACAGCAAACCTTCTTGCCACAGTTCGCATTGATGTACCATCCTGGATGAGCTGCACTACCTGAGCCACTCCGTCTCATGCTACCACTAGAGTGAAAGCACCGCCAGCATTCAAAAGTGACCAAAACATCTGCCAGGAAGCAGGAACTGAGAAGTGGTCTGTGGTCACCACCTGCAGAACCACTCCTTTATTGGGGGTGTCTTGCTTAATTGCCTATAATTTCCACCTGTTGTCTATTCCATTTGCACAACATCATGTGAAATGTATTGTCAATCAGTGTTGCTTCCTAAGTGGACAGTTTGATTTCACAGAAGTGTGATTGAATTGGAGTTACATTGTGTTGTTTAAGTGTTCCCTTTATTTTTTTTGAGCAGTGTATATATATATACACACACACACAGTAACAGTCAAAAGTTTGGACACACCTATTCGTTCAAGGTTTTAAAAAATATTTTTACTATTTTCTACATTGTAAAATAATAGTGAAGCCATCTAAACTATGAAATAGAAGAAGACAATCCAACTTGACTATCGAGAGGAAGTAAAAGTCGTAACAAGGTCATGTTGTAACCCAAAAAAGAGTTAAACAAATCTAAATATATTTTATATTTGGTAAACGACCAAGTCGATATTATGTAAAGAACAGCTCGAATAAGCAAAGAGTGACGATAGTCCATCATTACTTTAAGACATGAAGGTCAGTCGATATAGAAAATACGGTTTCTTCAAGTGCAGTCGCAAAAACCATCAAGTGCTATGATGAAACTGTCTCTTATGTGGACCACCACAGGAAAGGATGACCCAGGGTTACCTCTGCTGCAGAGGATAAGTTCATTAGAGTTAATAACTGTACCTCAGATTGCAGCCCAAATAAATGCTTCACAGAGTTCAAGTAACAGACACATCAACATCAACTGTTCAGAGGATACTGCGTGAATCAGGCCTTCATGGTTAAATTGCTGCAAAGAAACCATTACTAAAGGACACCAATAAAAAGAAGAGAATTGAATTGAATTGAAACACGGGCAATTGACGCAGAGTAGGTGAACGGATGATCTCCGCATGTGTAGTTTCCACTGTGAAGCATGGAGGAGGAGGTGTGACGGTGTGTCTGTGCTATTTAGAATTCAAGGCACACTTAACCATAATGGCTACCACAGCATTCTGCAGCAATATGCCATCCCATTTAATTTGTGCTTAGTGGAACTATAATTTGTTCTTCAACAGGACAATGATCCTACACAGCTCCAGGCTGTGTAAGGGTTATTTGACCAAGGCAGAGGGTGATTGAGATGGTTTGGGAGGAGTTGGACCGCAGAGTGAAGGAAAAGCCACCAACAAGGGCTCAGCATATTTGGGAATTCCTTCAAGACTGTTGGAAAAGCATTCCAGGTGAAGCTGGTTGAGAGAATGCCAAGCGTGTGAAAAGCAGTCATCAAGGCAAAGGGTGGCTACTTTGAAGAATCTAAAATATATTTAGATTTGTTTAACACTTTTTTGGTTACTACATGATTCCATATGTGTTATTTCATAGTTTTGATGTCTTCACTACGATGTAGGAAATAATACAAATTAAGAAAAAAAATTGAATGAGTAGGTGTCCAAACTTTTGACTGGTACTGTACATATGAAAAATAAACATGAATATATCTCCATTAGATAAATATTCAACCCCCTGGCAGCGATTACAGATGTGAGTCTTTCTGGGTAAGTCTCTAAGAGCTTTTGCACACCTGGATTGTACAATATTTTCCCATTTATTATTTTTTAACTTCAAGGTCTGTCAAGTTGGTTGTTGATCATTGCTAGACAGCCGTTTTCAAGCTGATTTAAGTCAAAACTGTAACTAGGCCACTCAGGAACATTTAATGTTGTCTTGGTAAGCAACTCAGGTGTATATTTGGCCTTGTGTTTTCATTTATTGTCCTGCTAAAATGTGAATTTATTTCCCGGTGTCTGTTGGAAAGCAGACTGAAGCAGGTTTTCCTCTAGGATTTTGCCTGTGCTTAGCCCTATTCCGTTTCTTTTTATCGTTAAAAGAAACTCCCTAGTTCTTGCTGATGACAAGCATACTCATAACATGATGCAGCCACCACCATGCTTGAAAATATTAAGAGTGGTACTCAGTGATTTGTGTTGGGTTTGCCCCAAACATAACACTTTGTATTCAGTACATAACATTTATTTCTTAGCCACATTTTTGGCAGTTTTACTTTAGTGCCTTATTGCAAACATGTTTTGGAATATTTGTATTATGTGCAAGCTTCCTTCTTTTCACTCTGTCAATTTGACTGGTATTGTTGAGTAACTACAATGTTATTGATCCATCCTCAGTATTCTCTTATCACAGCCATTAAACTCTGTAACTGTTTTAAAGTCACTTCATGGTGAAATCCCTGCGCCGCTTCCTACCTATCTGGCAGAGTTCGGAAGGATGCCTGCATCTTTTTAGTGACTGGGTGTATTGATACACCATCCAAAGTGTAATTAATGACTTCACCATGCTCAAAGGGATATTCAATTTTTACCCATCTACCAATAGGTGCCCTTCTTTGTGAGGCTTTGGAAAACCTCCCTGGTATTTGTGGTTGAATCTGGGTTTGAAATGCATTGCTCGAATGAGGGACCTTACTGGTAATTGTATGTGTGATGTACAGAGACGATTTAGTCATTCAAAAATCATGTTAAACACTATTATTGCACACAGGGTGAGTCCATGCAACTTATTATGTGACTGTTAAGCACATTTTTACTCTGGAACTTATTTAGGCTTGCCATTATAACAAAGGTTGTTGAATACTTAGACTCAAGACATTTAGTTTTTCATTTTTAATTAATTTATCAAAGTTTTAAAAAAAAATGATTCCACCAAACAAAAACACTCTTTTTAGCCACTGACAATGTTACCTAGTATCAGTAAGTCATTCTGGTTAATGACCTTATTGATTATGCAAAATGGTGGGATTTTATTCTTCTAGGGACATGTCAGAATGGTTCATTCAATATCAGGTTATCTAGACAGGGTTTTTAATCCGTGCTGGTATATCAACTGGTAATAATTCGTTACTTGGTCTGAAATATTTGATTTCTGTGAATGTGTCTTTACAGCACCTTGCCTTTGCATTCATCCAGTCCCAAAAATCATTGTTTTTGAGCACCATGATATTGACTTTTGTTTTACATCTCAAGAACGCATCACAAAGCAATCCACATAAATATGTTGTTTATCATAACCAAATTACAGTCCACATTTAAATTAGCTGGATGCCTTTTATATAATGTGCATCAAGTCTATTGCTGATACACAATGAGTGTGTCCATTTCATTATGTATTTCAACATGCTGTTTGACTATAAAGGTCACACTTCACATCTTCATTATGATTACATATGTACACCTGATATAGCCTAATTGTGTTACGTGTAATTGCACACACATTGACATTGAAATGCAGGTGTAATTGCATTGTTTAAAGGATACTTTATGTGAATCCTATCAATTTATCAACTTTATTATTAACATCAACTTGATAAAAAAAGTACTTGTCATTTCCAAATCAGAAAATATATATAGCTATATCAAAATCAGTTTAGGCTTTAGATTGTGCATTCATTTCAAGACATGTTACCCGTGGACTCCGATTCATGACTTGGTAACAAATAAAACAAACGCAGAGGAACTGTCCAGATTGATTCAATGCAGTTTCCCAAAGTTAGTTTGGCCTCTAGCTGAGACTGTATTTTATCCTGGATTTACCCATGCCCTGTGCGTGTGCCAAGTCATCCGACGCAGACGCAATTCTGCTTTTTGGTCCAATCATTTGCTCACTCTTAGGAATGTCACATCTCATTTTGGACATTCATAAAATATTTTTTCCTCAGCACGACCTTTGATGACCGGATGTATTTCTGTAAATACATTTGGAATTGAAAGGAACAGTTTTTTATGTTGAGATTTAATCAATGAATGCCACCCCAAACATTTTTCACAAAGGCTATTATAACGTTCAAAAATGATTTATGAGAGTTAGGCTATTTAAGGACGTGGTGTAACTGTTTTTGCTAAAACAAGTAAATTAAAAAAGTGCAAGTTCCAAATAAACACATTTTATCATTATTTTCATGTTGGCAACACGCAGGTGTCCGTTCATTTGTCAATACCGGGTCCAATACTCCCGCCTCACGACTGCTGCTCCGCTAGTGTTCTCCGAGGATGACAGTCCAGCGGCATCTCCGCCTTTACATCGTGCACCCCCTCCCCTTCTCCTAGTCACACATTCTCACTGTAACTCCAACTGTAGATCACAGGTAATATAATCGTCGAAAAAAGGACCTTACGTCAAAGAAAAGGGAAGAAAGAAATAAGGCAAGCAATGCTATCTTCTGACAATATCTCATTCAGTTTGAGAGCGCAGCAGGATGAATTTAATCTTCTCAAGATTCTTGGCATACTTTTACTTCGGATTCCAAGTTATTCTACAGTTCTTAATCGACCCTTGTCACCTCCATCCCCAGCCGTGCCACATTCTGGCGCAGATAGGACACACCGTGCGCCTTGGTGCCCTTCTGCCAACCCGCCAGCCGGCCAGAGTGCAGGCTGCCTTGAACCGCGCCCTCACCGGTCTCGTTCAAACTGGGGACAACTTTCTACCTTACAACCTGAGCCTAGAAGTGGTTCCCCGAGAGCCGGCCAACGGAGATCCGGAGTCCCTTTTCAGGTGTGTTTGTCAGGCTATCGTTGTTCAGGGGGTCTCCGCTGTTCTCGCCTTCCCCCAGACCCAGGAAGAGATCGTACAAGTGGAATTTATGGCTTCTTTTTTGGAAATCCCTTTTATAAGCATCATTGAACACGGAGAGCCTCTGAAAACACAGGTAACACATTTACATTCAGTTATGTCACAGCTGAAGTAGTCTTTACAGTGTTTGTTTTCAGGTAAATGGTTTGTACCGCCGCAGTAAACTTAAGCTATTCAGATGCCTGTGCGTTATGGTGCGCCACTGTGGCCAAAAGTGTCGCGCTGCTTTTTCCATGAACCCAATCGAAACCAAGGGGGTGAATGTGCAGTTAACAGGGTTTTGTGGAGATAAAGCCTATATAAAACATTTGTGGACATATATTGTGAAAAGAGCACATGAATATAGCGGCAGTGTAGTCTTATGGCAACTAGCCACTATTTTGCCTCTCCCAACTGTTGCCCTTCTCTATTTTTAGCCCCAGTGTCCGGGTTTTGGTCCTTGTAATATTATGACATTTACCCTGCGAACCTGATATTTTGTTTTCAAGGGAGATTTTATTAAAATGGTGCAATTTTTGACCTGATCACGTACAAGATTTGCCTCGGTAACACGCTGCGCGAGAGCGCACTGATTGTTTCTCCAAAAATGATTTCCATCAGACTTTCCATTCGACCTGATCTATTAATTTCTAATTTAGCAGAATACATTGTCAATGTGTATGTTTGCTTTAGGGCCATAGTGTGGTGCTGCAACCTGGTCTCAGAGCATTTCATATTACTCTATACATAAATCCAAAACATCTAACATCTAACATATGATATGTTAGGTTTTGTATGGTAGGCTATGTATTAATTTGTGGATGTTCATCACCCATTTCGTATGATATGTTGCGAATTACAATTCGTATTAAACTGAACAAAAATATAAAGGCAGCATGTTAAGTGTCGCTCCCTTGGTTCATGAGCTGAAAAAAAGATCCCAGAAATGTTCCATATGCACGAAAATCTTATTTCTCTCAAATTTTGTTAGCAATTCTCCTTTGCCAAGATAATCCATCTACCTGACAGGTGTAGCATATCAAGAAGCCGATTAAACGGCATGATCATTACACAGTTGCACCTTGTGCTGGGGACAATAAAAGGCCAGTAATGTGTTGTTTTGTCACACAACACAATGCCACAGATGTTTCAAGTTTTGAGGGAGCGTGTACTTGGCATTCTGACTCTAGGAATCTCCACCAGAGCTGTTGCCAGATAATTTAATGTTCATTTCTCTACCATAGGCCACCTCCAATGTTGTTTTAGAGAAATTGTCAGTATGTCCAACCAGCCTCACGACCACAGACCATGTGTAACCACGCCAGCCCAGGACCTCCACATTCGCCATTTTAACCTACAGGATTGTCTGAGACCAGCCACCCGGACAGCTGATGAAACTGCGGGTTTGCACAACCAAATAGTTTTTTGCACAAATAGTCAGAAACCATCTCAGGGAAGCTCATCTGCGTGCTCGTCATCCTCACCAGGGTCTTGACCTGACTGCAGTTCGGTGTCATAACCGACTATAGTGGGCAAATGCTCACCTTCGATGGCCACTGGCACGCTGGAGAAGAATGCTGTTCATGGATGAATCCCAGTTTCAACTGTACCAGGTAGATAGCAGACAGCGTGTACGGCGTTGTGTGGGTGAGCGGCTTGCTGATGTCAACATTGTGAACAGAGTGCACCATGGTGGCGGTGGGGTTATGGTATGGGCAGGCATAAGCTACGGACAAGGAACACAATTCTATTTTATCGATGGAAATTTGAATGCACAGAGATAACGTGATGAGTTCCTGAGACCAATTGTTGTGCCATTCATCCGCCACCATCAGCTCATGTTTCAGCATGATAATGCACGGTCCCATGTCGCAAGGATCTGTACACAATTCCTGGAAGCTGAACATGTCCCAGTTCTTCCATGGCCTGCATACTCACCAGACATGTCACCCATTGAGCATGTTTGGAATGTTCTGGATCGACGTGTACAACAGCGTGTTCAAGTTCCCACCAATATCTAGCAACTTCGCACAGCCATTGAAGAGGAGTGGGACAACATTCCATAGGCCACAATCAACAGCCTGATAAATTCTATGCAAAGAAGATGTGTCCCGCTGCATGGGGGTCACATAAGATACCAACTGGTTTTCTGATCCACGCCGCTACTTTGTTTTAAAGGTATCTGTGACCAACAGATGCTTATCTGTATTCCTATTCATCCATAGATTAGGCCCTAATTAATTTATTTCAATTGACTGATTTCCTCATATGAACTGTAACTCAGTAACATCTTTGAAATTGTTGCGTTTATATTTTGCCAAACGTACTAGATATTACGAATATGCTAAACATTTGTTACAAATTCTAGCTAGGTGGCTAGCTAATGTTAACTTTAGGAGTTAATTTAAGGTTAGGGGAAGGGTTAGCTAAAAGGCTTAAGGTTAGACTTAAGGCTTCCACATGCTTCCCTGCCGAAACAATTCGTAAGAGTTTGTGCATATATTATGACAACATTTTGAGATGTTTTTGTTTGTTCTGGACTTCGGTGAAGGTTTTTTACAGCTGTTCTGGCACACAACAGTTTTTCTAGAGGCAAACTGAAGTTCGGAGCCAAAGTTTCCGCCTCTGTCAGTGATTGGTCAGCAGTAGAGATTCTTCAATAAAGTCTTTGTTGTCATTCAACGAGAGATGACTAATTTTCATGAATTTAATTTTTTTGAGAAATACTGCACCAAACAGCTTTATTAAGATGTAAAATTGAGCGACTAAGATCTCCTCGGCAAAACGGCAAAATGAATGACAGATTTTTTTCAGATATACTTTTAGTAAGTGTATACTGGCTATGGCGTCTCAAAATGGATAACCAGTACCGTTTCTGCTTTTGTCTCGTTTTTCAAGCGAATGTCTTTTAAGGAAGTATTTGAGCACACTCGTTCGGTTCGCCTAGCCGACTTCGGCTAGCCGCCAGCCGAACTGAAGCATGCTTCCTTTAGGGGAAGGGTTAGCTGACATGCTAAGCAGTTGCAAAGTAGCTAAAAAGTAGTAAGTAGTTGAAAATGATTGATTTGACCTATCTGAGCCTTCTTGGTGTCATGGAATGAGCTAATCAGTATATTATTGAAACACAAGAGGCATCATCATCCTGAGTTCATACTATTTGTGCCTGTCAGTTGTCATGTTCTTTACATTATTACCTATGACAATGACTGCTTTACACACACACACACACACACACACACACACACACACACACACACACACACACACACACACACACACACACACACACACACACACACACACTTCCATCTGTATATTAGATAACGTCAGTGACTTTAGAGCAATGTGAAGCAACGTGACTTTCATGGTAAAATAGCTCTGCAATGATTTCCCTCAAAATTATGCAGATCGGTAACTTCCATAGGGACCATGACATTGCTCATTCACCTTGTTGGTAAGGGACAAGGCCATGTACTTGAGAGCATTTCACCATCTTTCATTCAAAATGTCTCTCAAAAGACATATGATTTCACAGTGTCATTGGATTTGGTATTGCTATTTCCCTTGGCATGCAAGGGAGGCGACATGAACATCTTAAAAATCATAGCCAGCTGGAAGATTCCTTTGAGCACTGCAAGCTCGGTACACTTGGGGAGAGCTGTGCCTAAAATCAGAGAGAGCGAGTGAGAGAGAGGTGGGAAGTGCAGTCACAGTATCCGTATGCCGATTGAAAACTTGTACTCTTGTCTCATTTTGTATTCCACGGCCCCTTTCCATTTTGCCATCAAAACCAAGATCACAACTCTGGCTAATGGTGCATCCTACAGTATACAACCTCCATCTCTGTCATGGCTTTCAGAGAGAGGCCTGCAGTTTGATCAGCACTACATGAGACGACAGGTGTTTGCCTGGGCACTGGCCGTTTCTTTCTGACCTTTCAGGTCAGCTATTACCCTGCCTGTCATGCTATGCTGGATCTAATGCACCTGTCCCAGGTTTAAGAGACTGGATGAGTCATAGTCACAGTTTCACAGCACCAGCTGAGCCACCCCAGTCAAGCAGCCTGCCGTAGTATGATGTGTCAGAGTGCTCACTTTGGCAGTTTCAGCTGGAGTCTCTAGCTGTGGTTCTCCTGTGGTTGTTCTCTCACTCTGTCTGTCTCTCTCGCTCTCTCTCATTTGTCTCGGGGCGCATCCCTTTACTTACTGGCAGTAATCTGAAAGAGCTGGACAGCTGTGTACGCATATGGGCAGTAGGTGTCCTCCATATTGCTTTCACCTATCCTGTGTCTTCATATCCATGCAGATAAAGGAGAGGTGGGAAAGCCGCTTTAGGTTCTCGAAAAACACCTTTAGCTGTATGTCTCCGTGACTTGTCCGTTTGTGTTTGTCTGTTAGTCTTTCTAAGATGTGCAGTGTGTTTTAAGTCTTTTGTTGATGTGGTTGTAGGCCACGTGACTGTGTGCACTTGTCTTTCAGCTGTTGATGCACCTGTCCTGACATGTGCATAGTTACTACGTCAGTGTGTCTGTGAACTATTGAACTTGGCAGACCTGTCCAGTTTCAGACGGCTTACAACACAAGGTACTTTAACAAATTAAAAGGGAGAAAAAAAAATCACACACTGTAAATCTTAGGGTGGGCAGGGAAAAGTGCACACATTTGTCTTGTTTAATGTCTGCCCATTAAAATTGCTTTGGAGGGTTCCTTAACTGACTGTGAAATTATCACTGGGCTGAATGGGGAAAGAGATGAGAGGCAAACACATACACAGTCCACCCACCTGGACTGTTTTGTACCAAGCCACTTGACTTCCTCAGTTGCACCTCATTATGCTATGATCAGCAGCAGATGAAACCTGTCAGAATTATTCATGACAACAATTTCACGATGCCATGACACACAGCAGTGGACAATCATGGTTAGCCAACGAGCCAACCTCCCAGTAAATCACTGCATGTTCAGGAATTTGCCAGGAATTTGCCATGAACTTCCATTAATATTATCACTGGAGTCATGTTCTGTTAATGAAAGTCCTACGTAGGGGTTATATGAGGTCCTGATGAGTCCCCTTGCTTCACTGGGATCTAAAAGGAAAGGATTAAGTCATGTCATGTCGGGTTTATGACATGGCCTTTTGATGTCTTACTCTGCTTCCAAACCGACTTTGAGAAAAGGAACGATCCCTGTGGAAGGATGTAATGTATTCGATGTCTACACGTCATAGTTTTATGTAGGTCATATACTGTGTTCAGTGTTTTATACAATGTGGTGTTTCACACAATATAAAGGCGACACAAATAGTATTTTAATCCTGTGAAAAGTGGGATTGTGGCATATGGGAATGGCATCACATGCATGGGGCAGAGCTGAGATGGAAATCTCACAGACACAATGAAGTCCCTTTCCCTCGCCTTCTTCAGTCTGCCAATCAGTCTAAAAGCTCTCATTGGTCTGCACTATGGCGCATGTTGTGTAACCCCCCGAAAATTAATGAACATGAGTAACAGAGAAGAACACAATGCCTTAGAAATGGGGGATTGGCCTTCTTCAAGCTCCTTTGAGATGCATATTAGTGCCTAGAGCCGTGTCTACTTTAGATCAGACACTGAGATAGAACTACGGGCTCTGGGAGGGGAATGAGCTGAAAGATGGTCCCTGCTGTTCTGGTGAAGTGTTTGCTTTAACAAGCATGGTGAGGTCTTGCAAACTGATGTTGTCATACTTTGCTTTCCCGGGCGAGTTTGCCGACTGCACTTGTAATGCAATTGTGTGTATAAAAGAACAGATCATCACTTAAGATGTGAGAGGCAGCCTATTTTGAAGCTTTGACAGTTGAATCGATATCAAACCCCTGTAATCTGTTTTGAAAATTTGCTGTTGTTTGAGTGTGTTTATTAGTAGTGGTATTTCTTATGGCAAGCATATATGATTGTGGATGCTCTTGACTAGAGCTAAACCCCTAATTATTTGCTCAATGAAAATGGTCGCAGTGAGTGTGACAGGCAATTAACGTTGCCAGTTTTATATGTTGGTAATAAATGATTTGGTAATACTGCACAGTGATTACGCTAATATACCCACACAGTAGGTACCAAGTCCTTCTTTTAAGATTAAAATACCAAGCTGTGATGTACCGCTAATGCAAACAGCCTTAAAAGTAATCAAACCATGTTCTCATTTGAGAACTCTCTAGATAGTAACTTTCATGGTGCCTTTTTGTTGCTTCATTCAGGCCAAGTGGATTGATTCTCAGAAATATTCTGCAACTTTCTTGATAATGCTAGAATCTCATTGAATGTTATTTCTCAGTGGTACAGCACTGGGCTTTTTTCTCAGTAGGTCATTACATTTAATGAATCATCTGTCCCAGAGAAATGTTTACAGATACGTTTGCGGAAACATGCATATTGGAGAGAAATGGATTTGGCTTGAGGGTTAAAATAGATCTCTTGCTCCAACCCAACATTAGAGGGCAAAGGCACAACTTTCAGAGAGGTTAACTTTCCTCCTTATGCAACTTACTTGAGTATAACATTTAATTAGGATTATCTTGAGTGAGATTCTCGACTGCTTTGTTAAATAGGGGGAAAAGTACGGGTGTGAAAGCTATTTTTTGTCAATGTGTTTCTTTACTACCCAATCCGAGCTTTGCTGTCAGCAGCAGAAGCTCGGCTTGCAGTGGTCGAAGTTAAGGCAGGCCCAGTGCATTAGTGGAAAAAGGTCTGAGTCAGTAGACTCCTGAGCACCAAAGATAGAGGCCTGCCTTTCATACTGCAGGTCCAGTTTACTGCTCAAGGGACAAAAGGCAGGGAGCGCAACGATTAAAACTCCCCCTCCCCCAAGACTATTCCGCTTGCAGAACTAGACATGAGTCATCATACGCGATTTGATGCTCTAATGCCTAGCAAAGGTTATAAAAGAGAAGGGACCTTGTTTGACGCCCCAGATTCTTCTATTCATCTTCACAGGCGCATTGCTATTTCAGGCAGAATCGGAACTTTGACCTATTTCTGTTTGATTTTTGCCTCACCAATAAGATAAGTTGCTGATAGTACTAAGAGGCTGAACAGACCCTTGATGGGTGTTGGCAAACATGAGAAATGGGATTCAGAATATGCTGACATATACAGTAGCTTCATCTCCCTTTCCTCCATGAGTAAGCACATAAATACACATACGGTTCCTCATAGAAATCTTTATATTTTTCACTTATATCTCTCTCTTCTCTCCCTTCATCATGCAAACATAGATTCACCTTAATTGCAGACTGTTCCTCCACTCAGAGGTGACCATTGCAGCCCTGTCCAAACTGCTCCAGTCTGCTTCACCTAGCTGTGCAGGGAGAGGTGTGAAATACCTGGGGGAGATAACTGGTAATTGCTCACAGGTGGGGGAGAGTGATAGGCAGTGTTAGGATCTGGCTAAGTCCAAGGTTACAGACCCAGGGGAGACTGGCTGGGAAAATCAGTTTGCTGCTGGAAGAGGTGTTTGAGGGGCCAAGAAGGGCACTCGTCCTTTGCTTCAAATGGAGACCCCCATTACCCCAGGGCAGTAATGGGGACATTGCCCGGCAAAGGGTCCTATACTTTAGATGAGATGTCAAACTGAGAAGCGTGATCTCTGATAATCTCATGACATGTGTTGGCATCATGGTGAACTTGCTATATACAAAAGTCGGAAGTTTACATACACTTAGGTTGGAGTCATTATGACTCATTTTTCAACCACTTTCTTGTTAACAAACTATAGTTTTGGCAAGTCGGTTAGGACATCTACTTGGTGCTTGACACAAGTAATTTTTCCAACAATTGTTTACAGACAGATTATTTAACTTATAACTCAATGTATCATAATTCCAGTGGGTCAGAAGTTTACATACACTAAGTTGACTGTGCCTTTAAACAGCTTGGAAAGTTCCAGAAAATGATGTCATGGCTTTAAAAGCTTCTGATAGGCTAATTTACATCATTTGAGTCAATTGGAGGTGTACCTGTGGATGTATTTCAAGGCCTACCTTCAAAGTCATTGCCTCTTTGATTGACATCATGGGAAAATCAAAATAATTCAGCCAAGACCTCAGAATAAAAATTGTAGACCTCCATGAGTCTGGTTCATCCTTAGGAGCAATTTCCAAACACCTGAAGGTACCACGTTCATCTGTACAAACAATAGTACGCAAGTTTAAACACCATGGGACCACGCAGCCGTCATAACGCTCAGGAAGGAGACGCGTTCTGTCTACTAGAGAAGAATGTACTTTGGTGTGAAAGTGAGAATCGAACAACAGCAAAGGACCTTGTGAAGATGCTGGAGGAAACGGGTACAAAAGTATCTATTTCCACAGTAAAACAAGTCGTATTTCGACATAACCTGAAAGGCCGCTCAGCAAGGAAGAAGCCACTGCTCCAAAATCGCCATAAAAAAGCCAGACTACGTTTTGCAACTGCACATGGGGACAAAGATCGTACTTTTTGGAGAAATGTCCTGATGAAACAAAAATGGAACTGTTTGGCCATAATGACCATCGTTATGTTTGGAGGAAAAAGGGGGAGGCTTACAAGCTGAAGAACACCATCCAACCGTGAAGCACGGGGGTGGCAGCATCATGTTGTGGGGGTGCTTTGCTGCAGGAGGGACAGCTGCACTTCACAAAATAGATGGCATCACGAGAAATAACAATTATGTGGATATATTGAAGCAACATCTCAAGACATCAGTCAGGAAGTTAAAGCTTGGTCACAAATGGGTCTTCCAAATAGACAATGACCCCAAGCATACTTCCAAAGTTGTGGCAAAATGGCTTAAGGACAACAAAGTCAAGGTATTGGAGTGGCCATCACAAAGCCCTTACCTCAGTCCTATAGAACATTTGTGGGCAGAACTGAAAAAGCATGTGCAAGCAAGGAGGCCTACAAACCTAACTCAGTTACACCAGCTCTGTCAGGAGGAATCGGCCAAAATTCACCAAACTTATTGTGGGAAGCTTGTGGAAGAATACTCAAAGCATTTGACCCAAGTTAAACAATTTAAAGGCAATGCTACCAAATACTTATTGAGTGTATGTAAACTTCTGACCCACTCGGAATGTGATGAAAGAAATAAAAGCTTAAATAAATCATTCTCTCTATAAAGTGGTGATCCTAACTGACCTAAGAGGGAATTTTGACTAGGATTAAATGTCAGGAATTTTTAAAAACTGAGTTTACGTACACCTAAGCCAAACACATTTAAACTTCCGACTCCAACTGTTCGTGTCGTTTCTTGTGTGTTCTAATGGAACTGTGTCCAAATATATTTTATATTTGTCATCCTGATTTCCGGACCTTTTTTGGATGATCATTATATTCATCATTATATCCCAGGTCTGACAGAACCTGTGCAGATGATCTAGGTCCTGCTGTAACTCCTCCTTAGTGGGAGACAGCAGCACCAGGTAATTTCAGTATTGTGTAGGGTGAGACCAGGTGCTGCAGATTATTCTGTTTTTGCCAATTCATTCATGTAGATGTTAAATAGTGTTGGACTTGTTGAGCAGCCCTGTTTCACTCCCCGTCCCTGAGAGAAGTCTGTTTGCTTGTTGCCAATTTTAACCGCACATTTGTTTTTATTGTACATTGATTTAATAACATCATCTATTAGTTTATTAAAAAAAGACCTTCATGCCAAATTGAATCAAATGCTTTCCTGAAGTCTATGAAACATGATCTCTCTACTATTATTCTGACATTTCACATTCTTAAAATAAAGTGGTGATCCTAACTGACCTCAAACAGGGAATTTTTCTAGGATTAAATGTCAGGAATTGTGAAAAACTGAGTTTAAATGTACTTGGCTAAAGTGCATGTAAACTTCCAACTTCAACTGTATATTCCCCCACAAATTTGCTGCGTGCTGGTGGGTGCTACATATTGGTGACGAATGGATTGAGTTACCTCCACATCAATCAGTTTATGAAAAGCCCTGTGTGAAATGCAATAATACATTGTAATCTTCAAGGAAGGCACTACTTCCATTGGATTCGCTAAGTCTATTAGAAGATCCTTTGAAACAATTTGTAGAAATGACAGTTAGTAACTCAAAAATGCTGCACGCACAAAACAAATATTAGACAGCAAGGCTCTTGATCCAGGATTGGATTCTCTGCTGTTACCAAGCAAAGCTTGATTTTGGAAGAAGCTAACCACTTCGCTAGTTGTGTAAAAGACATATACAACAAGATGTACAATGTTGACCTAGAGGATATCACTTAAAAGTATTCATTAAAAAGCTTGTTTCCAAAGTGGTCCTCGATATTATTGATTAAAAGGCAAGACAAAATTACAAACAACCATATATACATTCATTTATATTGACGTCCTAAAAAGTGTCTCTCTTCACTGCACTTTACCCTAACCTTAAAAATCAACCATATTAATTTCGACCTTTAAAAAACAATCTATTCATTGCATCATACCTATCATTCAAATATATACACCTGACCAGCGGTAGGGGGCACAAGGGGCAGTGGATGGGTTTCTATTACTTAGACATCCTTGTCTGAATGAAAACCTTTGCCTGCTTTTTAAAGCTATTTCATAGACAAATGTCTGTATAGAGAAACGTGCTCCTCACAATACTGTTTACTCTTGGGATTTTACAAGACATAACACCAGCTCTAGACCATATCAATGTGGTTTTTCATATAACCTGGGGCACAATCATTTAAGATGTCAAACATATGATTAAGTTTAAGTTGGTCAACTCTGGACTCCAAAGGTAACAAGCCCACCTCCCAGAACTCCTGTACCCCTATGTGGGTCCTAGGGGGGCCATAAACCTGATAACATTATTTTGCATGACCTGCATTCTAATTTTCTGCTTTTTTGATAGCCCACTATACCAAACAGAGCAGGCATAATCAAAATGACACAGAATCAAGGTTGAGACAAGCAGTTTTCTTCACTTTGATGTTAAAATATCAATTTGTTCGCCATTTTATAAAGAATTTTAGCAGCAATCAGGTCTCCAGAAAGGGATTGATCTAGGGACACACCAAGATCAGTTACACTTGTTTTAGATTCAATCTCTTTGCCTGCACAGTTTACCCAAGCAATCTATGTTTTGTTCCAAACAAAATCGGTTACATTTTTCCCAAATGTAGCGACAATTTGTTGTCAGTCAACCAATCTCCAACTAAATTTAATTCCTTACTCAGGGTCTCCTTGATGTAAACTGTATCCTTCCCTGATACCAGTATGGCTGAGTCATCAGCATAAAGCAGGAGTTTGCATCTGCCATATCATAAACGTATTAAACAAATAAGAGAGGCACTAAAATTGATCCCTGCAGTACTCCACAGGACATTTCTTTGGCCTTACATTCTTGTGTTCTGTTGGTCAGATAAGGCCTAAACCAATTCACTGCTACACCATTTAGACCTATGCATTTCAGTTTCATCAGAAGAATATCATGTTCCACAATGTCAAAAGCTTTCTGCAAGTATAACATACCTGAATAGTTCCCCATCTCACTTTCCTGCTTGATGTGGGCAAAAAGGTGGATAAGGCAAGTATCAGTGGAATGAGATGTTCTAAAGACAGATTTGAGTTCATAAATACATTTGTGCTCAGTATCCCTCAAGTTGATTAAAAACGAATCTCTCAACAATTTTGGATAAGCTGCTGAGGATCGACACAGGCCTGTAGTTTCAGGAACCACCCTGGCTGTTTTGAGATAATTGGGAAATGTACCACTACTAACAGAAAGGTTAACAATATGCAATATAATTTTAGCAGTGACACAAGCACTATCCTTTATGAATCTTGCAGGAAGGTTATCCAGCCCAGTTGCTTTGTTTGTGCTCGTTAAGCATAGTAGATTGGAGACTTTGTTCTCTGTTCCCATGCACAGCTCAAACAAATAATTTCTGATACCTTTGCTATGGTAAAAGTTGTTAATGAAAGACTGGCCATGGTGTCCAGAGAAGGTTGGTAACTTCTTAACCAGAGATGAGGCTATAGGAGGTTAAAACATTTTTTTTTAAATAATATGCAACCAACATAATCAATATCCAGGCCAATACTACAGGATTTTACCTTATAGGGAGTTTTTGAGCCAATGTCCTTTAAAATGTTTCACAGTTTACAAGGCTGATGTAAGTTGACATTAACAGTGTCTATGTAATGTTGGGATTTGGCCTTATCCATTTTGTATCTTGCCTGGTTTCTACAGTTAATAAAACCATAATCTTGTTGTAGATGTATCCTTTTGAATTTGGCCAGGTTGCGATCCCTTTTCCTAAGATCTCGGAAGGGATACATTTTCCTGTTTGATTCAAATTTGTTTAATCGCCAGAAAGTCGAGTGCAGACAGAAACATTTATTTATTAAAGATACCAAAGATACCTGTCCACACACGACTGCGTGGCCAAACACGACTCCAACACCATCATTAAGTTTGCTGACGACACAACAGTGGTAGGCCTGATCACCGTCAATGATGAGTCGGCCTATAGGGAGGAGGTCAGAGAACTGGCAGTGTGGTGCCAGGACAACAAACTCTCCCTCAATGTGGGCAAGACAAAGGAACTGATCGTGGACTACAGGAAAAGGTGGGCGAACAGGCCCCCATTAACATCGATGAGGCTGTAGTGGGGCGGGTTGAGAGTTTCAAGTTCCTTGGTGTCCACATCACCAACGAACTATCATGGTCCAAACATACCAAGACAGTCGTGAAGAGGGCTCAACAAAACCTTTTTCCCCTCAGGAGACTAAAAAGATTTGGCATGGGTCCCCAGATCCTCAAAAGGTTCTACAGCTGCACCATCGAGAGCATCCTGACAGGTTGCATCACCGCCTGGTATGGCAACTGCTCGGCATCTGACCGTAAGGCGCTACAGAGGGTAGTGCGAAAGGCCCAGTATATCACTGGGGCCAAGCTTCCTGCCATCCAGGACCTATATAATAGGCGGTGTCAGAGGAAAGCCCATAAAAATGTCAAAGACTCCAGTCACCCAAGTTATAGACTGTTTTCTCTGCTACCGCATGGCAAGCGGTGCCAGAGAGCCAAGTCTAGAACCAAAAGGCTCCTCAACAGCTTCTACCCCCAAGCCATAAGACTGCTAAACAATTAATAAAATCGCCACCGGATAATTTACATTGACCCCCCCCTCCCTTTTGTACACTGCTGCTCCTCGCGGTTTGTTTGTTATCTATGCATAGTCACTTCGCCCCCACCTACATGTACAGATTTTCTCAACTAGCCTGTACCTCCGCACACTGACTCTGTACCGGTGCCCCCTCTATATAGCCTCGTTATTCTTATTGTGATACTTTTTATTTTAGTCTACTTGGTAAATATCTTCTTAACTCTTCCTGAACTGCACTGTTGATTAAGGGCTTGTAAGTAAGCATTTCACGGTAAATTTCACTTGTTGTATTTGGCGCATGTGACAAATAAAGCTTGATTTGATTTATTCTAAAATATTTTTTTTTTAAATCCTCAGAAATCTACACACAATACCCCATAATGACAAAGTTAAAACAGGTTTTTAGACATTTTTGCCAATTTATTAAATATTTAAAACGAGTATTCAGTATTCAGACACTTTGCTATGAGACACGAAGTTGAGCTCATTGATCCTCCTTGAGATGTTTCTACAACTTGATTGGAGTCCACCTGTGGTAAATTCAATTAATTGGACATGGTTTGGAAAGGCACACACCTGTCTATATAAGGTCCCACAATTGACGTGAGGTCGAAGGAATGGTCCGTAGAGCATCGAGACAGGATTGTGTCAAGGCACAGATCTGGGTAAGGGTACCAAAACATTTCTGCAGTATTGAAGGTCCCAAAGGACACAGTAGCCTCCATCATTCTTAAATGGAAGAAGTTGGGAACCAAAAATAATTGTTATAGTGCTGGCTGCACAACCAAACTGAGCAATCGGTGGAGAAGGTCCTTGGTCAGGGAGGTGACAAAGAACACGATGGTCACTCTGACAGAGCTCTAGAGTTCCTCTGTAGAGATGGGAGAACCTTCCAGAAAGACACACATTCTCTGGTCTGATGAAACCAAGATTGAATTATTTGGCCTGAAAGCCAAGTGTCATGTCTGGAAGAAACCTAGCACCATCCCTACGGTTAAGCATGGTGGTGGTAGAATCATGCCGTGGAGATGTTTTTCAGTAGCAGGGACTGGGAGACTAGTCAGGATTGAGGCAAAGATAAATGGAGCAAAGTACAGTACAGTTTCCTTGATGAAACCCTGCTCCAGAGCTCTCAGGACCTCAGACTGGGGCGAAGGTTCAACTTCCAACAGGACCACGACCTTCAGCACATAGCCAAGACAGCGCAGAAGTCTCTGAATGTCCTTCAGGGGCCCAGTCAGAGCCCGGACTTAAACCTGATAAACCAAACATCTCTGGAGAGACCTGAAAATAGCATTTCAGCAATGCTCCCCATCCAACCTGACAGAGCTTGAGAGGATCTGCAGAGAATAATGGGAGAAACTCCCCAAATACAGGTGTGCCAAGCTTGTAGTGTCACACCAAAGAAGACTCAAGACTGTAATTGCTGCCAAAAGGTGCTTCAACAAAGTACCGAGTAAAGGGTCTGAATACTTATATAAATGTAATATTTCCGTTTTTTATGTTTTATAAATTAGAAAACATTTTTAAAAACCTGTTTTTACTTTGTCATTATGGGGTATTGTGTGGAGAATTGAACCCTGTGGCAGAGGTCCGGACAATAGGCCCTCCGATTTGACACACTGAACTCTATCTGAGAAGTAGTTGGTGAACCAGGCGAGGCAGTCATTTGAGAAGCCAAGGCTATTGAGTCTACCGATAAGAATGCGGTGATTGACAGAGTCGAAATCCTTGGCCAGGTCGATGAAGACGGCTGCACAGTACTGTCTTTTATTGATGGCGGTTATGATATCGTTTAGGACCTTGAGCGTGGCTGAGGTGCACCCATGACCAGCTCGGACAACAGATTGCATATTGAAGAAGATACGGTGGGATTCGAAATGGTCGTGATCTGTTTGTTAACTTGGCTTTCAAAGATTGTAGAAAGGCAGGGCAGGATGGATATAGGTCTATAACAGTCTGTGTCTAGAGTGTCTCCCCCTTTGAAGAGGGGGATAACCGCGGAAGCTTTCCAATCTTTGGGGATCTCAGATGATACGAAAGAGGTTGAATAGGCTAGTAATAGGGGTTGCAACAATTTCTGTGGATCATTTTAGAAAGAGAGGGTCCAGGGTCTAGCCCAGCTGATTTGTAGGAATCCAGATTTTGCAGCTCTTTCAGAACATCAGCTGTCTGGATTTTTTATTTTATTTAAACTTTATTTAACCAGGTAGGTTAGTTGAGAACAAGTTCTCATTTACAACTGCGACCTGGCCAAGATAAAGCAAAGCAGTGTGACACAAACAACAACACAGAGTTACACATGGAATAAACAAGCATAGAGTCAATAACACAATAGAAAAAATTAAGTCTACAGTCGTGGCCAAAAGGTTTGAGAATGACACAAATATAAATTTTCACAAAGTCTGCTGCCTCAGTTTGTATGATGGCAATTTGCATATACTCCAGAATGTTATGAAGAGTGATCAGATGAATTGCAATTCATTGCAAAGTCCCTCTTTGCAATGCAAATGAACTGAATCCACAAAAAAAACATTTCCACTGCATTTCAGCCCTGGACCAGCTGACATCATGTCAGTGATTCT
This sequence comes from Oncorhynchus clarkii lewisi, assembly GCF_045791955.1. Taxonomy (NCBI): domain Eukaryota; kingdom Metazoa; phylum Chordata; class Actinopteri; order Salmoniformes; family Salmonidae; genus Oncorhynchus; species Oncorhynchus clarkii. The sequence goes on along the minus strand of NC_092151.1, from coordinate 56,947,141 downwards.
CTCGTTAACACAGGTGGGTGTGTTGACAAGGACAAGGCTGGAGATCACTCTGTCATGCTGATTGAATTCGAATAACAGACTGGAAGCTTCAAAAGGAGGGCGGTGCTTGGAATCATTGTTCTTCCTCTGTCAATCATGGTTACCTGCAAGAAACACGTGCCGTCATTGCTTTGCACAAAAAGAGCTTCACAGGCAAGAATATTGCTGCCAGTAAGATTGCACCTAAATCAACCATTTATTGGATCATCAAGAACTTCAAGGAGAGCAGTTCAATTGTTGTGAAGAAGGCTTCAGGGTGCCCAAGAAAGTCCAGCAAGCTCCAGGACCGTCTCCTAAAGATCATTCAGCTGCAGGATCGGGGCACCAACAGAACAGAGCTTGCTCAGGAATGGCAGAAGGCAGGTGTGAGTGCATCTCCACACACAGTGAGGCAAAGACTTTTGGAGGATGGCCTGGTGTCAAGAAGGGCAGCAAAGAAGCCACTTCCCTCCAGGAAAAACGTCAGGGACAGACTGATATTCTGCAAATGGTACAGGGATTGGACTGTTGAGGACTGGGGTAAAGTCATTTTCTCTGATGAATCCCCTTTCCGATTGTCTGGGGCATCCGGAAAAAAGCTTGTCCGGAGAAGACAAGGTGAGCGCTACCATCAGTCCTGTGTCATGCCAACAGTAAAGCATCCTGAGACCATTCATGTGTGGGGTTGCTTCTCAGCCAAGGGAGTGGGCGCACTCAGAATTTTGCCTTTGAACACAGCCACGAATAAAGAATGTTACCAACACATCCTCCGAGAGCAACTTCTCCCAACCATGCAGGAACAGTTTGGTAATGAACAATGCCTTTTTCCAGCATGATGGAGCACCTTGCCATATGGCAAAAGTGATAACTAAGTGGCTCGGGGTACAAAACATCGATATTTTGGGTCCATGGCCAGGAAACTCCCCAGACCTTAATCCCATTGAGAACTTGTGGTCAATCCTCAAGAGGCGGGTGGACAAACAAAAACCAACAAATTCTGTCAAACTCCAAGCATTGATTATGCAAGAATGGGCTGCCATCAGTCAGGATGTGGCCCAGAAGTTAATTGACAGCATGCCAGGGCGGACTGCAGAGGTCTTGAAAAAGAAAGGTCAACACTAAAAATATTGACTCTTTGCATCAACTTCATGTAATTGTCAATAAAAGCCTTTGACACTTATGAAATGCTTGTGATTATACTTCAGTATTCCATAGTAACATCTGACAAAAATATCTAAAGACACTGAAGCAGCAAACTTTGTGGAAATTAATATTTGTGTAATTCTCAAAACTTTTGGCCACTACTGTCTATACAGTGTGTGCAAATGGCGTGAGAAGGTAAGGTAATAAATAGACCATAGCAGCAAAGTAATTATAATTTAGCAAATTATCACTGGAGTGATAGACGAGCAGATGATGATGTGCAAGTAGAAATACTGGTGTGCAAAAGAGCAGAAAAGTAAATAAAAACAATATGGGAATGAGGTAGGTAGATTTGATGGGCTATTTACAGATGGGCTATGTACAGCTGCAGCGATCGGTTAGCTGCTCTGATCCCGGATGTTTAAAGATAGTGAGGGAAATAGAAGTCTCCAGCTTCAGTGATTTTTGCAATTAATTCCAGTCATTGGCAGCAGAGAACTGGAAGGAAAGGCGGTCAAAGGAGGTGTTGGCTTTGGGGATGACCAGTGAGATATACCTGCTGGAGCGGGTGGGTGTTGTTATCGTGACCAGTGAGCTGAGATAAGGCAGAGCTTTACCTAGCATAAACGTATAGATGACCTGGAACCAGTGGATCTGGCGACGAATATGTAGCGAGGGCCAGCCGACTAGAGCATACAGGTCGCAGTGGTGGGTGGTATATGGGGCTTTGGTGACAAAACAGATGGCACTGTGATAGACTGCATCCAGTTTGCTGAGTAGAGTATTGGAAGCTATTTTGTAAATGACATCCCCGAAGTCGAGGATCGGTAGGCTACTCAGTTTTACGAGGGTACGTTTGGTGGCGTGAGTGAAGGAGGTTGTGTTGCGAAATAGGAGGCCGATTCTAGATTTAATTTTGGATTGAAGATGTTTAATATGAGTCTGGAAGGAGAGTTTACAGTCTAACCGGACACCTAGTTATTTGTAGTTGTCCACATATTCTAAGTCAGAACCGTCCAGAGTAGTGATGCTGGTCAGGCTGGCGGTTGCGGGCAGCAAACGGTTGAAAAGCATGCATTTGGTTTTACTAGCGTTTCAGAGCAGTTGGAGGTCACGGAAGGAGTGGTGTATGGCATTGAAGCTCGTTTGGAGATTAGTTAACACCGTGTCCAAAGAATGGCCAGAAGTGTACAGAATGGTGTCGTCTGCGTAGAGGTGGATCAGGGAATCACCCGCAGCAAGATCGACATCGTTGATATATACAGAGAAAAGAGTTGGCCCGAGAATTGAGCCCTGTGGTACCCCCATAGAGACTGCCAGAGGTACGGACAATAGGCCCTCCGATTTGACACACTGACCTCTGTCTGAGAAGTAATTGGTGAACCAGGCGAGGCAGTCATTTGAGAAACCAAGGCTGTTGAGTCTGCCGATAAGAATGCGGTGATTGACCGAGTCGAAAGCCTTGACCAGGTCGATGAAGACATGCTGTACAATACTGTCTTTTATCGATGGCGGTTATGATATCGTTTAGTACCTTGAGCGTGGCTGAGGTGCACCCGTGACCAGCTCGGAAACTGGATTGCACAGCGGAGAAGGTACGGTGGAAGGTACGGTAATTTTAGAAAGAGAGCATCCAGATTGTCTATCCCAGCTGATTTGTACGGGTCCAGGTTTTGCAGCTCTTTCAGAACATCTGCTGTCTGGGTTTGCATGAAGGAGAAGCTGGGGAGGCTTGGGAAAGTAGCTGCAAGGGTGCTGTTGGCCGGGGTTGGGGTAGCCAGCAGGATAGCATGGCCAGCCGTAGAGAAATGCTTATTGAAATTCTCGATTAACGTGGATTTATCGGTGGTGACAGTGTTACCTAGCCTCAGTACAGTGGGCTGCTGGGAGGAGGTGCTCTTATTCTCCATAGACTTTACAGTGTCCCAAAACGTTTTGGAGTTAGAGCTACAGGATGCAAATTTCTGTTTGAAAAAACTAGCCTATGCTTTCCTGACTGACTGTGTGTATTGGTTCCTGACTTCCCTGAAAAGTTGCATATCGCAGGGACTATTCAATGCTAGTGTAGTTTTCGTGCTGGTCGAGGGCATTCAGGTCTGGAGTGAACCAAGGTCTATATCTGTTCTTAGTTCTACATTTTTTGAAAGGGGCATGCTTATTTAAGATGGTGAGGAAATTATTTTTAAAGAGCAACCAGGCATCCTCGACTGACGGGATGAGGTCAATATCCTTCCAGGATACCCGGACCAGGTTGATTAGAAAGGCCTGCTCGCAGAAGTGTTTTAGGGAGCATTTGACAGTGATGAGGGCTGGTTGTTTGATCGTGGACCCATTACGCACGCAGGCAATGGGGCAGTGATCGCTGAGATCCTGGTTGAAGACAGCAGAGGTGTATTTAGAGGGCAAGGTGTGAAGTGCCAGTTTTCAACCCCCCTGGCCTGCTAGGCTCCAGTGGGGGAAGGGAGCCTCCTACAGAAGTTAGAAAGTTACATAGTTTGTGTCTCTGAGGGCTGTGAGATGGTGTGCTAAAGATGTCCACATGCTTCCCAGCCGAAACAGTTTGGAACAGTTTGTGCATATATTATGTAAACATTTGGTGACGTTTTTGTTCATTTTGGACTTCGGGAAGGGTTTTTTCAGCACAAATTTTACATTTTTTATCGAGGCAAGTCGGTAAGCGAGTTGGTAACCGAAGTCTACGCCCCCTTGTCGGTGATTGGTCAACAGTAGGGATTCTTTAATGAAGTGCCTGTGGTCATTCAACGAGAGACGACTCGTCCTAATGCACATTTTTTCACTTAAGAAATACTGTACCAAACATCCTAGTCAGATGCAAAATTGCACAACCAAGCAAAATGTACAAAATTAATGACAGATTCCTTGAGTTATTTTTGATTAATTCTGACTATTTTGAGGAAGTGTATACTGGCAACAATGTCTCAAAATGGACAAACAGTACTATTGCCGTATGTGAGCACAGTTGTTTGGTTCAACCGAACTTAAACATGGGGACACCTTAAGAGTCTCTGGCAGGGAATTTGTAACACTTAAAGACATTCTATTTTTTGTGATTACATTTTATGCACTGCAGTAAGAATATGAATATAGGACCCATAAAAGTTGTTTGGCTTGTAATAAATCATTAAAACAAAAAAGAGGCAAAACTTGAACTAATTTTAATTAACATGTCAGAGTAAGGATTATGAGAATGGTACTGAAAGTTCCTTTTTTACTGGGATCAGGGCTTTGAAATCAAGCCTAGTTGTTGTAGATGTGATACTGATCTGAATGCGATCCGGTGTTTGGCAAAAACTCAATACTCCCATTTGTTGTTCTTAGGGCTGTATTATCTCAGATCTAACTAAACAGAGATTCATGGGAGCGGCTTATGCATGTATTCATATCATTTCCCAGGGACGTTCTGGAATAACTAGGGTTGGTTTTGGTTGTTGCTCAAAAATGCAGAGCTTGCTTTTGTTTAGTGAAAGTACCCAATCTCTGTATTGTTTGGGCAAGACTGTTGTTGGGCTTTTCCTTGATAACATTTTTTTGTAGGGGTTGATACATTTTTCCTAAGCGAAAATTAAGTCAGAAATGTCAAAGTGATTACAAACTTCAGAAGCCTTTTTAAACCTCAAATGCACTACAAGTTTTACATTTCCTGCAATTCCCTGAAAGTTCTTCCGCAACAGGGTGATCAAATTAAGTTCCGGCACCTGTATAACGCAGTCCAAAACAAGCCTATTTGATTTTCCCATATTCCAATGTTCCCTTTTTAAAATTATTATTATCACAGAGTAAGTTATCACTGTATCGTCTATTAATTTCACAACTTCGCTGAGAGAACGCCTCGGTACCATTTCCAAGACAGCATAGATCACAGAGGCGCTATTTGATTACAACCACATGAACAAATGCAAGGAAAAAAATGACAGGTCAGACTGTAGAATGACCCCCAATATGGCCTAGTGAGTGAGCATAAACAGTACATTTCCGCTGTGTCGGCTGTCAGGCCCCTCTGTGTTATTTCTGATTCACAGAGCATGGTTATTGACCTATCATTACTCTTAGAAGCCCTCCAGTCTGCTTCATTGCAGAGGAATTCAGCTGACTGTTTTTTTGTTGTTGGATGAAGCAGCACATTGACCGAGAGACCAGACCAGCACTGGGGCTGGATGGAGTGTGCTGGCATCTCACTTCAGAGCTAATCCATTGTCTTCCCCTCTGACTGCAAACAGCGTTTTGGCAGGCACCGCCGCTCCCTGAATTCTGCATTCGACTCGTTCGCCTGCCAAAGACTCCCCTTCAGCTTTGCCGCTGCACCCATGTTATTATCCAACCTCTAGTTGTGTTGAGCTCTTCCTTGTTCATTTTTTTTTTGCGACCACCGTTTTCTAGACACAGCCTCGTTTGCCCTCCCTTTGATTCTAAACAATCCCACTTTTGGTGATTTTATTGCAGAATTTGCTCTGTAACAACCATCCCTGCCAACCCTTGAATTGAATGTCGTCCAGACATTACGAGGTCCAGTGTATTAGCCATATTGGTCATTTGCACCATCAATGCTAAAGTGGGGGTCTTCGTAAATGTGACACTTAAGCTTGTACCACTGTATGCTCTCTCAAATAGACGAGGCACTTCAGCCCCGATCTGATTGAGCAAACAAAGAGTGAACTTAACCTGTGTAAACATCTTCGGCAAACAAATCCAGGTTTGGAATGGCCAGTGTACTACCACGACCTGTGGCAGTCATCAGCTCGCTCATGCTACAGCTTAGCAACGAAGGGAACTATGTTCTCATGCAATACGTTGATTTCATCAATCCAATTAATGAATTGCTAATCCTGACAGTTCATCCAGCCATTTTGTGCTGGACAGTTCCCAATCTTAAGTGCCAATATCATGTCATGATATTTGACTGTCAATTTGGATACTCCTCGAATAGATTTCAGAAACATTTAATTTAGCAGATAAGGTATGATATTTATATATTCCTGTTGTAAACCTAGTGGTTTTGTAAGAATTCATTACATTGAGTAATTAACAGTATGCGGACTAATTAAAGGACAAAACGCAGCATCATATGATGTAAAATCCATCATACCGGCTGTATTTATGAATTTTGAATTACCTCCTTGATTATCTTCCCTATATCTGTCACTTCCCTTGGTTCTCTCCTTAGGTGTTATTGACTCTGTTTTCATGTCGGTGCGTTGTTTGTGTTACGTGTTTATGGTTTCATTTATTTATTAAAACCGTCTCAGCGCACTCGTTACAACAGCTCAAATAAGCAAAGAGAAACGACAGTCCATCATTACTTTAAGACATGAAGGTCAGACAATACGGAACATTTCAAGAACTTTGAAAGTTTATTCAATTGTAGTCGCAAAAACCGTCAAGCGCTATGATGAAACTGACTCTCCTGAGGACCGCCACAGGAAAGGAAGACCCAGAGTTACCTCTGCTGCAGAGGATAAGTTCATTAGAATTACCAGCCTCAGAAATTGCAACCCAAATAAAGACTTCCTAGAGTTCAAGTAAGAGACACATCTCAATATCAGAGGAGACTGTGTGAATCATGCCTTCATGGTCGAATTGATGCAAAGAAACCACTACTAAAGGACACCAATAATAAGAGGAGACTTGCTTGTCCCAAGAATCATGAGCAATGGACATTCGACCAGTGTACATTTGTCCTTTGGTCTGGAGTACAAATTAAAGATTTTTGGTTCCAACCGCCGTGTCTTTGTGAGACGCGGTGTGGGTGACTGGATTATCTCCGCCTGTGTATTTCCCACCGTAAAGCATGGATGAGGTCTATGGTGTGGGGTGCTTTGCTGGTGACACTGTCTGAGATTTATTTAGAATTCAAGGCACACCTAACCAGCATGGCTACCACAGCATTCTGCAGCGATACACCATCCCATCTGGTTTGGGCTTAGTGGGACTATCATTTATTTTTCAACAGGACAATGACCCAACACACCTCCAGGCTGTGTAAGGGCTATTTAACCAAGGAGGAGAGTGATAGAGTGCTGCATCAGATGACCTGGCCTCCACAATCACCCAACCTCAACCACTTTTAGATGGTTTGGGATGAGTCAGACCGCAGAGTAAAGGAAAAGCAGCCAACAAGTGCTCAGCATATGTAGGAACTCCTTCAAGACTGTTGGAAAAGCATTCCAGGTGAAGCTGGTTGAGAGAATGCCAAGAGTGTGCAAAGCTGTCATGGCAAAAGGTGGCTATTTGAAGTATAATATATAAAATTATATAAAATATATTTAGATTTGTTTAACACTTTTTTGGGTTACTACATGATTCCATATGTGTTATTTCATAGTGTTGATGTCTTCACTATTATTCTACAATGTAGAAAATAGTAAAAAAATAAAGAAAAACCCTTGAATGAGTAGGTGTTTTAAAACGTTTGACCAGTAGTGTATACAGTGCCTTGTGAAAGTATTCGGCCCCCTTGAACTTTGCGACCTTTTGCCACATTTCAGGCTTCAAACATAAAGATATAAAACTGTATTTTTTTGTGAAGAATCAACAACAAGTGGGACACAATCATGAAGAAGTGGAAAGACATTTATTGGATATTTCAAACTTTTTTAACAAATCAAAAACTGAAAAATTGGGTGTGCAAAATTATTCAGCCCCCTTAAGTTAATACTTTGTAGCGCCACCTTTTGCTGCGATTACAGCTGTAAGTTGCTTGGGGTATGTCTCTATCAGTTTTGCACATCGAGAGACTGACATTTTTTCCCATTCCTCCTTGCAAAACAGCTCAAACTCAGTGAGGTTGGATGGAGAGCATTTGTGAACAGCAGTTTTCAGTTCTTTCCACAGATTCTCGATTGGATTCAGGTCTGGACTTTGACTTGGCCATTCTAACTCCTGGATATGTTTATTTTTGAACCATTCCATTGTAGATTTTGCTTTATGTTTTGGATCATTGTCTTGTTGGAAGATAAATCTCCGTCCCAGTCTCAGGTCTTTTGCAGACTCCATCAGGTTTTCTTCCAGAATGGTCCTGTATTTGGCTCCATCCATCTTCCCATCAATTTTAACCATCTTCCCTGTCCCTGCTGAAGAAAAGCAGGCCCAAACCATGATGCTGCCACCACCATGTTTGACAGTGGGGATGGTGTGTTCAGGGTGATTAGCTGTGTTGCTTTCTCCTAGGTGGCTTGTGGCAAACTTTAAACGACACTTTTTTTATGGATATCTTTAAGAAATGGCTTTCTTCTTGCCACTCTTCCATAAAGGCCAGATTTGTGCAATATACGACCGATTGTTGTCCTATGGACAGAGTCTCCCACCTCAGCTGTAGATCTCTGCAGTTCATCCAGAGTGATCATGGGCCTCTTGGCTGCATCTCTGATCAGTCTTCTCCTTGTATGAGCTGAAAGTTTAGAGGGACGGCCAGGTCTTGGTAGATTTGCAGTGGTCTGATACTCCTTCCATTTCAATATTATCGCTTGCACAGTGCTCCTTGGGATGTTTAAAGCTTGGGAAATCTTTTTGTATCCAAATCCGGCTTTAAACTTCTTCACAACAGTATCTCGGACCTGCCTGGTGTGTTCCTTGTTCTTCATGATGCTCTCTGCGCTTTTAACGGACCTCTGAGACTATCACAGTGCAGGTGCATTTATACGGAGACTTGATTACACACAGGTGGATTGTATTTATCATCATTAGTCATTTAGGTCAACATTGGATCATTCAGAGATCCTCACTGAACTTCTGGAGAGAGTTTGCTGCACTGAAAGTAAAGGGGCTGAATAATTTTGCACGCCCAATTTTTCAGTTTTTGATTTGTTAAAAAAGTTTGAAATATCCAATAAATGTCGTTCCACTTCATGATTGTGTCCCACTTGTTGTTGATTTCACAAAAAAATACAGTTTTATATCTTTATGTTTGAAGCCTGAAATGTGGCAAAAGGTCGCAAAGTTCAAGGGGGCCGAATACTTTCGCAAGGCACTGTATATCTTTTCTTAATTATTATTTTGTCATTGTAAATAATTGTGATACACAATTATTTACAATGACGGCCTACCCCAGCCAAACCATCCCCTAACACGACACGGACAACGCTGGGCCAATTGTGCACCTCCCTATGGGACTCCTGATCACGGCTGGGTCATGATACAGCCAGGGCTCGAACCCGAGTCTGTAGTGACGCTTCTAGCACTGTGATGCAGTGCCTCAGACCACTGCACCACTCAGGATCCCAAAATGTGCCATGCAAATGCCAAGCTCTACCAACTGAGCCACAGAAATCAGACATCGAATATCTCTTTAAGCATGGTCAAGTTAATTATGCAGTGGATTATGTATTAAACCACCCAGACACATCAAAGATACAGTCGTACTTCTGAATTGAGCCGCAGGACAGAAATGAAACTGCACAGGGATGTTACCATGAGGCCATTGGTGATTTTAAAACCGCTACAGAGTTCAATGGCTGTGATGGGAGAAAACTGAGGATGGATCAACAATATTGTAGTGACTCCACAATAATGATCTAAATGACAGAGTGAAAAGAATAATAAAATAGAATCCAAATATCCCAAAACATTGTATGCATGGCACTTGCATGCAACAAGGCACTAAAGCAGCAGTTCCCAAACTGGGGTTCGCAACCCCATGTGGGGTCGCCTGATATGAAAATAGGGTCACGGGAGAAATTCCAGAAATCCTGAGAAAAGATATATACAAAAACAAATGTAATATTGTCTTTGTATCTCAAAATCATTGTAATGTGGTTTATCTTAAAAATGTAAATGAAAAATATTATAATCTAAAATATTAAATTCAATCATTCCCACTGAATGGCTTGGCCCACTACGCTATGAAACTATTGCAGAGACTTTGATATTACCAACCACAATTGATATGGTGAAAACAATGAGTAGGGAAGCAGAGGCACAAACTCACATCAATACCTTTGCTTGATCAGTCTCCTTCTGTATTCCCTGTTCACTCTTGACTGCATGGCCAGGCACGACTCCAAAACCATCATTAAGTTTGCCGATGACACAACATTGGTAGGCCTGATCATCAACAATGACGAGACGGCATATAGGGAGGTCAGAGACCTGGCCGTGTGGTGCCAGCACAACAACCTCTCCCTCAAACGTGATCAAGACAAAGGAGATGATTGTGGATTACAGGAAAAGGAATCCACAATCATTCTCATCGATGGGGCTGTAGTGGAGCAGGTTGAGAGCTTCAAATTCCTTGGTGTCCACATCACCAACAAACTAGAATGGTCCAAGCACACCAAGACAGTCGTGAAGAGGCCACAACAAAACCTAATCCCCCTAAGGAGACTGAAAATATTTGGCATGGGTCCTCAGATCCTCAAAACTTTCTGTAGCTGCACCATCGAGAGCATCACTGCCTTGTATGGCAACTGCTCGGCCTCCGACCGCAAGGCACTACAGAGGGAAGGGCCTACGGCCCAGTACATCACTGTACTGGACCGTACCAGGCGGTGTCAGAGGAAGGCCCTAACAATTGTCAAAGGCTCCAGCCACCCTAGTCATAGACTGTTCTCTCTGCTACAACAATTGAATGAATCTCTTTTAAAGACTTTCTAATTCTCACCTAATCTTCTCTTGAACCCTTTATCATTGAAATGCATCTTACTCCAGCATGGCCATCTGCATTTTCCTTGCTCTTTAAAAAAGAAAAAATAGAATAACAGGAACGTCTAAATTGCGAACAATCCAGCTCCTGACGTCCAACTTTGGCAATCATGTTGTTCTTTTGATTTACTTCCAGAGAACAAGGCAGATAGTAATTCGGCAGTCACTTCACCTATTAGTATGAACTGACCCTGTATATAGCTTACTTACATTCTCGTGTTCTTTGTATTTCTATTTCTCGTGTTTCTTGCTGTTGTTCTACTTTACTTTATACTACTACTGATATTGAGTACTGCGTTGTTGGGAAAGAGCTTGCAAGAAAGGCATTTCACTGTACTTGTGCAGGTTACATAGGCAATCTCGAAACAAATCAAATGCCATCAGGATGTTCAATCAATCTAGCCCGCTGTATGCAATACATAGGTGATTGCAGCTGCGACAGTTCTGATAGCAACACACACAAGTGTTGATGTTAGGACCCTGGGTACATCATTAACATGGCTTTGATCATGCCTAATTAAGAAATATAACGAGCATGTCACCCCAGTTCAGTCGTATCACTCCAACCATTGCATGAGCACAATTAAAAGTGAACGTAAACATAGTTCCCTCATCCAGAGTGAATTCCGGGATTTTGATAAATGAGAACCATTTAAAACTCACACTGTACGAAATAAGATAATGATCATACCTTCTTTCTGCTTGTAGCAGAAAAGGTCATGGGCAGCAGTTGGGGTATGAACTTGGATTTTTATCTTGGTGTTTCATATTTCTCCCAGGTGAGATCTATGAGACTGGTTGTGAATGACAGCCCTTTGTAGCTTCCCTCAGTGCTTCAGGCCATTCTTCTTTGGTTCCCATCGCCCCTCAGGCCTCTCCATAGAGATAGACCTGTTAAAACCTCTCAGTGAATAAGCTGTCAATCATCGAAGACTTGAATACCTGCAGCATTTGAATGATGTAATAATTATATTCGGTAATGTCACTATAATTAATGACTAGCATTTGCATTCGTATTGTTCAGTGCAGACCGTAATGGACACTGGAGTCACAAACGTTCATGAAATAAAGATCTCAACATTTTGTTTCACTATTTGGAGTGGAATTCAAAAAGGCACTCGCACATCTGAGCTCATCTATTTTGGAGCAGACATACAGATGTTGATAGAACCTTAAAACAGACCGGATCATTCCTTCAGCAGTGATTTATATTGGATTTTTTTCATTTGAACTATCCTAAGAGAGTGGGCGACAAATGACCATGATGATTCTGGTGCTGGGGTTTCAGTGTGGCAGGCCAGGCTGGGGGTTGGAAAAGGGATTGAATACCTGCACATAAATATCTCCAGGTCATACGTTTCTTTGGTGCGACAGTGTACATTCTGCATCACCGGAGGTACAAACTGATTTGTTTTGACTCCAGCAGTGCTATGCTGTTCTGCACTCTCAATGCTGCCAGCTACAGAAACCCACTGTACTGTTGAACAATGCAGGATGAGGACACTTCAAGCAGACTTGCTGAGTCAGGCCCAAGTATAAAGAAGTTGATACTTTCTCTCGATACGCTAACGCAACTATAATTGGTTTTCATTTCCTAAGCCTTGTATTTGTTTCGGCTTACAATGACTATAGCGAAGTGTTTTCTCAGCTACTACAGCAGATAGCTACATGTTTTTCATGTTCACATTAAAAGGGTTGTCTACAGGGCTGGGGAGTAACAGTTTGCCAATATGCGTTTGATTGAAGGTTAATGAGTTTCATTCCCCACCACTTACTCATCTCAGCCTCTATCATGCCTTCATACAGTAACAGTTGGCCATGGTGTTATTCAAGGTAAACAGTCAGTTGGCCATGGTGTTATTCGAGGTAAACAGTCAGTTGGCCATGGTGTTATTCAAGGTAAACAGTCAGTTGGCCATGGTGTTATTCAAGGTAAACAGTCAGTTGGCCATGGTGTTATTCAAGGTAAACAGTCAGTTGGCCGTGGTGTTATTCAAGGTAAACAGTCAGTTGGCCGTGGTGTTATTCAAGGTAAACAGTCAGTTGGCCATGGTGTTATTCAAGGCAAACAGTCAGTTGGCCGTGGTGTTATTCAAGGTAAACAGTCAGTTGGCCATGGTGTTATTCAAGGTAAACAGTCAGTTGGCCGTGGTGTTATTCAAGGTAAACAGTCAGTTGGCCATGGTGTTATTCAAGGTAAACAGTCAGGGGTTTCCTGAGAAGGTGAAGTTAGTGCCGGTGGTTTTCCCCTTCTTCAATTAAGTAGAGGAATACTGGTAAAAAATACAGGGACCAGGTTATTACTCCTTCCAGGCAAATTAGAACGTTGTAGCTTTGATTATGAAGTCAGATATTTCCCTAACATCCTTTTATCTGTCTTATGTTGAGTTTCCTGTTCCCGGTGTTTCCTGTGTTCTAAGAGTTCTGTGTTTTATCATGTTTTATTTTCTGTGCCCTATGTGTATTTTCACATTGCATTTTATCTTGTATTTCAGTAATATACTTGACTGCCATGTGGGATAAATAAAGTAGTATGTAGAATTCACTGAGGTTATACTTCTTTGCTTTTGGATTGTTTGTTTTGGTTTTGCCGGCACTAAAGTGATGTGGGGATCTGTGGCAGTGGAGTGATTTAGACAGGCGTCTTGAGGTCTGCTAACGAGGCTCTTCAGATGCAGGACCTTTGGTGCCTGGAATTGAGGATTGGTTGTTGGGTTGATGAAGCATGGCAGTTAATTATTCCTCCCTCACTCAGAGCAACCACTTGTGAACATGGAGGAAATGTGCATAATCAAGTTTGACTGATAAGGCTCAGGAGTGATTTGGAAGGAACAGATTGAGAGAAAAGGGAACATCATCTAGTTAAAGTTTGAGCTATTCAAAATGGATCAAACTTGACTCGTTCGTATTTCCTATACAAACCCAACCCTGCCTTTTTTACCTTTTCATCTCCCTCACATAATACTTGAAATATGTTTATCTTTTTTTCGCCAGCCCTTTTTTCTTCCGGGGTGTTTTCATTTGACAGTCACTGAAGAACATGCAAGAAAAGTATTATGTTTTGGATGAATCTGCTGTAATTTAAAATGTATGTTTTTATTTTTTGTAAATGGTATAGTATTTGGTCTTTTTCGTTATGCGTTGGACCCCAGTAAGACTAGCTGTTCGCCATTGGGGTCGGCTAATGGGGATCCTAATAAATCAAATCAAAGGTGGAAACTGATACAGTTGTGTCGGAATCTGAAACATATTGCAGATGTTATGGGTTGCAGCCTTGGTTCTATCAAATTTAACAAAAGCATCAGCAAAGTGAGTCATGGCATTAATACATGGCCTAGGTCCTAATTAAATATTTGTGGATGTGCCTTATGCTGCGGTAAAGGCAATCTACAGAGAACTGGAAACGTTGGCCCTCTGGATTTATTTAACCTTAATTAGCTAAGCCAAATGGAAGTTGTTAATTTATCTTGAATGGATATTATCTGTTTTACAGCCTGCATTGATTTGTTCCAGATTAATCATCCATCTTATACTGTAAAAGGTCATTTGGATGTCATTGGGTCTTGGAGACCCAATTTGCATGCAGCAAAGAGGCAGGAAAGAACTAGTCCAAGTCAACTCAATGATGGCAATCATTATTTTCTCCATATAACATGTTCTCGGGCATCTAGGTGATGTCTTCTGTGGTTTTAGATCAGAGGTCTTAGTTCTGAATAGAGCCACAGTTGATAGCCCCATATGTCATACTTACTTATCAACCTCCTGAAGGCTGTTTATTAACCTTGCATTTGGACTGAAAGCGAATGCAGTAATTTTGGACCATAAATCAAATCAAATTTGATCTAAAGTGCATTTAAACATCTCAATTCACGTTACAGTAAACCCAACAATAAAAACATGGTCCACTCTTTTCCAACCTATTTGTTTACCCCTTCCAGGGCCGACCCACTGATTAGGCCTATGGCAGCAGATTGACGAGGGCGGGATTTTCTGAGCTAGACTGACCTAAACGCAACTCCAACAACACATAAAACCTCACATAATTCTGCCCCAAAACAATTTCTATCAACCAGTGGCGTATGGGATTTTTTTTAGGTGAGCGCTGATGCCACCTATGATAAGCAGTGCCCACTTTGTCAAAGGCAGAGACCCAAATATTGATATTTTCTCATTCCCAGCGCGCCTCTCCAGGGTGCTGTTGGAGAGACGCATCGCTGCGACGCGCCACCAACATTCTGTCCCCAAAAATGATCTAGAATAAATCATGTAACAGATGGTAGAAAGAGTATGTGGCTTTTTCTATAGTCTACAGGCTGGAGATAAAATGTATGACAATGTAAAGAGACGGAAATCATGCCGGTTTCTCTGATCAAATAGTCAAACCTAAATGGCGCCCAATCAAATAAAAAATGCTCTTACATGTTAACAACATGTCCTAAAAAGAGGACGGGTTGAAGTCAAATAGACAATATATAATGGATAATCAGGCTACTCACAACTGCTGTCCAGGAGTTTCATCCCGTGGCCTATATTGTCACGATCAGTGGTTTCGCGTTTGTACCCATACATTTTTTTACAAGCTGAGCATAGGGGAAAGCTATATACAGTGCCTTGCGAAAGTATTCGGCCCCCTTGAACTTTGCGACCTTTTGCCACATTTCAGGCTTCAAACATAAAGATATAAATTAGTATCTTTTTGTGAAGAATCAACAACAAGTGGGACACAATCATGAAGTGGAACGACATTTATTGGATATTTCAAACTTTTTTAACAAATCAAAAACTGAAAAATTGGGCGTGCAAAATTATTCAGCCCCCTTAAGTTAATACTTTGTAGCGCCACCTTTTGCTGCGATTACAGCTGTAAGTCGCTTGGGGTATGTCTCTATCAGTTTTGCACATCGAGAGACTGACATTTTTTCCCATTCCTCCTTGCAAAACAGCTCGAGCTCAGTGAGGTTGGATGGAGAGCATTTGTGAACAGCAGTTTTCAGTTCATTCCACACATTCTCGATTGGATTCAGGTCTGGACTTTGACTTGGCCATTCTAACACCTGGATATGTTTATTATTGAACCATTCCATTGTAGATTTTGCGTTATGTTTTGGATCATTGTCTTGTTGGAAGACAAATCTCCGTCCCAGTCTCAGGTCTTTTGCAGACTCCATCAGGTTTTCTTCCAGAATGGTCCTGTATTTGGCTCCATCCATCTTCCCATCAATTTTAACCATCTTCCCTGTCCCTGCTGAAGAAAAGCAGGCCCAAACCATGATGCTGCCACCACCATGTTTGACAGTGGGGATGGTGTGTTCAGCTGTGTTGCTTTTACGCCAAACATAACGTTTTGCATTGTTGCCAAAAAGTTCAATTTTGGTTTCATCTGACCAGAGCACCTTCTTCCACATGTTTGGTGTGTCTCCCAGGTGGCTTGTGGCAAACTTTAAACAACACTTTTTATGGATATCTTTAAGAAATGGCTTTCTTCTTGCCACTCTTCCATAAGGCCAGATTTGTACAATATACAACTGATTGTTGTCCTATGGACAGAGTCTCCCACCTCAGCTGTAGGTCTCTGCAGTTCATCCAGAGTGATCATGGGCCTCTTGGCTGCATCTCTGATCAGTCTTCTCCTTGTATGAGCTGAAAGTTTAGAGGGACGGCCAGGTCTTGGTAGATTTGCAGTGGTCTGATACTCCTTCCATTTCAATATTATCGCTTGCACAGTGCTCCTTGGGATGTTTAAAGCTTGGGAAATCTTTTTGTATCCAAATCCGGCTTTAAACTTCTTCACAACAGTATCTCGGACCTGCCTGGTGTGTTCCTTGTTCTTCATGATGCTCTCTGCGCTTTTAACGGACCTCTGAGACTATCACAGTGCAGGTGCATTTATACGGAGACTTGATTACACACAGGTGGATTGTATTTATCATCATTAGTCATTTAGGTCAACATTGGATCATTCAGAGATCCTCACTGAACTTCTGGAGAGAGTTTGCTGCACTAAAAGTAAAGGGGCTGAATAATTTTGCACGCCCAATTTTTCAGTTTTTGATTTGTTAAAAAAGTTTTAAATATCCAATAAATGTCGTTCCACTTCATGATTGTGTCCCACTTGTTACAGTTTTATTTCTTTATGTTTGAAGCCTGAAATGTGGCAAAAGGTCGCAAAGTTCAAGGGGGCCGAATACTTTCGCAAGGCACTGTACACTTCTGCATTTCCCATTGTGTATAACAATTGCAAATGGTCTCAGGATAACTGGTACCGATAAAGTTGGGTCGCCAAATTGATTAATCACAGGAATCAGGACGAATAAAGCCAATGCTACTGCCTTTTCCTTCCTACCAAACAGTGAGCCTGCCACATGGAGGCCAACATGGTAGGCTACCCCAGTAAGCACGGGCCGACGTATTTTGGCTGTCTTTTTATTCTACGTATAAAAAGATACACATAGGCTATACCTCATTAAGCAGGACCGACACTGACGCCATTCGGACGTCTTTGTTTGGTTCAGATTGTGTCCGGTCTGGACCAACCTTAATTTGGCCCAAACATAGACATCTATAAATGTTGTCTTTTCAACATTCATTCAGGAAATGAACCCGATTTCAAGGTCTGAAAAATATTTCCTCTTTCAACTTTCGCTCAGAACTGAAAATGAATTTGATTTCAACAAGACTTCTCTTCACTTTTCATTCAGAACCTAAAGTGTGAATTTTCGACGTCTTTTCAACGTCATTGTACCTACTATGATTATTCTAGTCGGGACCTCAAATTTCGTTGCATGCTGACTCCTTCAGTATGCAAACAGTATCTTCACTGCAGATTGAAACGTTTTGATGAAGACAAGCGTCAAAAGCGCTATTGATCTGTACTCGTTTCTCCCCAAAGTAATGACCAGAGATACTGGATATAATGACGAGACCCTTGTGTCTTCGCCTTTAACAATGGCATTCGTTATCCACAGAGCGGAACAGTGGGCTTGTCAAACTCCTGCCTAGTCCTCTCTTTGGATTGGGGCATACATCTTGTTATTTCAGTACTTTTTTGAATATTCAATGAGTGGTGTTGAAGCAACTGCCTGTATTCAATGGAGAGTGAGATGCTATGCTAGCCTCATGAATATGTATAGACCATCTCAAATTTCAATATGGACAACTCCGATATAAGATGTTTTTTCACAAAGTTTTCGGGATGTCACATGCCTCACACATATCAGTAGTCTCGTAACAACCTAAGCATTACTAAATTTGTATTAGATCAAATAAGCCTCACGTATCAAAATAGCAATTCATTTTTCTCTTGAATAAATTCGACATGCTCTCATTGCCCTCCATACAAAAACTCCTCACTTGCTTAATAATTAATGATCTGCTTAACGTGGGCATATTTTGGGGGGCCAAACCCTCTCGCTTCGCCTCTTGCTCCCTGGTAACGCATGGCATGATTTATGAGGGCTATAGGAGAATCTCAATTTCATACTCCTCATGTCCACTCTCCTTGCCTCTTTCTCAAAGCCCTTTGGAGGAGAAGGTCAGAGGGGAGGGACCTCTGGCTTTTTCATCCAATGGGCTTTGAGAAGGAGGCAAGGAGAAAGAAAAGAGGACATTGTGTAATCACCATATATTTGACCTAGTTCATTATTAGAGAAATCTCAGGCTCTTTGGTGAGCAGAGTATGACAGGGACAGGCTAATCAGAGAGAGGCCCAGAAAGTGTAATTTATTTTGATTGTAGTGTCCCTTGAGAGCAACGACCCTCATTAAGTCTCAGAATTTGGACTCCATTAAGGGCTTATGGGCCTTTTTAGCATTTTTTTTTAACATTAAAGCTACGAATAACTGAGATTAAATAAACACTGATATCACACAGAGCATTTTAGTATTATCCAGATTGGGCAACATACTACCTACCATCTTTAGTATTCACCGACTGTATGCAATGCTCCTTTGGAATGAAGAATACATATGGGGAATTGTTAGCTTAATACTGAAATAGTTTCCCAATATGATTCTAGCCCAAATTACAATGCATTGGGAGGTGGGAGAACTTGCAAAGTACATATGTAGGATCTTAATTTTATCACCCTGTTGTTGCAGGAAATTTCCTGCATAGCAGGAAATGCAAACGTAGTGTATTCCAGCTTTTAAAAAAAGCTTCTTACGCTTGTAATTTTCACTTTAAAATGTCAGACTTGATTTGCCCTAACAAAATATGCATCAACCCCTACAAAAAATGTTCATTATTTATAATCCACACAATAATTCACATTTCCTGTTGCTGCAGGATTATTTTCCTGCTATGAGAAACTGGTCAGATTAAGAGCCTACACCTGTACTAATTCAAAGAGAGAGAATGCCTGATGCTGATGAAGTCGATGTGTTAGACCAGTATACATGCTTGCATCCTGTAGGACTACTGTACATTAGGCAAGTCCATTACCTAGCAAGATCAGGATATGTAAACCTAAGGATGTCGAATGGCACTCGAAACATGATTTAAATTGGGGTTTAGGCCTCCTGATTGGCGCAATGCTTTAGGCATCACTACAGTCCCGGGTTCGATCCCAGGCTGTGTCGCAGCCGGCTTCAACCGGGAGACCCATGAGGCGGCACACAATTGACCAAGCGTTGTCCGGGTAGGGGAGGGTTTGGCTAGCCGGGATGTCCTTGTCGCTCTAGCGACTCCTTGTGGTGGGCCGGGCGCATGCACGCTGATTTTGGTCGCCAGTTGTATGGTGTTTTCTCCGACACATTGGTGCGGTGGGCTTACGGGTTAAGCAAGCAGTGTGTCAAGAAGCAGTGCGGCTTGGCAGGGTCGTATTTCGGAGGATGCATGCCTCTCAACCTTCACCTCTCCCGAGTCCGTACGGGAGTTGCAGCGATGGGACCAGACTGGAACTACCAATTGGATATCACAAAATTGGGAAGAATATGCCCAAAAACAAAAAAAGGGTGTTTAATGGATTTAAATATAAAAATACATATATGATAATTCGAAACCATCATATACATGACAAGTTTTATGGGACACTCTTACTTAATTCAAATTACAAGCCACATATGCTATAGTATTGTTGAATTATATTTCCATGATCCGTCCATCACAGTGCAGATTAACATAGTACTTCCTTGTCTGTGGGGAATCAATGTATCAATATGGCTAATCAATATGCCAGAAGTAAGCTAATTTAGTGCAGTGAATCATTACCCATTAGGAATCATAGACAGAGCATACAAATACTACACTATACTATCGTATAAATACTATACTACCCTACTGTAGTATTTACTGTAGTGTTGCAGACATGACTGGAATATACGGTAGTATTTACAGTGTACTATAGTAAACACTGACCGTAAATATTGTCATATATAACTGTAGGATATACTATAGTAATTTTTGTGTTTTTGCGGTCTGTAGAATATTGTAGTATTTGCTGTAGTGTTTTTGCAAACATTTCTGTATATTTACTATAGTGTTTTTGTTTTATTATCTTATAAATATCAGTGGTGGCTTTCTCCTTGAGGAAACCTGCTGGACAAAATACTCAAAAGTGCACATTTTCCACAATCTGTAGGTAGATAGGACTGAGGTTCAGAGCTTCTGCATTTTTCTATAAGCTATCGGGAACACAATATATTGTCTATACTTGGCATGTAGGTTTCTCACTTATGGGTGGCACAAATTAGGATATGGGTGGAATGGGAAGGGTATATGCAAATGAAATACTGTAGTATATAATTGAGTATTTACTGTAGTGTTTTTGCGGACATCACTGTAGTATTTACTGTAGTATTTTTGCGGTCTGTTGTATACTGTAGTATTTACTGTAGTATACTACAAAATTCTATAGTAAGTACTACACATGATCAATGGATTCTGAAGTGTGTAGTATAGTATTGTACAGTATACTACAGATTTTCATAGTAAGTACTGTATTATTCTATAGTAAACTTGTGGGTATTGTCTTTTCTTTTCTAGGGGAGTGTAGAATTTACCGACTGGTAGCCACGTGCACTGGAAGCTAAGATAACATGACAGAGGCCTGCCTCTGATACCTTATCTGACCGATTTCAGACTGCCCGGCAGCTCAGATGTGCTTATCATACTTTCCTCCACATAATCCTAACAAATAATTGAGCTCTAGTAGTTCCATGGACACCCAGGCTTGACTAATGAACATGGTGTACCCCCGCTCAGTTAGTAGTGAGGTAATGCTGACAACCTTATTGTCAGTGTCCTTCTTACCCCACTCCCTCAATCAAACGAAGTCTCTGTGTGCACTTATTAATGCCACTTGAAACAGATTGAACGTGAAGTGGCCCACTCAGAGTTTTGGGATGTAATTGGTTGCAGAACTGAGATGGACATGGGAGCTTATGTGCATCTTGAGATGGGTATGAAATACAAGGCTATCTGAGTTTAAACTGACTCACCTTGATGCGTTTTGGCACACCGACTCCACACCGAAATGACAAAAATGTCAAATGTCAGTTCAATCATTTTTCTTGATTGGAACTCCAAACGATCAATACTTTTGTGGAATTGCTTGACTGTAAAAATAACTCACCAACAGGTAACACCTCTGATATCCTCTGCAGAGGATAATAAGAGAGCACAGAGACTCATAGGAAGCAGGTTTTGGGGGATGTGTCAACACCTCCAATCCAGCATTTACAACCTGAGAGACAAAAGCCCTGCAATGAGTGTGAGAAGTTCCCTATCATAAAGAGGGACGTTTTGGAAGCCTGTGACTGAACTTTTAAGGTTATGTTGTAAAGCTGTTTAATACCTTTTTCAAATAGCCTCAGAGCAGTGCAGACAGCAATTGCAGCAGAGAGTCAACATTGACAAATGAATTGGCCATGCTAGTTGAATGGTACATCGGGTTAACGTAATGGCTGACTGGTGGCTGTCCCCCCCCCCCCCCCCCCCCTCACTTCTGTGTTGCCAGAAGTTCCCCCTCTGCTTTGTGACGGTCAGCCCCACCAAGACTGGCAGAGGGATAGTGTCCTTCTCACTGTCCATCCACCTCCCTCACTCAAATCAAACAGAAAGGAAACTTCAGGGCCAGTCAGTGGCTTCCTGAGAACACAGGGTGAACCAATGAGTGACTGAGTGAGGACCAGATGAGATCTGTCAGGAGTGTCTGTAGCACGCCTGATAAGACTGCCCTGGGTATCTCGCCTTTCACATCACACTCGAAGATGCCTCCGCTCCCAGTGATTCACTCATACCGTCCTGAGTGAATATATAGAAGGAACAGATAGACAATCAATACATCAGCTCTTTTATCTGTTTACTCTATGTTAAGGCAGGGATTGGTAACACCAAATTTGGATATTCCATCTGTGGATGCTCTACAGACTATCAGTAACAAGTCAACTATCTACTACCCCTAACCCTAACCTAACCCTCAACTTAACTTTTACCCTAACCCTTATTCTTAACCTAACCTTCAACTTAACTTTTACCCTAACCCTTATTCTTAACCTAACCCTAACTGTAACCTTAGATGTGTTGATAGTATGACCATCTGTGGAGCATCTCGGACTATCCAAATAAAGTAGGACCCATTCATTTACTCAACTTAACCTTTATTTCACCTTGAGTTTGACCTTTGATGTACAGTTTGTAGTTATGTTGATGTAGTACAAGAGGCCAAGTGAGATGAAAACGGCAGTCCAGATCCTCACAGGATGAGACAAAACAACCTTCTTACCATGCTGCAATTGTTTGATTGAATAGCCAATCTAGTCATTCTTTTTTTGCTCGGGGTGGCATGCTGAATTACTTCAGCCGCCTTAAGAAGAAGAGATGCTGTTGCACTCTCTTGACAAGAGTGGTGACGTTGTCAAACCCTCGGTGATGTGGACACAGAGGAACTTAAAACTGCTGACTCTCTTTACTGCAGTCCCGTTGATGTGGATTGGGGCATGTTCCCTCCTGCTTTTTGACGTCAACAATCAACTCCTTTGTTTTGCTGACTTTGAAGGAGAGGTTGTTGTCCTGGCAACACAATGCCACTTCCCTTACCTCGTCCCTATAGGCTGACTCTCCGTTGTTGGTTATCAGGCCTACAACCGTGGTGTCGTCAGCAAACTTGATGAGGGAGTTGGTGTCGTGCAAAGCCACGCAGTCGTGAGTGAACAGGGAGTACAGCAGAGGGCTGAGGACACACCCCTGGGGGGGGCACATATGTTAAGAGAGTGTGGAGGAGGTGTTGTTGCCAATTCTCAGAGCCTGTGGTCTGCCCGTCAGGAAGTCCAGGATCCAGTTGCAGACGGTGGTGTCCAAGCCCTGGGCTCTGAGCTTGGTGAAGAGCTTGGAGGGAACAATAGTTGAGTGCTGAACTGTAGTCAATGAACAGCATTCTCACATAGGTGCTCCTCTTGTTCAGATGTGTTATGGCTGTGTGAATAGCAATGGAAATAGCATATTGCGAGGATCTATTGGAGAGGTTGGCAAATTGGACTGTGTGCCTGGCCTTGAGTGTGTTCCTGGCCTTGATGTGGGCCATGACCATCCTCTCGAAGCACTTCAAGATTAAGCAGCACTCAGGTTTTGCTCATTTTATAACATGTCAGGAGAGCCCCTACAAAGCCTTTCATAATCTGGCAACCTGTTTGAGGATAGACTACTTATTTCAGAACTTGGGGTCGACTTGTCCCTTCATTTATTCTGCTTGACATGAAAGGGAGCATTAAACATTTTGGCAAATACGTCAAAATGTATCACCCACTGCTGTCTTAATCCACTTAGATACCCAAATACACCTAGTTTAAAATTACAGTGATACATATTTGATTTGTTGCTTGACGGATGGCTGTTTGAATCCATACAGACCTCGTCAACGGCTGTCGTCGACATTAACAGCTTTTCTTTACTCGGGAGAAGCTACAGTATTGTAAGCCGTGGATTTTTTCCCTTCATATTTCCCAAGCTGGTACATGGGTCTTACTCTCTGTCTGTGTCAGTGGAGAGAAGGAAAGTGGTTCATTAGCCTGTCATTTAGAATGTATCCTTCAAGGCGTCTCTTCCTTAGTAAAGGCCTATATCTCCGCACCGCGCCGCACGTATAGGGTGCTTAAGCATGGCAGCTCCTTTTTGAGGGATTGAATGTGATCTCCCATCGGGGTGCCTGGAGATGCACAAGGGATGTAAACGCTGTCACCCAGCTAATGCTTTTCAAATGTGCCCAGACTTGACACATGATTAGCCGCCACATCAGCAGTGGCCTACCTACGGTAAACAAAGAATTGTGGGTGTCGTTCAAAAAGGCTGCTAGGGATATAATCCGCCTTGACAAAGGAGTCCTATCAGAGACCGAGGTTAAGTGTAGCAATTAAAGACTGCCGATTGTGATGAAAACCCATGGCTTCTTTCGCCTATGCTGGAGGGGTGATGGGAAACACACCATGGAGGGAGAGAGAGATACGGAGGCCTCTATTCTACCTTTCTTTCACCCAATGGTAATAATGACTGTAAGATCAACCGTGTTTAGGAATCTCCCTCTCTTTTAGATTCAGCAGTGATGGGCCATCTTGATTCGTCAGCTTTTGAAGTGTAAGCAGTGTCTAATAGTCACAGGGGAATGACCTGCATTGCACTGAGACTGATGTTTGCCCCATGTTTGAGCTTTGCACACTGTTGGCATTCTCTCAACCGGCATCACGAGGTAGTCACCTGGAATGCACTTCAATTAGAAGGTGTCCCTTGTTAAAACTTAATTTGTGAAATTTCTTTCCTTCTAAATGCGATCTAACCGTGTATATTTATAGACAAAGCTCTAATTCTGAGTAGGCATCCGTCTGCATCCTTAAACTGGGGCGGCAGGTAGCCAAGTGGTTAGGCCAGTAACCAAAACGTTGCTGGATCGAATCCCTGAGCTGACAAGGTAAAAATGTGTCTGCCCCTGGACAACTGTCAGGTGTTAGTTGTGCAGAGATTGGTGACATATGTTTCCATAGCCGCCGTCTCCTCCTGTGACAGAGGATACATGTGACTCCTGGGAAGTGCTGCTTCTACCAGGAGATATATCGCACAATCCTGCCATCGATGGGGTGGTAGTTGAGTCGACTTCTTTTTACAGAAAGCGAGAGCCAAATCGGCATATTCAGGGGGGATGTGCATAGTGGAGACCTGGTGTGGACTCTCCACCGTAGTTGCCCCTATGGAAACACCTATACACCTCCCTGAACACTGACGTGACCATCCCTTGAGAGCCTTCTGTTGCCACGAAATAGTGGGGTCATGATAAGCCAACCAGGGAAGCCCCAACACCACAGGAAACGCAGGAGAATCGATCAGGAAGAGACTAATTCTCTCCTTATGACCCTCCTGCGTTATCATACATAATGGAGCTGTGACCTCCCTTATCAGGCCCGACCCTAAAGGACGACTATCTAAGGAATGTACAGTAAAGGGAACATCTACAGGGACAATAGGGATCCCTAAACTAAGAGCAAATGAACGGTCAATAAAATTCCCAGCTGCGCCTGAATCTACTAGCGCCTTATGCTGGGAATGCGGGGCAAACTCAGGGAATTCCATAGATGTGTATAGAAATTCTATACACATGTGCGCAACAGGAAGCTCTGGGTGAGTTGGGTGCATACTCACCTGGGATGATCCACCAGTGCCCTGCCTGCTGCCTCGACTTCCTGGGGGACCTCTCCAGCACCGACCAGCAGTGTGTCCTCTGCGGCCACAGGTAGTGCAAGAAACAGCCCCCCCTCCAGTCACCCTTAGAGCAGCACCTCCGAGCTCCATAGGTGTAGGATTGGAGGTGCTGGGAGATGGAATGGACGGACCCTGATCCGGACATCCAATGGTGGCCAACAGGTTATCCAGCCGGATGGATAAATCCACCAGCTGGTCGAGGGTAAGGGTGGTGTCCCTGCAGGCCAGCTCCTGACGAACGTCCTCACGTAGACTACAACGGTAATGGTCGATCAGGGCCCTCTCATTCCATCCCGCGCTGGCAGCCAGGGTCCTGAAGTCCAGTGTGAATTCCTGTGCGCTCCTCTTCCCCTGTCTGAGATGGAACAAGCGTCCCCTCAGGTGGATGATCGAAGACCGGCCGAAAGCGACAGGCGACAGGTGAAATCCTCATAGCGGTCTCTTACTTTTTTAGGGATTTTCTTAAAACTGCATTGTTGGTTAAGGGCTTGTAAGTAAGCATTTCACTGTTGTATTCGGCGCATGTGACAAATCAAATTTGATTTGATTGGGTGCAGGTCAGCCACAGCAACCCACGACAACCTGGAGTTTCCTCCAAGATGAATCCATCCCCAGCTCATTTGAAGCTAGTTAATTATTAATTGGTCATTTATCCCGCCGAGGCAATAAATCCTCAGTGAAACGACATGTCATGTGTTATTAATGACAAATGACAGATATTTTTGCCTGGCCCTAGAATTTCAGTACAGGCAAATAAACAGTGGTGCCTGTCGTTGCAATCAACCAATCAGTCAAGTAAATGATAAATCAACTCATGTTTACTTTTTCATCAAGATGTTAATAGTATATGAGATGCTGGGGATGCTTAAGGTTTTTAGAAGTGGTTTGAGCTACCTGGTCTTGATCTGGCAGTTCTGGCCCAAAGGATCCCTTTCTGTAATGGAGTCAAATATGACATATCTTCAATTCCTCCCATTGTCATTCCTGTGGATAGTTAAATAGATCAAATGACCCGATCCCTATAAACCTAATGGTCCTTTTATATGTATGTTTTTACTTTTACAGACTATGTCTGGACAGTGTGCATTTTGCTGGTGGCGAGAATACATTTCCCTCAAAAATGGCTTTTTCACAGCAACTGCCTTTAATTGAAGTGAACGGGGCCCCCTGGCAGAGTCTTCAAAGACTTGTTTAAAGACATCTGCAAAAGTGTCATTTTTACTGTCTTCCCTCTTCAGCTCCATGAAGGGAAATGAAGGGAAAGGGGGGCTGATGAAGGGGTACAGCCTGGCTGCAATTGTCTTGGCGAGCCAAGGAGGAGCAGACTAATCAGGGGCCCAATTCCCTGAGTGTCAGGAGGAGTTTCCACTCTCAGTCTGTAACGCAGATAGGATTCACAGCTTATCCTCTTTGGTGACTGGAAAACTGACACTGTCTGCTGTGCTAATGACGCTAGCTACCTCGATTATGATGCCAACACACTCCTCTCTCCCTCTGTCTGTCCGACTACTCCCTCTGTCTGTCCGACTACTCCCTCTGTCCGACTACTCCCTCTGTCTGTCCGACTACTCCCTCTGTCTGTCTGACTACAATGAGGAATAACAGATCATTGCTTTAGTAAATACACAGGATTCTGCCGGTGTATTAATACCCCTGAATTTATTCAGAATGAGGCCTGGATTTAGCCATTCCTACTCATACCAGTGTTTTGTGTTATGTCTTCCAGTAATACAGTCAATACTGTTGTTAAAGGTTAACACTTCTGGAGGTGTCTTGTCATAAAGGCCTCTCCGAGTTGCACACATGTCTGCTTAGACCTACAGTGTATGATGGAAGAATATGTCGAGCCATTCAGAGAGAGACAGGCTATAATTGCCTATGTGAGGATCTTGAGAGGCCATAAGTACCTCACCTGCCAGCAAGAAATCAGCCCCCCCCCCCCCATTCCTAGGTCTCCTCCTTTGAGCTCCCTGTCTTCCCAGATAAATTCTCCCACTGATGTTTCATCTTGGCAGCCCCTACCCTCCGTTTTCCAATCCCAGTAATCCATGTGTACTGGGATTTGGGCTTTGTGCAAAGTCTGCCTCTGCTTGATCCCATGTGTGAAGTGTCACCATGGAATGGAGAGAGGGATATCCTCTTTTCCCAAGAAAGCTACCTCCATTTTCCACCGTTAAGGCTGTGGGCTTTGTAGCGTAGTGTTCAGTGCGAGTGAAGGCAGGTGTTCAGCTTGATACAGGACTCAACAGCTGACTCTGATCTCCCGGCTCGTCAAGGGTTTTTATTTATTTTTACTATTTTCTACATTGTAGAGTAATAGTGAAGATATCAAAACTATATAATAACACATGAAATCATGTAGTAACCAAAAAAGTGTTAAACAAATCAAAATATATTTCAGATTTTAGATTCTTCAAAGTCGCCACCCTTTGCCTTCATGACAGCTTTGCACACTGCTGGCATTCTCTCAACCAGCTTCATGAAGTAGTCACCTGGAATGCATTTCAAGTAACAGGTGTGCCTTGTTAAAAGTTAATTTGTGGAATGTCTTTCCTTCTTAAGGCATTTGAGCCAATCAGTTGTGTTGTGACAAGCTACTGGTGGTATACAGAAGATAGCCCTATTTGGTAAAAGACCGTCCATATTATTGGCAAGAACAGCTCAAATAAGCAAAGAGAAACGACAGTCCATCATAACTTTAAGACATGAAGGTCAGTCAATCCGGAAAATGTCAAGAACTTTGAAAGTTTCTTCAAGTGCAGTCGCAAAAACCATCAAGCGCTAGGACCGGCACAGGAAAGGAAGACCCAGAGTTACCTCTGTTGCAGAGGATAAGTTCATTAGAGTTAACTGCACCTCAGATTGCAGCCCAAATAAATGCTTCACAGAGTTCAAGTAACAGACACATCTCAACATCAACTGTTCAGAGGGGACTGCGTGAATCAGGCCTTCATGGTCAAATTGCTGCAAAGAAACCACTACTAAAAGACACCGATAATAAGAAGAGACTGGCTTGGGCCAAGAAACACAAGCAATGGACATTAGACCGGTGGAAATCTGTCCTTTGGTCTGATTTGAAATGTTTGGTTCCAACCGCCATGTCTTTGTGAGACACAGAGTAGGTGAACAGATGATCCCACTGTGAAGCGTGGGGGTGCTTTGCTGGAGACACTGTCTGTGATTTATTTAGAATTCAGGGCACACTTAACCAGCATGGCTACCACAGCATTCTGCAGCGATACGCCGTCCGACCTAGTTTGCTCTTAGCGGGACTATCATTTATTGTCAACAGGACAATGACCCAACACACCTCCAGGCTGTGTAAGGGCTATTTGACCAAGAAGGAGAGTGATGGAGTGCTGCATCAGATGACCTGGCCTCCACAATCACCCGACCTCAACCCAATTGAGATGGTTTAGGATGAGTTGGACCGCAGAGTGAAGGAAAAGCAGCCAACAAGTGCTGAGCATATGTGGGAACTCCTTCAAGACTGTCAGAAAAGCATTCCAGGTGAAGTTGGTTGAGAGAATGCCAAGTGTGCAAAGCTGTCATCAAGGTGGCTACTTTGAAGAATCTCAAATATAAAATATATTTTCATTTGTTTTACACTTTTTTGATTACTACATGACTCCAAATGTTATTTCATAGTTTTGATGTCTTCACTATTATTCTACAATGTAGAAACCCTGCAATGAGTAGGTGTGTCCAAACATTTGACTGGTACTATTCACAAACGTATTGCACTGGGCCTTTACTAGTCCTGTATTACCGGACCGATATAGCCCTATGTAGAGCAGGCATTAAAAAATAAAATCTGCTTTTCAGCACCCTTTCTCCCCAAACTACTTCCCGGGGCTATGCATACTCGTATTTGTAATCCTCTCTGTATATTGACAGTTGATAGTCGGATTGGATGATACTTGTGATCAGAAATGTTTTTAACGTTTTAATATGGCTAAGTAGATGTTGGCAAAATAAGTTACCCGGTCTCCCTGCAGGTTTATAGACCAAACAAATTGCAGATTAGAAGCCATGGAGGGGTGTGTGTGAGTGTGTGTCTGTGTCTGTGTCTGTGTCTGAGTGTCCTCAATTTGCAGCAGGTAGACAGGTTCTGCGTTTCATTTTTTCCCCTACCCTCACCCCGCTTGTTAGATATCAGGGTTGGGTAGGTTACTTTCTAAATGTAATCCGTTACTGTTACTAGATACCTGTCCAAAATTGTAATCAGTAACGTAACCTTTGGATTACCCAAACTCTGATTACTTTCAGTTACTTTTAGATTACTTTCCCCTTAAGAGACATTAGAAGAAGACAAAAATGTATGTTACCAATTGAACGACATATTTTGCAGGACAAATCAATGTTAAGGTTTACATAGCTGGCCATATATGGATGTTCAATTTTACTTTATGGGTTGGTTATGTAGGCAGGCTTCTTCGCTTTCTACTACATATAATAACACGATTAAATTATATCTTTACATTAAAAACCAAAGTCTATCAATATTCCAGTCATTCCAATAAATGTTATACTCCTTGATCTTCAAGAATAGGACTTGGAAATATGGAAGTATAGATTAGCCAAATAGTTGGCTAAAATAAACGCAGTTGACAGTGAGGACGTTTCTTTTTTTGCTGAGTTTATATATGTAGTTTATAAATCCCAAAAATGGATGTAGCAACTACAGATTGCCCCTTTAAGTCTATCAAAAGTGTGCACATTTTAGCATGTGACCATTCGGATTATGATTATTTTTTTTGCAAACATCCTTTCTGAATTTAAAAGTAATCCTTGAAGTAATCATCTATCTTTTCAAAAGTATCTGTAATCTGATTACAATATTTTTGTTGGTAACGTAACAGATTACAGTTTTTTTGTAATCCCGGATTACATGTAATTACATGTAATCCTTTACTCCCCAACCCTGTTAGATATTATGCACATTGATAGCTTGATAGAAAATGTTCTTGCCATTTGATTTATCATAGTAACAAGCTAACAAGAAGCAGCAGTAGTCTGAATGATTAGACCAAAACAGAGAAGTGGAAGTGATCGGGCGAGTGGACAGAGAAATCATTTACAGCCTTCCTTTCTCTTTACAGACACCTCACTTGACTGACTGACTTGAGAAAAATGCGTGCTGGCACACGAAAATGTATTTTGTTCCGTTCATGGATAATTAAAAAAAATACCTGACCCTAAACTTAACCCTAACCACACTGCTAATCCTAACCTTAAATTAAGACCACATATTTTTGTTTTCATGAATTTTTACGATACAGACAATTTGGATTTTGCCCATTTAGCGAAAATCAGATCTGCATTCAAGGCAACATTTATGACAATAAATGTCAACCTGCGTTATAAACATGTTTAAGAAGAAGGAGGTTACCTTGAGTGCGGGCCTTATTGAGCTGGGCATTCTCACCTTTTATGTATGACATGCTTTGTTTCTTCTCTTCAAGTGAAAGAATGTCACATTTAAATGTTATTTTATTCTGGGAAGGAAATAGGAAACAGCTGTAATATCACTTAGAGTTGACGTATTGGAAGAGTCTACTGTTACGGGAGAAATAAATAAAGGCTTTATTGTGTCTTCTCTGAGCACTTTAAATACATTTGTTTCTCTCTCCGTGAGAGAGCTTTGTACAAAACGAGGTTAGCCAAAAGGTATTCTCTGTGTAATGGTAGGTGATAAACATAATGTTGACAAATGTGTTGTTTTATAATGGTGAAATACGCCACAGCATTAATGTCAGCCTGTAATTGATTTGTTTAATGGTTTGACATCAATATACTCTGTTCAATTGTTCCCCCTCTTACCTCATTCCTGGAACATGCTCTCTTGACAGGAGGATTAAATGTTAGATTGAAAACCCCATAAATTCCCATGAATATCACGTTTCAGGTAAGACCCAGATGCAGACAGTGTTGAAGTAACAAAAGTTTATTACTAATACAGGGGCAGGCAAAATGACAGGTCAAGGGCAGGCAGAGGTCAGTAATCCAGATAGAGTTCAAAAGGTCCAGAACGGCAGGCAGGCTCAGGGTCAGAGCAGGCATGGGTCAATGATCCAGTGTGGTTGGCAAGGTACAGAACGGCAGGCAGGCTCAGGCAGAAAGGTAAAAACCGGAAAAAACTAGAAAACAGGAACTAGAATAGACAGGCGCAAAGGGAAACCTGCTGGTAGGTTTCGAGAAAACAAAACAAACTGGCAACAGACAAACAGAGTACACAGGTGTAAATACACTGGGGATAATGGGGAAGATTGGCGACACCTGGTGGGGGGGGGGGGGGGGGTGGAGACAAGCACAAAGACAGGTGAAACAGATCAAGGTGTGACAATGGTATCCATTTGTTTTAATTGTTGTTTCAATAAATACACAAAGGAATGAACAATAGATTACACTGAAACAATGAACAGACACATTTTGCCCTCCCTACAGGCTTGCTGTAGTACACTATAGTTTAAATACTGTACTATTACTATTTATATACTATAGTATTCATTGTCGTATTTTTGCAGACATTACTGTAGTATACTGTAATATTTATTGTAGTGTTTTTGTGGACATTACTGTAGTATATTGTAGTATTTACTGTAGTGTTTTTGCAGAGATTACTGTAGTGTAGTGTTTTTGTTTTATTATCTTTGACATAGAAGCAGAGGCTTTCTCCTTGAGGAAACCCACCGGACAAATGCTTAAAGAGCTATTTTTCAATAACCTCTCAAAGACCGCAGTGTATAAAGTCAAAACATATGCTGTCTCAGCCACTGCCTCTCACCAATGGAGTACCCCAAGGCTCGATCTTAGGCCCCACGCCCTTCTCAATTTACATCAACAACATAGCTCAGGCAGTAGGAAGCGCTCTCATCACTTTGTATGCAGATGATACTCAGCTGGCCCCTCCCCGTTTTTTGTGTTAAACGCTCTACAACAAAGCTTTCTTAGTGTCCAACAAGCTTTCTCTGCCCTTAACCTTGTTCTGAACAAGTCCAAACAAAGGTCATGTGGTTCGGTAAGAAGAATGCCTCTCTCCCCACCGTTGTGATTACTACCTCTGAAGGTTTAGAGCTTGAGGTAGTCACCTCATACAAATACTTGGGAGTATGGCTAGACGGTACACTGTTCTTCTCTCAGCACATATCCAAGCTGAAAACGAAGGTTAAATCTAGACTTGGTTTTCTCCATCGTAATCGTTCCTCTTTCACCCCAGCTACCAAACGCACCCTGATTCAGATGACCATCCTAACCATGCTAGATTACCCAGACATAATTTACAGATCGGCAGGTAAGGGTGCACTCGAGCAGCTAGATGTTCTTTATCATTCGGCCATCAGATTTGCCACCTATGTTCCTTATAGGACACATCACTGCACTCTATACTTCTCTGTAAACTTGTCATCTCTGTATACCAGACGCAAGACCTACTGGTTGATCCCTATTTTTAAAACCCTCTTAGGCCTCACTCCTCACTATCTGAGATACCTACTGCAGCCCTCATCCTCCAAATTCAACACCCGCTTTGCAGTGCTTAATTTGTAAATCAGGGATGTCCCAGAACATATAGTGAGCGCGAGGGGGGTGTATCCGGGGGGCTCTGCGGTACCGGAACATATTGAGAAAAAATGTGCTGATTAATTCAAAGCATTTTAGACGTCACTGCAGTATGTATGCCTACATACTTGAGTATAGCTGCAGGACGTACACAAGTCTGAATTTCTTATAGCTTAATTTTCTAGACCTCAATGTACAGCAACATTTTTGGACGACACTGCAGAACACCTGCCATATGCATATGCACACACACTCAGCTGTGGGGCTTACATTTAATATAATTTTCACCACATCAATGTAGCAGTAAAACAACTATCACAATATCGGAATATGACTCCAAATAAAATACATCTATGTAGGCTACAGCAGTACACACATATGAGAATATATAGGCCTCCTGCCTATGTGATAATATGAAGAACATATTCAGATTAACTTCACAGTACAGAACAGATTAAACGTTTTTTTTGGAAATCCTACCTTAGTTTTCAAAACCTCCAACAATTTCAAGTCCATTTAACTCATGAGAGTCAGTTTCTTGCTCAAAGCCATGAGCAGGCCTTTGGCTGTGACGTTTAGCCTCCTTCTAAGGCTGTTCTGAAGACTCTGGCTGTAGTGTCTATTTTTTTTCATTTTGAGAGTTAACTCTTTAGCCTTGTTTACAAAGCTTGCTGCCGCCAAATGTGCCCCCTCCCCTCCAGCTCCCCATCTCCCTCCCCTCCAGCTCCCCATCTCCCTCTCCCGCTGAGTTTGACTCGCTTGTAGACCTTCTAGCCTCGTGGAGGTGCCGGTGTTGATGCTGAACTGGAGGGATTAGCAGCGCTGTTAGGTAAGGCATCGCCATCAGGAACATTTTGCCCCTCACTCCTCTCCTCCAGCACTGAAAGTTCTCTGACTCATTCTGGGATCGATTCACCATCTTTCTCTGGGTCTTTGGACTTGAAACATTTTATCAAACTCGATTGCCTTATTTTATTAATTTTTTATTTGGCTTACCCACGATTCAAATTCAGTAGCGAGACGACTAGCCTAGGCTACATGACGTGATTAGGTAGGGACCTCTTCACAAGCTGACCACCACTATCAAGACCTGTGTCAAGATCAGTTACTTACGCCACCGGCACTCCTCTTAACCTCTATCTACAGCAGGTCTGGAATCAGTGTGGCAGGATAGTATGATTACACAGTAGAATCACTACGCTTTTACATGATGGTCTTTCTGGGGGGCGGGAGAAATAACAATTTGATTTAATGCTGATCGCTTTTACAATAATTTCTACAGTGCGAACAGTGAAACAATTAGGTAAATAGGTACCGGAACAAACAAAGTCAAATCTGAGAGGTGCCGGATCCTGTTCCGGCAGGATCCGGCTCAAATTAAGCACTGCCGTTTCGCCAGTCACATTCTGTTAAAGGTCCCCAAAGAACACACATCTCTGGGCCGCTCCTCTTTTCAGTTCCCTGCAGTTAGCAACTGGAACGAGCTGCAAAAAACACTCTGGACAGTTGTATCTCCATCTCTACATTCGAAGACTCAATCATGGACACTCCTACTGGCCCCGGAGAGGATGGCTGACTTTTTATTGGCTCTTAACCAGCTGTTTGTTTTTTCGCGTTGTGTGTAACTTATTTTGTGCATAATGTTGCTGTTACTGTCTCTTATGACTGAAAAAAGCTTCTGGACATCAGAAAAGAGCTTCTGGACATCAGAACAGAGATTACTCACCTCGAATTGGATGATTTTTTTTATTTTTATGAGTCGGACGAGAGGGATTTACTCCAGACACCCGAAAAGGCCCTCATCACCGTCATTGTCAGGAGAAAGAGACAAAGATTTTGCAGAAGGAGATCGGGGTGACTTGTGAGGATCAGGCAACGAGTGGCTAAGCTGCCTTTGCCATCCATACTATTGGCCAATGTACAATCGCTGGGTAATAAATTGGACGAACTATTAGCACGTATATATCCTACCATACCTAGCATACGAGTGGAGGACAGAGGAGCCTCTTAAAGAAGAAGTTACAGGTCTGTGAGAGCCAGAAATCTTGCTTGTTTGTAGGTGACCAAATACTTATTTTCCACCATAATTTGCAAATAAATTAATTAAAAATCCTACGATGTGATTTTCTGGATTTTTCTTCTTCTCATTTTGTCTGTCATAGTTGAAGTGTAGCTATGATGAAAATTACAGGCCTCTCCCATCTTTTTAAGTGGGAGAACTTGCACAATTGGTGGCTAAATATTTTTTTGCCCCACTGTATGTGTGAATGCTATTCATTGACTACAGCTCAGCGTTCAACATCATAGTGCCCTCAAAGCTCATCACTAAGCTAAGGACCCTGGAACTAAACACCTCCCTCTGCAACTGGAACCTGGACTTCCTGACGGGTCGCCCCCAGGTGTTAAGGGTAGGTAACAACACATCCGCCTCGCTGATCCTCAACACGGGGTCCCCTTAGGGGTACGTGCTCAGTCCCCTCCTGTACTCCTTTGTTCACTCATGACTGCACTGCCAGGCACGACTCCAACACCATCATTAAGTTTGCAGATGACACAACAGTAGACCTGATCACCGACACTGACGGGACAGCCTGTATGGAGGAGGTCAGAGACCTGACCGTGTGGTGCAAGCACAACAGCCTCTCCCTCAACACGATCAAGACAAAGGAGATGATTGTGGACTACAGGAAAAGGAGGACCGAGCACACCCCCATTCTCATTGACGGGGCTGTAGTGGAGCAGGTTGAGAGCTTCAAGTTACTTGGCGTCCACATCACCAACAAACTAACATGGTCCAAGCACACGAAGACAGTCGTGAATAGGGCACAACAAATCCTCAGGAGACTGAAAATAATTGTCATGGGTCTTCAGATCCTCAAAAGGTTCTACAGCTGCACCATCGAGAGCATCCTGACGAGTTGCATCACCGCCTGGTATGACAACTGCTCAGCATCTGACCGTAAGTCGCTACAGAGGGTAGTGCGAAAGGCCCAGTACATCACCTGCGCCAAGCTTCCAGGACCTGTCAGAGGTGGTGTCAGAGGAAGGCCCTAAAAATTGTCAAAGAATCCAGCCACCCTAGTCATAGACTGTTCTCTCTGCTACTGCACGGCAAGCGGTACCTGAGCGCCAAGTCTAGGTCCAAGAGGCTTCTACCCCGAAGCCATAAGACTCCTGGACATCTAATCAAATGGCTATTCCAGACTATTTGCATACTATTTGCCTCACCCCTCTTTTATGCTGCTGCTATTCTCTGTTATTATCTATGCATAGTCACTTTAATAACTCTACCTACATGTACATATTACCTCAATTACCTCGACTAACCGGTGCCCCCGCATATTTACTCTGTACCGCTACCCCCTATATATAGCCTCGCTATTGTTATTTTACTGCTGCTCTTTAATTACTTGTTACTTTTATTTCTTACTTTTTCTAGACATTTTTCTTAAAACAGCATTGTTGGTTAAGGGCTTGTATGTTAGCATTTCACTGTAAGGTGTACACCTGTTGTATTTGGCGCGTGTGACAAATAAAATTTGATTTGATTTGTGGCTGCTTCACGTGATGTGTTGTTGTCTGTACCTTTTGCCCATTGTGCTGTTGTCTGTGCCCAACAATGTTTGTACCATGTTTGTGCTGCTGCAATATTGTGTTGCTGCTGTGTTGTTGTCATGTTGTGTTGCTACCATGCTGTGTTGTTGCCTTAGGTCTCTCCATATGTAGTGTTGTAGTGTCTCTCTTGTCATGATGTGTGTTTTGCTCTCTATATATATTTGATTTTAATCCTAGGAGGCATTTTGCTTCTTGCTGGGCCGTCATTGTAAATAATAATTTGTTGTTAACTGACTTGCCCAGTTAAATGAAGGTTACTGTAAATAAAATACAATTTAGTTGTCTGAACAGATAGCTCAGGGCTTTTGCTCTTTACTATAATCTGTAGGGAACACAATATATGGTCTATACTTGGCATGTAGGTTTCTTACTCATAGGTGGCACAACTTGTGGCTATGGGGGAGGGGAATGGGTGGGATATATTGAAATGAAATACTGTCGGATTTAATATAGATAATAAAACTGTAGTGTTTTTCTGGACACTCTAGTGTTTTTTCAGATATTACTATATTATTATTTACTACAGTGTTATTTTGCGGTATATATTGTAGTATTTACTATAGTACTTTACAGTATACAACAAAACTATATTGTAAGTAATACAGATGATCGAGGGATAGTACAGTGTGTAGTATATTATTCTAGTGTACTACAAAATTCTATAGTAATCACTATATAATCGAGGGATACTTCAGTGTGTAGTATAGTATTCTATAGTATAGTACAAAATGATATAGTAAGTACTACACATGATCGAGGGATAGTACAGTGGGTAGTATATTATTCTACAGTATACTACAAAATTCTAAAGTAAGCACTACATGATCGAGGGATACTACAGTGTGTAATATAGTGTTCTATAGTATAATACAAAATGATAAAATAAGTACCACACGTGATCGAGGGTTACTACAGTGTGGAGTATAGTATTCTACAATAAACTACAGTTTACTACAAAATGATATAGTAAGCACTACACAATTGAGGTATACTGCCATGTGTAGTATAGTATTATACAGTATACTACAAAACTATATAATAAGTACTACACATGATCGAGGGATACTACAGTGAGGAGTATAGTATTTACAGTATACTACAAAATGATATACTAAGTACTACACATGATCTAGGGATGCTACAGTGAGGAGTATAGTATTTACAGTATACTACAGTATTCTATAATAAACAGTAGTACTTTTTCATGTTTGATATTAGCTATTTTGCCCTCTTAAGTAGCTGAATGAGGTATAGACTTAAGTGTCTTTCGTCCACATTATCAATAACATTTGGAATTCATCCCACAGTATGAGTTGCTTTTTGTTAGACAATTTTCCTGACAAGAGAGCTTTTTCCCTCCTACAGCTATTACGGTAATGTATGAGGCAAATATCCTTAACTACAGTTAAACATATTATTGCCTTTGTTTTCCAGCTTGAACATTTCCAACATACACTACGTGCTTCTACAAAAGTCTTGACTCAGGGGTGTGAATACTTATGTAAAGGAGATACTGTAATATTTTACCGTCAGAATTGTAATGGCTATAGTGTTCATACATTGACTGTAGTTGGGAGCAGGTCACTTACCAAAATGGATCATCTGTAATTGTGTGTCCCTAAATAGCCTTTATTTTCAAGTTTGATCTAATGAGTCATTTGGGTCCACAGGAGTCTTTAATATTTATATAGCAGCCATATGTGAAGGATCATTTTCCATATGCGTATTAGAGCAAATCCTTTACTGTCCCGAAGCTTCAGACGGTCATAATGGCTGTGTTATTGTTTCGGACTGGAGTAATGGATGCTGCTGCAGCTCTTTGCTAACCGTTTTAGACTCGGCTGCCTCGACACTGCTGCCTGTGTTGCCTTGGGCCTTTTCCTGACTCATTCCCCACAGAACTCACAGCATTAAACAACTGGGGTCTCATTGTCCCGCGCACTGAACATCAAGAGCCGCAAGCCAACACATTCCTTTAATTTTGATGGATCATCGGCAAATCTGATTGCGACAGGTTTTTTTTCTCCACCACAACAGTTTAATGAGATGAATTTCAGAGTTGGGGAGATTGGTTGGGCATACTCAATGCTTCACACATTTGACACACACCTCTGTTACCTGAATACTCTCATTTGTCTGTATTTGGTTGTGATTCAAATGTTTGTAAATATGAGGTGACGCTAGAACAAGTGGTGACTCCAGAAGTATGGCCTCCCTGTCTGAACCTTTAGACTGGGTATTGTCTTATTAATGTGTTGGACTAGAGTAGAGTCTGGTCATGCTTCAGTGGTTCCAATACTGGCCTAAACCAGCTAGCAAGCTTACGTTGGCCCATGAGCAGCCCGTCGAACTGCAAAGGCAGGTGCCCGCACATGGCAAAAGGTGTCTGCATTCAAGTCTTGCTCAATTGAAAATGAAATCCTCTCTTAAACAAGCCGTACAAAGCTGGTTACAATTTACATTGTATCCTCCAGAAAAGACAGAACAAATGTTACAACAAATATTATGGTTAAACTCAAATATACTGATTGATTTAAAAAAAATCTTTATGGATAAAAAAATATATATATATATATATATATATATATATATATATATATTTATATTACATTATATACAAAAGTATGTGGACACCCCGTCAAATTAGTGGATCTGGCCATTTCAGCCACACCTGTGTATAAAATCGAGCACACAGCAATACAATATCCAAAGACAAACATTGGCAGTAGAATATCCTTACTGAAGAGCTCAGTGACTTTCAACGTGGCACTGTCATAGGATGGCACCATTCCAACAAGTCAGTTTGTCATATTTTTGCCCTGCTAGCGCTGCCCCGATCAACTGTAAAGTGCTGTTATTGGGAAGTGGAAACGTCTAGGAGTACCAAGGGTTCAGCCGCGAAGTGGTAGGCCACACAAGTTCACAGAAAGGGACCGCCGAGTGCTGAAGCATGTAGCGAGTAAAAATGGTCTGTCCTCGGTTGCAACACTTGCTACCGAGTTCCAAACTGCTTCTGTAAGCAACATCAGCAAAATAACTGTTCGTTGGGAGGTTTATGAAATGGGTTTCCATGGCCGAGCAGCCACGGGGGGGGGGTGTAAAGCTCGCCGCCATTGGACTCGGGAGCAGTGGAAACACGTTCTCTGGAGTGATGAATCACGCTTCACCATCTGGCAGTCCAACGGACGAATCTGGGATTGGTGGATGCCAGAAGAATGCTATCTTCCCGAATGCATAGTGCCAACTGTAAAGTTTGGTGGAGGAGGAATAATGGTCTGGGGCGGTTTTTCATGGTTTGGGCCCCTTAGTTCCAGTGAAGGGAAATCTTAATGTTACAACATATAATGAACGACGTTCTAGACAATTCAGTGCTTTCAATTTTGTGGCAAAAGTTTAGGGAAGGCCCTTTCCTGTTTCAACATGACAATGTCCCCGTGCACAAAGCGAGGTCCATACAGAAATGGTTTGTCAAGATCGGTGTGGAAGAATTTGACTGGCCTTCAAAGAGCTCCGACCTCAACCCCATCAAACATCTTTGGGATGAATTGGAACGGCGACTGCGAGCCAGGTCTAATCTCCCAACATCAGTGCCCTACCTCACTAATGCTCTTGTGGCTGACTGGAAGCAAGTCCCAGCAGTGGAAATCCTTTCCAGAAGAGGGGAGGCTGTTATAGCAGCAAAGGGTGGACCAACTCCATATTAATGTGAAATGTCAGAATAATAGTAGAGACAATGATTTATTTCAGATGTTATTTATTTCATCACATTCCCAGTGGGTCAGAATCAGTATTCAGTAGCATTGCCTTTAAATTGCTTAACTTGGGTCAAACGTTCCAGGTGGTCTTCCACAACCTTCCCACAATACGTTGGGTGAATTTTGGCCCATTCTTCCTGACAGAGCTGGTGTAACTGAGTCAGGTTTGTAGGCTTCCTTGCTCGCACACGCTTTTTCAGTTCTGCCCACACGTGTTCTATAGGATTGAGATCAAGGCTTTGTGATGGCCACTCCAATACTTTGACTTTGTTGTCCTTAAGCCATGTTGCCACAGCTTTGGAAGGATGCTTGGGGTCATTGTCTATTTAGAAGACCCATTTGTGAACAAGCTTTAACTTCCTGATTGATGTTTTGAGATGTTGCTTCAATATATCCACGTAATTTTCCTCCCTCATGATGCCTTCTATTTTGTGAAGTGCACCAGTCCCTCCTGCAGCAAAGCACCCCCACAACATGATGCTGCCACCCCCATGCTTCACGGTTGGGATGGTGTTCTTCGGCTTGCAAACCTCCCCCCTTTTCCTCCAAACATAACGATGGTCATTATGGCCAAACAGTTCTATTTTTCCTCATTTCTCCAAGAAGTACGATCTTTGTCCCCATGTGCAGTTGCAAACCGTAGTCTGGCTTTTTTATGGCAGTTTTGGAGTAGTGGCTTCTTCCTAGCTGAGCGGCCTTTTAAGTTATGTCGATATAGGACTAATTTAACTGTGGATATAGATACTTTTGTACCTGTTTCCTCCAGCATCTTCACAAGGTTCTTTGCTGTTGTTCTGGGATTGATTTGAACTTTTCACACCAAAGTACATTCATCTCTAGGAGACAGAACGCATCTCCTTCCTGAGCGGTGTGACGGCTGCGTGGTCCCATGGTGTTTATACTTGCGAACTATTGTTTGCTCCCAAGGATGAACCAAACTTGTGGAGGTCAAAAAAAAATTGTGCTGATTTCTTTAGATTTTCCCATGATGTCAAGCAGAGGCACTGAGTTTAGGTAAGCCTCGAAATACATCCACAGGTACACCTCCAATTGACTCAAATTATGTCTATTAGCCTATCAGAAGCTTCTAAAGCCATGACATAATTTTCTGGAATTTTCCAAGCTGTTTAAAGGCACAGTCAACTTCTGACCTATTGGAATTGTGATACAGTGAGTTATAAGTGAAATAATCTGTCTGTAAACAATTGTTGGAAAAATTGCTTGTGTCATGCACAAAGTAGATGTCCTAACCAACTTGCCAAAACTTTAGTTTGTTAACAAGAAATTTGTGGAGTGGTTGTAAAACGAGTTTTAATGACTCCAACCTAAATGTATGTAAACTTCCGACTTCAACTGTAGATGGGTGAGAGAAAAAAATCAATGTAACACAAAAAAATGTGGAACAAGTCAAGGGGTATGAATACGGGGGAGCATAACTCATGAATCCAATAAGATTTGATGGCATTTAAATGGATATAAAATTCCATTTGCACATTGTGTCTCTTCATGCTTGATGGGGAACTGCCAGGGGCTGGCGTTGAGCTCCCGACTGTCGGTGCACTCTGATGAGCGGCCTGCCCTTTAGACTGGTAGTGACTGAGAGGAGGATTCCCACTGCTTCTACTCATTCCACAGCATTAAATATGTACACAGACTAATGTCTATAACATCTGCCTTCATCTACTCATCTAGCCGGTGAAGTTGTGATTACTTTAAGTGACAAAATGTGAATAGATGATGGTTATAATGTATTTTTATTTCTTATGATTGATGAATGTTATTAATGTATCCTCATTACATGTTTAGGGCCAGCAGGAAACTAGAAATCCAGATTGATCTCTTTGTCATTTTTAGAACGTCGCAAAGCAGGAGGTGGTAATCATTGTCTGGTGGAAGGAGCGTTAGGGTGCTATTACTAGGTTTCGAATTGGCTGTGAGCAAAACAAAACTTGTTTTTAGTTTGAAACTAAGCTGCTGTGTTTTATGGTGAAGAAGTCGGATTTGTGTGTGGTGCAAAGGTTTTTCAAAATGGGCTAACTCAGTGCTGTGTAGAGTTGTTTAGAATGGAAATGTCCCTTTAGCTATTACATGGTCAGACCTAATGAATTTAGGATTGTTCAAAGGCTTAAGCTCATTGCAATAACCCCCCCCTACCCCCCCCCCCCCCCCCCCCCCCCAAACAGTCCTAAAACCTCTAGAGAGAATAAAGCACCAACCATTCACTACGATTCATACATTACATGTCGTACTGTGGAGTACAATACAAAGAAAGACATTTGTTCCCTTTCTCTGAGGCACTCAGATAAGCAAACACTAATTTACCGTTTGTGTGTTTGTGTGGGTCCCCGTTACATGCGGAAACACATCGCTTGAAACCCGGCTGATGTCATTTGTCACAATAATTCCTCTTTTTGTTTGGGCTTTTTCCACTTTATGCCATATTTCATAACAAATGGTTCCACCTGTCACTCATACCCATTCTAAAATGGTGCTAGTCACGGTTGACAAGAAAGCAGCAACTCGACTCACTTTCACGGAAATTCAAGAGCCGCCAAAGAGAGAATATACGAGCCCTGATCAATATTTAATTCCATGTGTCCTGAAAAAGAGCAGAATTACTATTTTCAGTGAGTTTGTGACCTAAGGAGGACACTAGCCTCGTACGAATCCTCTTGATCTCTGGAGCTCACATTCTGTTTTGTGAGCTTGCGAGTTCGTACGAGACTAGGAGGACACAGGCAGGGCTGGGAGATCAGAAGGATTGAATCAGAGTCTATGGCTGAAAAGGCCATAGCAGCCTCCCCCTCGGTCTCTCCCGGGAGAGGGTATCTCCCACCCCTGTCACCAACTATCACCATCACCCCTCCTTCCCCCTGTCGAACTCCCCTACCTCTTTCTCTCCTATTGGGCTCCCCTACCTCTATTCTTGGGCTGGAAGCTAAGGTTACAGGATTGGAACTTTAAACCAGAAGGCATGAACCTTAAATAAGTCAAACATGCATTTTGAACTGAGATAAGTAAGTAAGCATAGACAGTTGTGCCTCTATTTGGGATGTATTATTTTCGAAAGCCAGGACATTTGTGCCACTTTGGGCTTCTATGCATGAGCTGTCTAATCAATGTCCCAGAGACAATAGCTGAATGGATTGATGGAATAGTCTGTTGTTATTATCATTCCTCTGCTATTTTTTAGACCTTATAGCTAGAACCTCCATCAGAGGCTAGCCATCAGATGCTAACCAGCTAATTAGCTACTAGCAATTTAGTCATTGTTAGCCACTGCTAGCGGCCTTTACCTCTAGCTCAGACACCAGCCGCTTTTACCCTGGATAAAACCCGCCAGTCTGCAAAGCGCGATATCAACCCTGAGAATATCGGACTGCTTTTCTCCACCATTACTCCAGATTACTCCATTACTGGACCATTACTCCAGATCATCACAGCTAGCAAGCTGCTACCGAGTGGCCCAACCCCGAAGCTAACCTGTGAGCCAGGCCCATCTCCCATCTCCCGGCCTGCTCACTTATGATCACTTGGCTACACACCTGATGCCTCCCGGACTCTTCACTAACACAACTAGAAGCCACTACATCGCCGAATTCCTGCCGTAAGCTCTGGACCTTTGCATCGGATCATCGCAACTAGCTGGAGCCTTGGTTTCATGCATGTTAACATCAGAAGCCTCCTCCCCTGAGTTTTTTTACTCACTGCTTTAGCACACTCCACCAA
The DNA here is from genome assembly GCF_045791955.1 of Oncorhynchus clarkii lewisi. Lineage (NCBI taxonomy): Eukaryota > Metazoa > Chordata > Actinopteri > Salmoniformes > Salmonidae > Oncorhynchus > Oncorhynchus clarkii. Next base: position 56,902,985 of record NC_092151.1, on the reverse strand, counting down.
TCCTGATGTCCTTGACCTGTCTGTATCCTGGCAAAGGAAGGCCACCAACAATTCTGAGATTTCCATCCCCAACTACAACATTTTCCGTCAAGATAGAACTGCCAAAGGGGGAGGAGTTGCAATCTACTGCAGAGATAGCCTGCAAAGTTCTGTCATACTTTCCAGGTCTACGCCCAAACAGGTCAAGCTTCTAATTAAAAACATTAATCTCTACAGAAATAAATCTCTCACTGTTGCCGCCTGTTATAGACCCCCCTCCACTCCCAGCTGTGCCCTGGACACCATATGTGAATTGATTTCCACCGATCTATCTTCAGAGTTCGTTCTGTTAGGTGACCTAAACTGGGATATGCTTAACACCCCGGTCGTCCTACAATCTAGCTAGATAACCTCAATCTCACACAAATCATCAAGGAACTCACCAGGTACAACCCTAAATCCATAAACATGGTCACCCTCATAGATATTATCCTGACCAACTTGCCCTCCAAATACACCTCTGCTGTTTTCAAACAGGATCTCAGCGATCACTGCCTCATTGCCTGCATCCGTTATGGGCCCGCGGTCAAACGACCACCCCTCATCACTGTCAAACGCTCACTAAAAAACTTCTGAGAGCAGGCCTTTCTAATCGACCTGGCCAAGGACTCCTGGAAGGATATTGACCTCATCCCGTCAGTCAAGGATGCCTGGTTGTTCTTTAAAAATAATTTCCTCACCTTAAAGAAGCTTGCCCCTTTCAACCAATGTAGAACTAAGAACAGATATAGCCCTTGGTTCACCCCAGACTTGACTGCCCTTGACCTGCACAAAAACAGGGAAGTCAGGAACCAATACACACAGTCAGTTAGGAAAGCAAAGGCTAGCTTTTTCAAACAGAAATGTGCATCCTGTTGCTCTAACTCCAAAATGTTCTGGGACACTGTAAAGTCCATGGAGAATAAGAGCACCTCCTCCCAGCTGCCCACTGCACTGAAGCTAGGAAACACTGTCACCACCGATAAATCCACGATAATCAAGAATTTAAATAAGCATTTCTCTACGGCTGGCCATGCTTTCCTCCTGGCTACCCAACCTCGGCCAACAGCTCCGCACCCCCTGCAGCTACTTGCCTGCTACAAGCCTCCCCAGCTTCTCCTTCACCCAAATCCAGATAGCAGATGTTCTCAAAGAGCTGCAAAACCTGGACCCATACAAATCAGCTGGGATAGACAATCTGGACCCTCTTTTTCTAAAATTATCCACCGCCATTGTTGCCAACCCTATTACTAGTCTGTTCAACCTCTCTTTCGTTTTGTCCGAGATTCCTGAAGATTGGAAAGCTGCCGTAGTCATCCACCTCTTCAAAGGGGGTGACACTCTAGACCCAAACTGTTACAGACCTATATCCATTCTGCCCTGTCTTTCTAAAGTCTTCGAAAGCTAAGGTAACAAACAGATCACTGACCATTTCGAATCCCACCGTACCTTCTCCGCTTCTGCAATCCGGTTTCTGAGCTGGTCATGGGTGTACCTCAGCCATGCTCAAGGTATTAAACGATATCATAACCACCATCGATAAAAGACAGTACTGTGCAGCCGTCTTCATTGACCTGGCCAAGGTTTCTCAAATGACTGCCTTGCATGGTTCACCAACTACTTCTCAGACAGAGTTCATTGTGTCAAATTTGAGGGCCTGTTGTCTGGACCTCTGGCAGTCTCTATGGGGGTACCACAGGGTTAAATTCTCGGGCCAACTCTTTTCAAGGGTATATATCAATGATGTTGCTCTTGCTGCGGGTGATTCCTTGATCCACCTCTACGCAGACGACACCATTCTGTATACATCTGGCCCTTCTATGGACACTGTGTTAACAAACCTCCAAACGAGCTTCAATGCCATACAACACTCCTTCTGTGGCCTCCAATTGCTCTTAAACACTAGTAAAACTAAGTGCATGCTCTTCAACCGATCGCTGCCCGCACCCGCCCGACTAGCATCACTTATCTGGACGGTTCTGACCTAGAATATGTGGACAACTACAAATGCCTAGGTGTCTGGCTGTAAACTCTCCTTCCAGACTCATATTAAGCATCTCCAATCCAAAATCAAATCTAGAACCGGCTTCCGATTTCGCAACAATGCCTCCTTCACTCACGTCGCCAAACATACCCTCGTAAAACTATCCTACCAATAAAATTATCCTCCTCGACTTCGGCGATTTCAGACCCACTGGCTCCGGTCATCTATAAGTCTTTGCTAGGTAAAGCTCCGCCTTATCTCAGCTCACTGGTCACCGTAACAACACCCACCCGTAGCACGTTCTCCAGCAGGTATATCTCACTGGTCATCCAAAGCCAACACCTACTTTGGCCGCCTTTCCGCCTTTCCTTCCAGTTCTCTGCTGCCAATGAATTGCAAAAAGTTGGAGACTTACAGTGCCTTGCGAAAGTATTCGGCCCCCTTGAACTTTGCGACCTTTTGCCACATTTCAGGCTTCAAACATAAAGATATAAAACTGTATTATTTTGTGAAGAATCAACAACAAGTGGGACATAATCATGAAGTAGAACGACATTTATTGGATATTTCAAACTTTTTTAACAAATCAAAAACTGAAAAATTGGGCATGCAAAATTATTCAGCCCCTTTACTTTCAGTGCAGCAAACTCTCTCCAGAAGTTCAGTGAGGATCTCTGAATGATCCAATGTTGACCTAAATGACTAATGATGATAAATACAATCCACCTGTGTGTAATCAAGTCTCCGTATAAATGCACCTGCACTGTGATAGTCTCAGAGGTCCGTCAAAAGCGCAGAGAGCATCATGAAGAACAAGGAACACACCAGGCAGGTCCGAGATACTGTTGTGAAGAAGTTTAAAGCCGGATTTGGATACAAAAAGATTTCCCAAGCTTTAAACATCCCAAGGAGCACTGTGCAAGCGATAATATTGAAATGGAAGGAGTATCAGACCACTGCAAATCTTCCAAGACCTGGCCGTCCCTCTAAACTTTCAGCTCATACAAGGAGAAGACTGATCAGAGATGCAGCCAAGAGACCCATGATCACTCTGGATGAACTGCAGAGATCTACAGCTGAGGTGGAAGACTCTGTCCATAGGACAACAATCAGTCGTATATTGCACAAATCTGGCCTTTATGGAAGAGTGGCAAGAAGAAAGCCATTTCTTAAAGATATCCATAAAAAGTGTTGTTTAAAGTTTGCCACAAGCCACCTGGGAGACACACCAAACATGTGGAAGAAGGTGCTCTGGTCAGATGAAACCAAAATGGAACTTTTTGGCAACAATGCAAAACGTTATGTTTGGCGTAAAAGCAACACAGCTCATCACCCTGAACACACCATCCCCACTGTCAAACATGGTGGTGGCAGCATCATGGTTTGGGCCTGCTTTTCTTCAGCAGGGACAGGGAAGATGGTTAAAATTGATGGGAAGATGGATGGAGCCAAATACAGGACCATTCTGGAAGAAAACCTGATGGAGTCTGCAAAAGACCTGAGACTGGGACGGAGATTTGTCTTCCAACAAGACAATGATCCAAAACATAAAGCAAAATCTACAATGGAATGGTTCAAAAATAAACATATCCAGGTGTTAGAATGGCCAAGTCAAAGTCCAGACCTGAATCCAATCGAGAATCTGTGGAAAGAACTGAAAACTGCTGTTCACAAATGCTCTCCATCCAACCTCACTGAGCTCGAGCTGTTTTGCAAGGAGGAATGGGAAAAAATGGCAGTCTCTCGATGTGCAAAACTGATAGAGACATACCCCAAGCGACTTACAGCTGTAATCGCAGCAAAAGGTGGCGCTACAAAGTATTAACTTAAGGGGGCTGAATAATTTTGCACGCCCAATTTTTCAGTTTTTGATTTGTTAAAAAAGTTTGAAATATCCAATAAATGTCGTTCCACTTCATGATTGTGTCCCACTCGCTGTTGATTCTTCACAAAAAAATACAGTTTTATATCTTTATGTTTGAAGCCTGAAATGTGGCAAAAGGTCGCAAAGTTCAAGGGGGCCGAATACTTTCGCAAGGCACTGTATATCCCCCTCACTAACTTTAAGCATCAGCTATCTGAGCAGCTAACCGATCGCTGCAGCTGTACATAGCCCATCTGTAAATATCCCATACAACTACCTACCTCATCCCCATATTGTTTTGATTTACTTTTTTGCTCTTTTGCACACCATCATCTGACCATCTATTACTCCAGTGTTAATTTGCTAAATTGTAATTACTTCACTATGATGGCCTATTGATTGCCTTACCTCCTTACTCCATTTGCACACACTGTATATAGATTTTTCTATTGTGTTATTTACTGTACTTTTGTGTATCCTATGTGTAACTCTGTGTTGTTGTTTTTTTGTTGCACTGCTTTGCTTTATCTTGGCCAGGTCGCAGTTGTAAATGAGAACTTGTTCTCAACTGGCCTACCTGGTTAAATAAAGGTGAAATATATATATTTTTTTCAATGTTCTGTTTTCAATGTTCCTTGGAGGCACCCCATTCCAAAAGCATAATAACTACGAGCCTCCGTGGGCGGATTGGGCTTGTTTATGATTCACGACCTGAATTCATTTCCCCATAAAGGTGTTCTATTGGCCCTTATCACAGAGATGTATGCCGAGTGACAAATTGTAATTTGGCATAAGTAAGTTCATCCATCGATCTTCTGGCTGCCAAGGAAGCAAAACAACACAAATCAGACTGCCAAAGGCCTTCACTTCGGCTGGATGTCGTGGCTGCAGACTCGATGCCATGCAGACGCCATAGCAGCATTACATAATTAATTCTAGTACAGTAGAGAGTGATATTGGACCATCCATCATGTGTTTGGCTTTAGTGCCTGTCCATTTTGGTGATGACAGGCAGAACTTGTCACCTGCAAATGTCAGGCCTTGAATGACATTCCAAAACGAATGATTTAAGGACGTTGGGCAGGATTTGGCCTTAGAATAAATGTATATTTGGTGTAGTTGTAGCTAGCTAGCGGTTGTTTACGATGAGTTAGCAACCGCTTTGACACCCGTTTCTATTACCGTAGAGCTCTCGTGTCAAACACCTGTCTCCAAAAAATGCTCCGGTGCCTTCCGTTGTGGTTACATTCAGCGACTGTGACACACCTTCTGTGCATATTCACTTCCCATGCATGCAGTATCCTGTTCGATGTGTCATCATGTCCAACGTGAATGTCAACATTCTGAATGGCTTTCCCCAATATTTCTATTATCTACTATGCAAAGAGCCTTAACCCCATCCTATTCCAGCCGTACTCCTATGCTAGTAGCTAATTTATTAGTAGCATTCTGGGGCCAAGTGAAAAGCTTGTTTGAATTCTGTGTTTGCCCAGGCTATACTAATAGGTTTGCTTAGCCATTGTAAATCTCCTCAGCAAGCTGTGTAATTGGACAAACGTTGAGTATTGACTATTTCTCCCAATATGACCTCAACCCAGCTTAACATAATGAGAGGGCCATGACATGTAAACATCAGGATGACTGTGTTTGTGGTTTGGCCATAAAGAACAAAGTCTTTAATGAATAAATAAAAATGGCCTGCACTCTCTCAGAGCAATTGCATACAGAATAGCTTGCTGTTTTTTGGGGGTGCCGCGGTGTAATGGAGGTGATTTGGAACATTGTCGCCCTCAGATCTTGAGAATGTCCTCTTAGTTTAATGGTTAAGATGTTGGGTTGGCCAGAGACCTAGGTTGTACCCCTTTCGGCAACATTGGCAAGATGTTAATAGCAAACAGATGTGGATGTTTGGGCTTTGTGTCCCTCTCACACAACAAGGACGCTCCTCCTCGTTGTGTGTGAGTGTGGGAAACACCTGCTGAATATTATTTGACCTCTGTCCCACCCAATACCCCGGGTATATGACTTGGCTCCACTAGCTGACACCATCTCCTCTTTTTATTATCCTATTACCATGGAATACCAACATCTCTTTAAATCTCAGAGACAGTTTGTTTCCGATCCCGGATTAATTTCATAAAGTGATTACTGTAAGCCATTTTCAACACCAGCATCAAGTATACGTGAGGTTATTGCAAAAGACACCATGGTTGGAATTTCAAATTGAACTTGAAGAATATTTTTTCGAGGGGTGCACTAGAGGGGCTGACGGCCCCTCCCCCTGCTCAAACTAGAATCGAGACGATACTTCCGTGATCAACAAAAATGGAGGGGTGAGTCCCTTGTTTTACCCACAAGTGCCAATAGTGGAAAGTATTGCAGAGTGCATATAGTGGAAAATATTGCAGAGTGCATATAGTGGAAAATATTGCAGAGTGCACCTTTAAGGATAATAACGTGAAGACTGCAATGCACATTTCGCAGCAGCTCAAATTCGTATACTTTTTTTATTTTCTTGCAAAGGCTCAATGCTCATGGTGTCAGGTGTTCAGAGCTTGTTGTATTTTGCAGTGTAATGATTTTATGGATTCAAGTGTGACCGCTCGGCATGGGCCTCCAAGACTTTTGTATAGTACCGCCAGAACCTCAGGATTACCTGTTCATTACCTCCTCTCTGAACAGAGCGTCTCGCTTAATATAGAGGCTGGATGGCCATCCCTCTCCTGTTAATGTCCCAGTCACCACTAATCCCTTATGGCAGCCAATTTAAAACACCCTGCCTTGATATTGCCTATGACTTTCTGCACCGGACAGATAAACACCGTCATTTACATGTACAATCGGGCTCGCAGCTCAGCGCAATACCAGCTACAGTGCCTTCAGAAAGTATTCACACCCCTTTACTTTTTCCACAGTTTGTTGTGTTACAACCTGAATTTAACATGTATTAAATTGAGATTTTGTGTCACTGATCTACATACAATACTGCATAATGTCAAAGTGGAATTTTGTTTGTGTACACTTTTTTTTAAATGAATAAAGAAATAAACGCTGCAATGTCTTGAGTCGAAAAGTATTCAACCCCTTTGTTATGGCAAGCCTAAATAACTTCAGGAGTAGAAATGTGCTTAACAAATCGCATACTATGTTGCATGGACTCATTCCGTGTTCAATAGTAGTGGTTAACATGATTTTTGAACGACTACCCCATCTCTACCACACACATACAATTATATGTAAGGTCCCTCAATTAAATAGTACATTTCAAGCACAGATTAAACCACAAAGGCCAAGGAGGTTTTCAATGCCTCGCAAAGAAGAGCACCGTTTGGTAGATGTGTAAAAAATAAATAAATAAATCAGACGCTGAGTATCTCTTTGAGCATGGTAAAGTTATTAGGCTTTGGATGGTGTATCAATACACCCAGTCATTACAAGGATACGGGCGTTCTTCCTAATTCAGTTGCCGGAGAAGAAGAAAACTCAGGGATTTCACCATGAGGCCAATGGTGATTTTAGAACAGTTACAGAGTTTAGTGGTTGTGATATGACAAAATTAAGGATGGATAAACAACATTGTAGCTTATTCCACAATACTAACCTAAATGACAGAGTGTTTGCAACAAGGAACTTAAGTAATAATGCAGAAAACGTGGCAAAGCAATCAACTTAATATCCTGATTACAAAGCTTTATGTTTAGGGCAAATCCAATCCAACACATCACTGAGTACCACTCTTCATATTTTTAAGCAAGGTGGTGGCTGCATCATGTTATGGGTATGCTTGTCATCGGCAAGATCTACGGAGGTTTTTTTTAATAAAAAGAAACGGAATATAAGCACAGGCAAAATTCTAGAGGAAAACCTGCTTCAGTCTGCTTTCTAACAGATATTGGGAGATGAATGCACCTTCCAGCAGGAATATAACCTAAAACTCAAGGTCAAATCTACACTGGAGTTGCTTACCAAGAGAACATGGAATCTTTTGGAGTGGCCTAGTTACAGTTTTGACTTAAATCGGCTTGAAAAATCTATGGCAAGAATTGAAAATGGCTGTCTAGCAAGATCAATAATCAACTTGACAGAGCTTGAAGAATAAAAAAAAAAAAAGAATGGGCAAATATTGTACTCTTCAGGTGTGCAAAGCTCTTAGAGATGTACGCAAATAGACTCAAGGATGTAATCACCGCCAAAGGTGCTTCTACAAGGTATTGACTCAGGGGTGTGAATACTTACGTAAAGGAGATACTGTATTTCTGTGTTTCATTTTCAATGCATTTTCTAAAATGTATAAAAACATTTTTTTACTGTGTCATTATGGGGTATTATGTGTAGATGGGTGACAAAGGGTATGAATTATTTTGGAAGGCAGTGTAAACAAGACTGCCTCTCTCAGAAAACCCACACATGTCTCCTCAGTTCTCTGGAATGTATTATTTTCTGTCGAGAAACATGTGCATGTGCCCATAGCAGAATGCATTGTGGGGTTTTCATTGTCATGTTTGGGGAGAACAGCAGTGCAGCAAAAAAACTACTGAGTTTGTTTGCTCTTCCTCTGCTAGAAATGACTCCCTAACCAGTCAATCTCATATCAGATTCAGAAAAAATGCTGTAATTATTTTAATCAGAAGAACCCCCCCCCCCCTAAAATATTTTCTCTCAGCAGAAAGAAAATACAGTTGCCATTTACAGTTGCATTCTTATCTTTTATTATTTCTTAAATGTTTTTTATTGTCGAGAACGAACCTGCGAGGTACCATTCTGTTGGACAGTGTATACTATGTGTATCCTGTACATATGGCTAATGAAACTATCTCAGACCATGTTTATTTCAGTATTTAGGTGGGCTTATTTCCAAACATATTGGATGTATATGTAAAAATGTAGTTACACATCATGCATGTTTGGAAATGAGTTGCATAAGCAAACTAAGAAAGCCAAGAAAGAGATGGGAAAGACGTTTCTCTCATATTGCATTTCTAATATTTAATATTGTATGTGCATTTCTAGTCTTGCTATGGCCAGAAGGCTGAGCCAATACAAGTTTTTGAGTCTGGCTCAAGAGACTAGTGCATTCCTAAGATTTAACATGGTCTGCCAATACTAAATAGGTTTGTTCCAATTCTTTATAGTCTTTTATATTAATTCAGTTTTACCTCTGCTGTAAAAGGCTTACTGCAGTTCTCTTCCAATGTTCCACATGAGGTTTTCTTCTCTTATCATTATTGTCAATTTTTGTTTCCTGTCAAAGACGTCAAGGTCCATCAGTTCTGCCCGTCTTCTCTTTTGTCTTCGCTCCAGTCAGGTTTGAACCTTCCCAGTGTCTCTATGCTACTTCCCATTCACAGAAGACTAATGTAATGTACTGTTTCAGAAAATAGCAGTGCTGCTGGAGAAAGTACCATTGCTTTTTCTCACCACCTGCTGGTTCGTGAGGGTTGGCCTTAAAGTCACACTCCTCGATCTGTCTTCACCCACTTTGAGCAACTTTTGTTTGTAAACTAAGTGGTGGGTCTTGGTGAATGTAACTGCCAGTGTTTGTTGAACTCTGTGGCAACCAACTTATTTGTTTGTTGATTGATTGGTAACTGCCACCTCATCTGTGGCGTGGCTTTAACGAGGTGTTTCACAGATTTGATCATCTTTTCACAATAAGGATGTGCAAAGGCAGCTCAATAGTCTTTCTGATTGAGGTGATTTGTAGATCAGATTTCTATGCAACCCCGGTCTCAGACCGACCAACACGAACTACCAGCACCTTTCAACAGTTTTACCATTTTCTTTTTTTTTTTTTTAGCTAGGCTTGGTTAAGAGAAGCTAATCAAGCTGCTAGTCTGCATTTTATACCGGAGAGACGGCTTAAGAGTTTTCAGCACATTACACATGACTGGTTTTAAATCCCTCTTGGTGGATTCCATCATTGATGAGAAAATCGTCAGATGAAGCCCCCTGGAATACAATTTGTTCTATGTTATTACTGCGATGTTACTACTCTAACATGATCTAATGCTACATTTGTCATGATGAGCAATCACTCTCGAAATGGCTTTTATGGTAGTCGTACAGATATCGGATCTTCGTTTGAGACAGCTTGCTACAGCAGGAAAAGTATCCTTCAGAAGCAGGAGATTTGAATTATTATGTGGATTATAAATAATGGACATTTTTGGTAGGGGGTTGGTACATTTTTCATAAGGGGAAAATCATGTCTGAAATTTAAAAGTGGGAAATTACAAACTTCAGAAGCCTTTTTAAACCTAAAATACACTAAGTAAAACATGTCCTGCAACAGGGTAATCAACTTAAGATCTTATATCCGTAGATAACAATGACTTGATTGGCCATAGTTTCAGAAAATGACTATATATGGAGCGGGTTGATATTCTTATGCTGTGGTAGCTGGCAAGATTCCACACTTGAAATTATAGGCCCACGTAGGCACATTCCAACTGAGATATTACTCCTGTCTGAACAGGATGAACATTCACAAAGAAACCAATTAAAAAAGCCTAAACTCAGATGAGAAGCATCTCCACAGTTGCATATTCCCTGTTGTTCATATTCAGGTCGCGCTCACTTGGGTTTGAGCGATCTGTAGAGTACTGTGGAAGTTCTTAGCTATAGGCCTGAACTTGACGATGCACTTGGCTAAACTATTATAAGGCAGATAAACACTTGAAATGTAGAATATACATTCAGGTTTGTGCTGAGTAGAGGAGTATGCATTAGACACAAAGCCCACTGTCTATCAGAACCTCTTTCTTTTTTAGAAGTCAAATGTGTTTGAAGGCTCCAAAGTGAGTTCCTGGACGGGTCATTTGCAGCTTGCTCTTTGGCTACATACTGCAAATATCTATATTTGCGTGAGTGCAGAGAGATCGGTATGAGGGATATGACATTGGTCAGATAATCTCCAGTCAGCAAAACATAACACCCCTTTTCTTTGTGACAATCAGGTGACGTCCCTGGAGCAAGCCGGAAATTAGACATACAGTTGAAGTCGTAAGTTGACGCACACCTTAGCCAAATACATTTAAACTCAGTTTTTCACAATTCCTGACATTTAATCCTACTAAAAAATCCCTGTTTTAGGTCAGTTAGGATCACCACTATATTTTAAGAATGTGAAATGTCAGAATAATAGTAGAGACAATGATTTATTTCACATTCCCAGTCGGATAGAAGTTTACATACACTTAATTAGTATTTGGTAGCATTGCCTTAAAATTGTTTAACTTGGGTCAAACATTTCGGATAGCCTTCCACAAGCTTCCACACAATAAGTTGGGTGAATTTTGGACCATTCCTCCTGACAGAGCTGGTGTAACTGAGTCAGGTTTTAGGCTTCCTTGCTCGCACACACTTTTTCAGTTCTGCCCACAAATTCTCTATGGGATTAAGTTCAGGGCTTTGTGATGGCCACTCCAATACCATTACTTTGTTGTCCTTAAGCCATTTAGCAACAACTTTGGAAGTATGCTTGGGGTCATTGTCCATTTGGAAGACCCATTTGTGACCAAGCTTTAACTTGACTGATGTCTTGAGATGTTGCTTCAATATATCCACATTTTCCTACCTCATGATTCCATCTATTTTGTGAAGCACCCCCACAACATGATGCTGACACCCCCGTGCTTCACGGTTGGGATGGTGTTCTTCCTTCAAATACATCCACAGGTGACTTAATTGACTTAAATGATGTCAATTAGCCTATCAGACACTTCTAAAGCAATGACATCATTTTCTGGAATTTTCCAAGCTGTTTAAAGGCACAGTCAACTTAGTGTATGTAAACTTCTGACTTACTGGAACAGTGAATTATAAGTGAAATAATCTGTCTGTAAACAATTGTTGGAAAAAGTACTTGTGTCATGCACACAATAGATGTCCTTAACCGACTTGCCAAAACTATAGTTTGTTAACAAGAAATTTGTGGAGTGGTTGAAAAATGAGTTTTAATGACTCCAACCTAAGTGTATGTAAACTTCCGACTTCAACTGTACTTCCAGGGCACCATGACACAACATCCCAAGAACGTCCGAAAAACGTCCTCTGGGATGTCCCTGGGACAAACTGAGAACTAGACAAAACCTCCCGGGCACTGTGACACAACATCCCTAGAATGTCCTAAAAACAACCTCTGGGACATCCCCGGGACAAACCGGGAACTAGACAAAATCTCCAGGGTACAATGACACAACATCCCAAAAACGTCCTAAAAACATCCTCGGGGATGTCCCCGTGGACAATCCAGGAACTAGACAAAACCTCATGAACAATGACACAACGTCCTGACCACTTTAGACAACCATTTTGTGATGTTCTGGGTAAGTCCTAATGACGTATTTTTGTTTGCAGGGATACTCCTTCTGACATGACGTTATGATTCCTGCCTCAACTCTGAATGACCTCCGACCTGTACGATTCTATCAAACATGAATAAATGAAAAATAAAAATGGTTGCGGTATTTAAAAAATAATATCATAGGACAGAGAATAAATAGGAACCTTGGGTGCTCCACCTCACTCACCTCTATTCCATATCTATCTGAACTCTGTCCTTTCTCTAGTGCTGGATTTACTCAGCCTTCACACCGGTGCCTTCTATATTCCTATTCCACAGGCTATAAAATATATCAGTTTGAACCAAGGGTAAAACAAGTGTTGGGAGACAGATAAGATCGGAAGGTAAAGTGTAAACAAAGGGAGGTTCATGGCTCTGTATATCCGGGGGGGAGCAAAACAGAAGCGTTTCAACTAAAGATAAAACAAGGATATTGGGGGAGGGATAAGATCTAAAAGGAAAGGGTAGATAAAGACAGTCTCGTGTTTAAAAAAAAATCTTTGTCATTTATTTCCTTTTGAAAAAGACGGGAGCAAACTTTGCATAGGTGCAAACACTTATCAGTGTCCTCTAGTCTACTTCCCATTCACCATATTCTCCCCCTGTCATCATCAGTATTAGAATGAATTACACAGTGACTCCTGGGGGATGCTCTAGAAATAGTTGGCTGTACCAACATAAGAATGTGTAACTCTTATGGGGATGCACACCTTCATATACTTAATGTTTATGTCCGGATTTGTGATGGAGGTACCCAGAACCCCCTGGGTCACAATTATGACTGCCCACTGTCTGTAAGTAAAATGTTAGAGAAAGATTTTTGGCTGCTGCTGTGTGGTAAAGGAATTGGGACAGAATCTTAAAATCTTCATTCCCTCAATTTCCCTTTTCCATTTATTTCCATTTCCAGGACTAAGAAAGATTGGATTCTAAATGGATCCTGTCATTCTGTGGTCACCCACTATTTCCGTCTCTCTTTTCTTCTCCCTTTGTAGTTCCAGGTTCCAATCAAACACTATGAGATGATGTCCTTGTCCTTTTGTCCTCTCTCAGGTTACTGGAGCCATTAGTTACCCTTGTTGACCTCTATGTTCTCTGAGAGTACCTGTATAATGCACCTCTCTATATTGTCATTTTCAAACGGCTTTGCAAGACAGGAAGAACTCAAATGTGGGATACTCCTGTGGTCTCAGTGAGATGTTATTGAGGGTTTTCATTGAATTGGTGACGGACTGGGTTTAGTGCATCTGTGAAAAGGATAATGACATTGTAAATAATCTATTCACATGGGGTGAGAAATAATGCCGGATATTTGATTGAATCAACCAATGTGCGGGATTTTTATAAATCACTAACCAGCTTTCCATCCAACCTTTTTATGCGAGTCAAGTACATGTTTCATGACAGGCCTGATGGAAACAGGAAATGTTTTGGTACACTTTTCAAATGTCGACAAAACAAAATACGCTAGAAAAGGTGGGATCGTTTGTGTATGTAAAATTAATTATGCGAGGAATGTTGTGGAAACGCTTTTATGCGCAAACATTGATAAAATAACTATCATATCGAAGTAAACTTGGGAGTCCCACGATGATATGTTGTGTGGTTCTCCCACTACGACTGGGAAGCATGTCGTTTATTTCGCTACAGATTAAATACAATTTGATGAACTTCACAGGGTGGTGAAAGTGCAAGGTGATGAGCTTGATGCTCCTTTTCAATAAATATCGAGGGTCTTATTTTAGTAACATGACCATCGATGCCTGGCTGCCGTTTGACAAATACAAATTATCTTGCTCTTTTGCCCGTAATAATCTCATTATATACGTGCACTCTAGCCAACAGCGCGCAGATACCAAAGTGGGCACACGCTATATAACGCTTTTTTTTTGTGAGAACACCATCAGAGTTTAAAATGCAAGTGTGCCCTATTTAACTTGTATTTTTTATTAGGTACATTGGAAATCAATAGCTAAATATATTTGTATGTGCACTATGTCATCACGCACAGCCTTTTATCTGCAACAAGTCAATTTGATAGAAACCTCTGGTAGGAAAATGCGCATATTTAAAACTTGTCACCAATTGGATGGAAATCAAGAATCAGTGGCTTTTTAAAACTGTACTACATCCAGCTTGGTGAAGATATGGTTGAGATGTGGCACAAATAACGATAATCCTTCTCTTTTATTTGGAGTTAACAGTCATTGTGTGGGTATACTTTTTTGACTTAGAGGATTGGTTTGGTAGTTATAATAAATGATATAATAAACACCCCTCACATGGCTTTGGTGAAAACTGGCACAAAAGGTACTTATGAGTATTCATAAGAGGTAAGATGCTTTGATGACATGATTTTTTGGTTGTGTGCCGTTGTGTATGTCATCGTCAAGTCTGACGAACTAACACTAACTGACACATTAGTACGCTGTGATTTTGAGCTTTAGCTCATCAAAAGGTGGACAATCTGCACACCATTCTTTCTAAGGGACAACACAACCCACAAAAAAAAGAGAAGCAATGTCGAGATGGTAGAAAGAAAGTCGTATTCTTTTAACAAGTATGTTTAAAAAAAAAAGAGGTGCAGAGTACACTTCAACGTGAACTACAGACACATTTATGACCTTTTTTTGGTTCACACTACTTGTGGAGCGTACGTTTTCAGCAGCTCATGAAACAAAGGGAGTTGCCCATCTCTGGTCAAAGGGAGTTGCCCATCTCTGGTCAAAGGGAGTTGCCCATCTCTGGTCAAAGGGAGTTGCCCACCTCTGGTCAAAGGGAGCTGCCCACCTCTGGTCAAAGGGAGCTGCCCACCTCTGGTCAAAGGGAGTTGCCCACCTCTGGTCAAAGGGAGTTGCCCATCTCTGGTCAAAGGGAGTTGCCCACCTCTGATCAAAGGGAGTTGCCCACCTCTGATCAAAGGGAGTTGCCCACCTCTGGTCAAAGGGAGTTGCCCACCTCTGGTCAAAGGGAGTTGCCCACCTCTGGTCAAAGGGAGTTGCCCACCTCTGATCAAAGGGAGCTGCCCACCTCTGATCAAAGGGAGTTGCCCATCTCTGGTCAAAGGGAGCTGCCCATCTCTGGTCAAAGGGAGCTGCCCACCTCTGGTCAAAGGGAGCTGCCCACCTCTGGTCAAAGGGAGTTTCCCACCTCTGATCAAAGGGAGTTGCCCATCTCTGGTCAAAGGGAGCTGCCCACCTCTGGTCAAAGGGAGCTGCCCACCTCTGGTCAAAGGGAGTTCCCAACCTTGGTCTAGCGAGTTTCCCACCCCTGGTCTAGAGGGCAACATCAGTCTATTCAAATCAAATAAAATGTTGTTGGTCAAATGTTGGTCACATACACATGGTTAGCAGATGTTATTGTGAGTGTAGCGAAATGCGTATGCTTCTAGATCCGACAGTGCAGCAGTATCTAACAATTCCACAACATAACCTAATACACACAATCTAGTAAAGGAATGGGATGAGAATATATAAGTATAAAATATATGGATGAGCAGTGACAGAGCGGCTAAGATGCAATAGATAGTAAAGAATAGATTGTGAAGGATACAGTAGACATTATATACATATGAGATTAATAATGTGAGACATGTAAACATTGTTAAAATGGCATTAATAAAGTGACTAGTGTTCCATTTCTTAAAGTGGCCAATGATAACAATCTGTAGGTAGGTAGCCGCCTCTCTGTGCTAGTGATGGCTGTTTAACAATCTGATGGCCTTGAGATAGAAGCTGTTTTTCAATCTCTCTGTCCCAGCTTTGATGCACCTGTACTGACCTCGCCTTCTGCAGGATAGTGGGGTGAACAGGCAGTGGCTCGGGTGGTTTGTCCTTGATTATCTTTTTTGCCTTCCTGTGACATCAGGTGTTGTAGGTGTCCTGGAGGGCAGGTAGTTTGCCCCCGGTGATGCGTTGTGCAGACCGCACCACCCTCTGGAGAGCCTTGTGGTTGTGGGCGGTGCAGTTGCCATACCAGGCGGTGATACAGCCCGACAGGATGCTCTCATTTGTGCACCTGTAAAAGTTAGTGAGGGTTTTCGGTTACAAGCCACATTTTTTCAGCCTCCTGAGGTTGAAGAGGTGCTGTTGCTCCTTCTTCACCACACTGTCTGTGTGCGTGGACCATTTCAGTTTGTTGTAATATGTACACTTTCCACCTTTCCACCTTTCCACCTTCTCCACTGCTGTCCCGTCGATGTGTATAGGGGGGTGCTCCCTTTGCTGTTTCCTGAAGTCCACGATCAGCTCTTTTTGTTTTCCTCTATGCCAAGGGGAGGGGCTGACTACAAAGCTACTTCTCCCTCAGTTCCAGGAGAAACAAAGCCTTGATCTCTCTATCTGGAGCAGAAGAATACTGAAACTTTTGCTGCGCGTCATTGAAATGCTTTGTGGATGCTGCCTGCAAACATACGTGTGTCAAACATTTACCTTCCAACTTCTCCGCTGATGCACTGGTCCCAGTGACTGGGTCCCATGTGACTCAGTTGGTAGTGCGTGGAGCTTGCAACGCCAGGGTTGTGTGTTCGATTCCCATGGGGGGACAGCACGAAAAAAAGGATGACAATGTATTCACTCACAACTGTAAGTTGCTCTGGATAAGAGCGTCTGCTTAATGTAACGTTTGAGGTTGCGGGAGTCAGAGAGAGGGGAAGACATGAACGGAGACCCACAAACACAAGGGGGGAACCTGACGAGACAAAGCATGAATTGCAATTTGTGCGTTCCATCTCTCCTGTAGTGCTTGTTGCAGCAAAGCAAATGAGCAGCATGTCAGGGAGGGTTATGAAGACGGGTAGCCCAACTTTGTGGTGGTTATCAAAGGCTTTTGAAACGGATGGATTGAAATCGGCACTTTCATCTGTTGATATTGCTTTTTGAGTCAACGTGTGACTAAAGAGAGCATAAGCTCAAAGTTTTGTTTAATGAAAAGGGGATTATAAAGATTTGAATTTGAGTCAGTGAGTCGAGTTGTAGTCTCTCCGAAAATATTTCACTGAATAATTTGTTTTGGTTCTTATATCCAGCTTGATCTATTTTCCTTTTTGAAAATGAAGCCTTCATAATGCATTTTATAAGCCCTACATAGATGGTTCACAGCTCATTTATAAGCAAATGTCATACTGAAGAGAGTGTAAAGTCAATACAGTGTGTAGGTTGCTCTGCCAAATGTAACATAACCACGATGGCATACCCTCACAAAGCTGTGCTTCACAAAGGGTGAGCAATGCTATCTTTGATTATAGCAATTGCGTGACTCATGCTCCAGTCCTTTTCTTTAGATCTGACAATCTTTCTTATTCTCTCTCTCTCTCTCCTCCCAGAACCGCTTCCACTTGCAGATGGTTACGCGGATCCCCCCGTCAGGCCTGTCAGAGCTGCTGCTGACTATTCTCCAGCGGAGCGGCTGGCAGGAGGGCATGGCTGTGCTGTGCCAGGGCTGGGAGGAGGCTGGCCTGCTGGAACTACTGGAGCTCCAGAGCCGCCTTGGCTGGGGCGCCACCCGCTGGCACCTCCGAGCCCTCCTCAATCTCACCCGGGCCGGGCCCACAGAATCCGAAATCCAGGACTTCCTTTCGGAACACTTCCGGGGACAGGGGCCAAGTCAGATCCTGCCACCGGCCGCGGTACTGCTGTTCGGGGCCGACCCGGAGTGTGCAGCGGCGGTGCTGCGGAGTGCCCAGGACTTGGGGCTTACGCTGCCCACAGTGCACTGGGTGCTGGGCTACCCGCTGAGCCCCGACACCCTGCACTCCATCGGCCTGCCCCTGGGGCTGCTGGCCTACGGTGAGGTGGAGCGCAAGCCGCTGGACTTCTACATCCGCGACGCGCTGCAGCTGGTGGGCCAAGCTGTGGCAGCAGCCACAGTGGTGCGTCCCGACCTGGCGCTCATCCAGAACATGGTCAACTGCTACGACAAGCCCAACAAGCACGAGGTGCCCTCGTCCGGACAGTACCTCGCCAGGTAAAGCTGGTTCACTTTTAACCTTTGACTCACAAAGTCTCTGGAGGTTTGAAGGATTATTTTACACACATACACACACTCACATTAAGTTTGAGATCACTTTATTGGTCAATTGCACACAGCGTCCAACTGAAATTTGACTTCCGCTTTTAACCCAACCCCTCCGAAAGACACACATAAATACACAGAATTTGGAGAGGAGCGGGGTGCTGCCACACTGGGCACCCAGAGAGCTGTTGTTGTGGGGGTTTAAGTGCCTTGCTCAAGGGCACAACGGCAGACAATGGCATCTAGGATTTAATACCAGCAACCCTCCGGTTGCCGGCTCTCTTCCTACCAGATTTTTCCTGTCGGACCCGGGATTTGAACCAGTTGCTGGCTTGCCTCTCTAACCGCTGGGCTACCTGCCGCATACATATATATTGTACATGCAGTGCTTTCGGAAAGTATTCAGACCCCTTTACCTTTTCCACATTTTGTTACGTTACAGCCTTACTCTAAATTGGATTAAATCAAAAATGTTCCTCAGCAATCTACACATTGTCAAAGTGACAAAGTGAAACTTTTTTTTTTTTTGCAAGTTTATTACAAATAAAAAACAGAAATACCTTATTTACATACGTATTCAGACCCTTTGCTATGAGACTGTGAAATTGAGCTCAGGTACATCCTGTTTCCATTGATCATCCTAGAGATGTTTCTACAACTTGATTGGAGTCCACCTGTGCTAAATTCAATTGATTGGACATGATTTGGAAAGGCACACACCTGTCTATATAAGGTCCCACAGTTAGCAGTGCATGTCAGAGCTCCGAGACAGGATTGTGTTGAGGCACAGTGTAACGACGTTCGTCTGTAGGAGGAGAAGCGGACCAAAAAGAAGCGTGGTGGTTACTCATGTTCTTTAATGGAAAACTGAACGATACATGAAATAACTCAAATCTACAAAACAACAAACGGAACGTGAAAACCTATACAGCCTATCCTGTGACAACAAACACAGTGACAGGAACAATCACCCACCAACACACAGTGAAACCCAGGCTACCTAAGTATGATTCTCAATCAGAGACAACTAATGACACCTGCCTCTGATTGAGAACCATACTAGGCCGGAAGGCGCCGGACAGGCGGGAGGCGCCGGGCAGAGGCGCCGGACAGGCGGGAGGCTCCGGCAGCGGCGCCGGACAGGCGGGAGGCTCCGGCAGCGCTGGAGAGGAGGAAGCCCCTGTAAGGATGGGCCGGAGAGACAGCCTGGTACGGGGGGCTGCCACCGGAGGGCTGGTGCGTGGAGGTGGTGACGGATAGACCGGACCGTGAAGGCGTACTGGAGATCTTGAGAGCAGGGTTGGCACCAACCGCCCTGGCTGGATCTTCACCCTAGCCCGGCAGATGTGGGGAGCTGGGATGTAGCGCACCGGGCTAAGCACGCGTACTGGGGACACCGTGCGAACAACTGCATAACACGGTGCCTGACCAGCACCACGCCCGCCACAGTTAGCACTGCTAGGAGCACTGTAGTGCTGAGATGGCACAGGACGTGCAGGGCTAGGGAGATGCACAGGAGGCCTGGTGCGTGAGGCTGGCACAGTCTTCACCAGACCCCTCGCACGCACCTCAGGATGAGTATGGAGAGCTGACCCCGGTGCCATTAAATCCCTGACACGCTCCGTCGGGCGAATGTCGTGCCTCATGCACCAAACCAGCAATTCCCTCATATCTCTCTCCTCCAATTTCCCCATTAACTCCTTCACAGTCTCTGCTTCGCTCACCTCCAACACCAGCTCTGGTTCTGAGCTCCTCCTTGGCTCCTCACGATAAACGGGGGGAGTTGGCTCAGGTCTGACTCCTGACTCTGCCACACTCCTCCTGTGCCCCCCCCCAATAAATTTTTGGGGCTGACTCTCGGGCTTCCGTCCGCGCCGCCGTGCTTGCTTCGCCAACCTCATTCTCCTGTAACCTTCCGCGCACTGTTCCATCGAATCCCAGGCGGGCTCCGGCACTCTCCCTGGGTCGACCGCCCACCTGTCTATCTCCTCCAAAGTTGTGTAGTCCAGATTCTGCTCCCATGTCCCAAAATCCTGATCTCGCTGTTGCTGTTCCTGCTGCTGCTGCCTCTGTTCCTTCTCCTGCTGCTGCTGTTGCTGTTGCCCGTTACCACGCCGCTTGGTCCTGTTGTGGTGGGTGATTCTGTAACGACGTTCGTCTGTAGGAGGAGAAGCGGACCAAAAAGCAGCGGGGTGATTGTTCCTGTCACTGTGTTTGTTGTCACAGGATAGGCTGTATAGGTTTTCACGTTCCGTTTGTTGTTTTGTAGATTTGAGTTATTTCATGTATCGTTCAGTTTTCCATTAAAGAACATGAATAACCACCACGCTGCTTTTTGGTCCGCTTCTCCTCCTACAGACGAACGTCGTTACACACAGATCTGGGGAAGCATACCAAAACATTTATGCAGCATTGAAAGTCCCCAAGAACACAGTGACTTCCATCATTCTTAAATGAAAGAAGTTTGGAACCACCAAGACTCTTCCTAGAGCTGGCTGCCTGACCAAACTGAACAATCGGGGGAGAAGGGCCTTGGTCAGGGAGGTGACCAAGAACCCGATGGTCACTCTGACAGAGCTCTAGAGTTCCTCTGTGGAGATGGGAGAACCTTCCAGAAGAGCAGCACTCCCCCAAACAGGCCTTTATGGTACACTCTAAAAATAAAATGTTCCTGGAGTATCGTTTAGGGGTTTAGGGGAACCCCTATAAGTTATTCTAAGTATCCCTCTTAATGGATCCCCGAAGAACGTTTTGAAGAACGTTTTGTGAGTTCATTTTTGAACTACCCCCCCCTGTTATTATTAATGATAACAATATGCATAACAATAACACAATATTTTAGTTCTCAGTGTTAATTATGATTTTAGTGGCAAAAATCAAAATATGAGATAAAGGCCCAGCAGAGCCCCAAGTCCAATGGCTATATCCTCTGCCGTGTTGCTTTGATGCACCTGTACTGACCTCGCCTTCTGGATGAAAGCAGGGTGAACAGGCCGTGGCTCGGGTGGTTATTGTCCTTGATGATCTTTTTGGCCTTCCTGTGACATCGGGTGGTGTAGGTGTCCTGGAGGGCAGGCAGTGTGCCCCCGGTGATGCGTTGAGCAGATCGTACCACCCTATGGAGAGCCATGCGGTTCCAGGCGGTGCAGTTGCCGTACCAGGCGGTGATACAGCCCGACAGGATGCTGTCAATTGTGCGTCTGTAAAAGTTTCTGAAAGTCTTAGGGGCCAAGACAAATTTCTTAATCCATAGCCAGTATGATTTTGCAGTGCGTGGTGATCGAACAGGTTTCTTGTTATATTCATCCGCGGTGTAGGGAGGGTGGAGTCTGTCAATCCCCCAAAACGTAATTAACAAAACATGGTTTTCATACACATACCTTGTCCATAATGTAGAGGCCTATGGGATATTCATTGAATAGGTAAGGGAGGATGGTAAATGTGCATAACATACCAATACCAATTGACATACCTTTGTATGCCTCCTTGTCTGTATACCTGCAGACACAGACACCAAAGTGAGCAGTTCAGTCATCTGCACCCAATACAGCTAGCCTTCAACATATTCTCATAGCCTACATATGCGTAGCTCTTTGTTGATTAATATCCATTGAATTGTGTCCATTTTCTGTTTTAGAAAGATTTGCACAAATATGAAAAGATAGATGGTATCACCATAAAAAAATATAAATGTAGATCATACAAGGGACAAACCTTACCTTAAATTGAGAAGATCTTTACATTTTTCAGTTAAGTGCCTGCACCTGCTGTTCTTTCAAATTAAAATCCAAATGTTTACGTTTGGCAGTTAGGATCCTGCAAGAACCCACACCAACTAAGGAGCTTCCTCGATGAACCCCACCTCCTATGGGGTTCTTGGAAAAACCTTTTGGGGGCCATTTTCAGTGCCTAGAACCATAAGGTACTTAGAAGAACCCGTTTTGAACTCAGAAGTGTAGATTGGCCAACTGGAAGCCACTCCTCAGTAAAAGGCACATGACAGGCCGCTTGGAGTTTGTCAAAAGGCACCTAAAGACTCTCAGACCATGAAAAACAAGATTCTCTGAAATGATGAAACCAAGATTGCACTCTTTGGTCTGAATGCCAAGCGTCACGTCTGGAGGAAACCTGGCACCATTCCTACGGTGAAGCATGGTGGTTACAGCATCATGCTGTGGGGACTGGGAGACTAGTCAGGACTGAGGGAAAGATGAACGGAGCAAAGTACAGAGAGATAATTTATGAAAACCTGCTCCAAAGCACTCAGGACCTCAGACTGGGGCGAAGGTGCACCTTCCAACAGGACAATGACACTAAGCACACAGCCAAGACAACGCAGGAGTGGCTTCAGGATAAGTCTCAATGTCCTTGAGTGGCCCAGCCAGAGCCCAGACTTGAACTCGATCAAACATCTTTGGAGAGACCTGAAATTAGCTGTGCAGCCACGCTCCCCATCCAACCTGACAGAGCTTGAGAGAATATACATAGAAGAATGGGAGAGACTCCCCAAATACAGGTGTGCCAAGCTTGCAGCGTCATACCAAAGAAGACTCGAGGCTGTAATCGCTGCTAAAGGTGCTTCAACAAGGTACTGAGTAAAGGGTCTGAATACTTGTGATATGTGATATTTCAGTTAAACATTTTTTTATTTATAAATTAGCAAAAATGTATAAAACCTGTTTTTGCTTCATCGTTATGGGGTATTGTGTGTAGATTGATGAAGAAAAAAAACATTTAATCAATCAATCACAAAATGTGGGTAATGTCAAGAGGTCTGAATACTTTCCGAATGCACCGTACATACGTACATAAATACGTAGTCTTACATCTCCTCCTTTTAGCCAAGTTGTGTCTGAATATAGTGTTTTTGGGTCCATATTATTATAATGGACTTGGTAAGTGCTATAGACAGTTGAGCAGTGGTTCTTTCCCAGTGTTTGCATGAGTCTGCAAATAGGCCTATCTCTTGCTGAGGTCAGACTGCTAGTCACCCCTAACCACAGAGCAGCTCCTCCAAACACAGCGATAGATGCAGCCTCCTGTGTATGGAGTGAGGCTAGAGTGTGTTTGTACACGCACATGCATACGTATATACATACACACAGACAGATACTCACACGCACACGCACGCATGCACGCACACACACACACTTAATACTCTCTCTCACACACATACACACAGACAGATACTCACACACGCACACACTCTCTCTCTTCCTGTCACACACACACACACACACACACACACACACACACACACACACACACACACACGTGCGCACGCACCCAGCTGGAATACAAACATGAAGTGGAGGAGGGTAGAGCTTTAAGCTTTATTCATGAGTTCCAGTCAGTTGCCTCCCCAATAGGGTAGCCAGCCAGGCAGGCAGGCTTCCTTATCAAAAGAGCCCACAGCCCTTTCTGCCTCTCAGTGGCTCAGAGCAGAGCAACAGCAGCACACAGCTTTACACCCACTGTATCTGCCATGGACCAGAGTAACAACAGCAGCGCAAGCTAGCCATGCAGACAGTGTCTCAGCACAAAAACACAATAGGATGAGCTACAATTGGGCCCAATTGTGCCCCGACTCAGCTAAACATGTTGGGAAAAAGAATATAGTGGAAATTATGAAGAAAGTAAGTGGTGGCGGCTGGACTGCTAGAGTACTGGTGTATCGCTTTTATTCATTGGCGTAAAAATTCAAGCCATTTTCCCGTGGTGAGCAGTAAGCTTCAAGAGTAGAGTTTGTTGCCTGGGGCTTCAACACAGAGGAGAATGATTACAACATTACGGCGTCTCCGCGTATGAGAAACATTTTGGAAATCACCCCATTATAACTATATTCAGTTCTACCAAGTCATTTAAGAGGACCATCAAATTAATGGGATTGCACTGGGTGCCTAGTGCCTAGTAAAGATCGACGATGTCGAGCTTACGACGACGTTTTGCTCAGGAACAACTCCATGATGAAGTGTCATAATCATGATGGCACTTAGACACATAACAGCTACATAACAGAACAACTATTAGAGAGAAGAGGGCTTCGGGGGAGGAAGGAATGGAATATGAGAGAAATGCACGAGGGATGGTAGTGAGTAAAGAAAGGAGCTGTAGAGAAACCCAAAAGGTACAGGTTGGTGGGGGGGGCTTTTAAGTAATTACAACCTGTACCTACTGGTAAAGAGAAACGCATAGCCTTTCAATGTAATGATGTAATGGCATTCAGCTCCTTTTCCCTCTTGTGGGACTGAGGTGGGGGGCTATATAGGCTGAGATAGGGAGAAATTAATTACCTAAAGGTATGGAGCCAAATGACATTTTTCTGATTCATCCATCCCTCTGCCTTTTTCTTTTCGATGGAAGGAGTTCAGCAGCGGTCACGCGGCACCACCTCTATTATTAATGGCCGCACACATTCCTCGTGACTCAACATGACTGTCACAACTGCCCTTAGCCAATGGGATTGGCTGGATCTGAATTGCCTGAAGTGACCCCTTCGCTAGGCTAAGCTAAACCCATATGCCGTAACTAATTGGGGGGCTAGTGGATTTGAAAAAGTCATCAACTGTTGTTTTGAGGCTGAAATTTCAAACCAATGATTGTTATCATTGTAACCAATTTTCAACTTAGACAAACCATGTATAAAAAAAAGTTGAATTTGTACCTTTGAAACAATTTCAGATGTTCAACGTTATACCAACTATAAAACACAAACAACAAACAATAGGTTTGGCAGTACCTCCTATTGGAGAATTGATCTACAGCTATTAATTTGGTCTGCCATCCAGGGTTTTAACCAAGCCCAGCTTTTATATTTGTCGCTGACTACTACCAATGTGTTATCGTGAGAATGAATGTTGAGAGACCTCTTAATAACTAAATATGTTCACCGTTGCTATCAAAGTCATTCCTAAAGGTAGGCTTAACAGAGAACCAGACACATCTATCCAAGCAGAAGACGCATCTCCTTCAAATGTTGATATTTGGTTGCGCTGACAACTAAACACAATTCAATATCCAGTTTGTCTACAAATAAATGATTGATATGTTGGATTCACGTCTCCAGCTCAACCAAATATCAAAGTTAAAGAAAGTTAAAGAAACTAAAATCAAATCAAACTTTAAATGCACTTTAACAAATGACCTGGATCAAATCAAATCAAACTTTATTTAAACTACAATTTAAAGTTTGATTAGATTAGATTTAGTACTATCCTTAAACTTTTGGGGGGTTGAGATCGAGACGTGAATCCAACATGTCAGTGATCCAATTGTAGACAAACTGGTGATTGCATTGTGTTTGGTTGTCAACGCAACCAAATATCAACACTTGAAGGAGATGTATCTTTTGCTTGGATAGTTCCATCTGTGCCACTTAGTCTGGCTTTAATTCAAGTTTGTCTTCAAATGAATGTTGGATTCACATCTCCATCTCAACCAAAAATCTTATTTGAGATGGAGATGTTTTTTTATTTTTCCTTTATTTAACTAGGCAAGTCAGTTAAGAACAAATTCTTATTTTCAATGACGGCCTAGGAACAGTGGGTTAACTGCCTGTTCAGGGGCAGAACGACAGATTTGTTCCTTGTCAGCTCGGGGATATGAACCTTTTGATTACTAGTCCAACGCTCTAACCACTAGGCTACCCTGCCACCCCTGATGTGAATCCAACATATAAATTATTCATTTGTAGATAAACTTGTTGACGTCCAAACAATTCAAGATCACTTTGCAATCCAGTAAATAGCCTATTGACAAAGTTATCAAATGGTATGTTGGATTCACGTCTCCAACTAAACCAAACATTTAAATTAAAGAATAGGATTAAGCCAGTGGCTCAGATGAAACTATCCTCCATTGTCAACAAAACACAATTCAATCATCTTTTTCTAATACAGTAAATAGCCTCAAGTTAAGGCTATCTTACAAACTAATGTAACAGTATTTATTCAACATTTTGAGGCTAGACTAATGTAACTATCAATAAATGTCTTCTTATGTAATCATAGAAAGCGTGCATGTTCAATATAGCATGCAAATGTCGCAGATCTTGAAGGTCTTGAACAGCATTGATCACTTGCACGATGTACAGTCATTTCATGTAATCTCAACTGCAATCCAGGTCATATGGTTGTGCACAGTGATAACACATTAAGTTGTTGCATAAATACAAATATCAGACATTGTATTCCCATTTAAACTTTGTTGTGCTTTTAAAAAGGTTGAAAGCGCAGCTAACACGTTTAGAGGACATCTAAACCAAAAATCAGACATTGTTCTTCCATTGGAAATTGGCGTTGCTTTTAAATCGGTATAAAGCACAGCGATAACACGTTGGGAATTCAACAAACCTCTGGCTGTCTTTTTGAGTGGGCGAATAAAGTTGGAAATCTCATTGTTCAATGTCTCAACCAAATAGGACGCACATTCCCACATAGAAAGGATGTGGCGTTCCCCGCGGGACACGACAGTTTTCTTGACAAAGCTGAGCCTAGAGTTTACAGTCTGTGAGGAGGCCCAAAGTGCGACAGGCAGAAAACAGCTAATCCTAGCCACGGGGAAAACATCTAGCTGTCAGTCAGGGTTGTGATGATACACTGTTGGCCTTGCTGCAGGTGCAGGGTGGATTCGTCTGGCTTCAATTAGATGCCAATCCGGGTTTTGACATGTTGTACTACAGTACCGGTGTCTGTCTAGACTGTGCTGCAGGTCAGATGTGTCACTGTCTGCTATGCAGTTCACGGTCCATCCATTTTGTACAGTAAGTTTGAAACTGTACAGTCTGACTCACTATCCCTCTGGCAAGAAGCTATTGGAGTCCATACATGCCCCTCCCCCCACCACACCATAAGAAATCATCTATGGGAAACACTGGTGATTTATTATGCGCTGGCGTCGGACTCTCACAAGTGCATGCAATAAATAGTCTGAATCTAATGTGATCTCCTCTGGCCCATAGATTCCTGTCTAACACGTCGTTCTCGGGGCTGACAGGGCCGGTGTCGGTGCAGAGGAACCTGTCCCGGGTTCTCACCTCTCAGCGCTTCCACATCTGGAGCCTGCGGCGGGATGCGGTGGGCCAGCCCACCTGGGTGACGGTGGGCAGCTGGGAGGGGGGCCGCCTGAAGGTGGAAGACCAGAGCCTTTGGCAGGGTCCCAATGGCAAGGGCCACGACCGGGGGGAGGGCCAAAGAAGTGGGGGCCGGTGGCAGGCAGGCATGCCTGTGGCAGACAGCCGGGTGCGGGTAGTTACCCTGGTGGAGCACCCCTTTGTATTCACGCGGGAAGTCGATGAGGACGGGAACTGCCCGGCGGGACAATACTGCCTGGACGCAGGGACGAACAGCTCGGACATGCTGGAGAGCTACTTCAGCGAGCGTGCCTCGGGAAACTCTACCTTCCTGCCCACGGACTACAGCAAGTGTTGCTACGGATACTGCATTGACCTGCTGGAGAAACTGGCCGAGGACTTGCGCTTTGAGTACGACTTGTACATCGTGGGTGACGGGAAGTATGGAGCGTCGAAGAGCGGCCGCTGGACAGGGCTGGTGGGCGACCTGCTCAATGGCGTGGCCGACATGGCCGTCACCTCATTCAGCATTAACTCAGTGCGTAGCCGCGTCATTGACTTCACCTCGCCCTTCTTCTCCACCTCGCTAGGCATCCTGGTGCGCAGCAAGGACACAGCGGCGCCCATTGGCGCCTTCATGTGGCCCCTTCACTGGTCCATGTGGGTGGGTATCTTCGTGGCACTGCACATCACCGCCCTTTTCCTCACCCTCTACGAGTGGAAAAGCCCTTTTGGCATGACGCCACACGGACGCAACCGCCTGCGGGTCTTCTCCTACTCGTCGGCGCTCAACCTGTGCTACGCCATCCTGTTCGGCCGCACAGTCTCCAGCAAGACTCCTAAGTGCTGGACGGGTCGGTTTCTGATGAACCTGTGGGCCATCTTCTGCCTGCTGGTGCTGTCCAGCTATACAGCCAACCTGGCTGCCGTCATGGTCGGCGAGAAGACCTTCGAGGAGCTCTCGGGGATCCACGACGCCAAGGTGAGACCCACACTTAATAGTTATTTTAATGTTGTCTGTAATTATTTGTTTTGATTATTAACTCTTTCCCCTCTCTTTCCCCCATCCCAATCTCCCTCTCTTCCCCTCTCCCTTCCTCCTCCCTCTTTTCCTCCCTAGCTCCACCACCCGTCCCATGGTTTCAGGTTTGGGACGGTGAGGGAGAGCAGTGCCGAG
This sequence comes from Oncorhynchus clarkii lewisi, assembly GCF_045791955.1. Lineage (NCBI taxonomy): Eukaryota > Metazoa > Chordata > Actinopteri > Salmoniformes > Salmonidae > Oncorhynchus > Oncorhynchus clarkii. The sequence continues at coordinate 56,874,516 of NC_092151.1, read as the reverse complement.
GAGTACATGAAGAAGAGTTTCCCAGAGATGCATGAGTACATGAGGCGCTACAATGAGCCCACCACACCTGATGGAGTGTCCACCCTCAAGTAAGAGATCAAAACATATACAACCCCACTCATGGAGAACTACAGATTGTGCAAGATTTGTTCCAGGCCTACGCTCACATAGCCGATTCAGCTAATCAAGGTCCTAATGAGCAGCTGCTTCTGAAGTAGGTTTCCAAGAGAAGCTCCACAGCACTCCTGCTCTATAGCCAAATAAATGCTATTTATTTAACTAGGCAAGTCATTTAAGAACAAATTCTGATTTACAATGACAGCCTACCGGGGAACACTGCCTTGTTCAGGGGCAGAACAACAGACAACCTTGTCAGCTTGGGGATTCAATCCAGCAACCTTTTGGTTACTGGCCCAACGCTCTAACCACTAGGCTACCTGCCACCCCAAATTCTTGTGAGTGCTTATAAGCATTGTTGAAGTTATTTGTCTAGAGGTGGATAAAGTAGAACACAGAGTAGATAGATACTTTCTCTTTCTACTCTGTCAAGAAAGAGTTTTGAATTCTCTGTCTTCCTCTCTCCCTCCTACGGGAGAAGTGTTTGTTGTGGTTCTCAGACTTAAGTCTGTCATCCAGGCAGACAGAAGAGAAAGGCAATGGAGAGGAGAGCCTAGTGGTATTGCTTTAAAAAAAAGATGAAATGTGAAAGGGAGCAAACACAAACAAAATGGCTCTCTACACAGGGTTGAACTTCAGGTGGATGAAAGAGGTTATAGTTCAATTCAAACGAGGGGAGAGAAGACAGCTGGCATTTGAGCTTGTGTGTGTGACTGTGTGGAATGTGGATCCGCCTATCTTTGCTTTGTTAGATCTTTTGACTATGCTAGCCAGTAGCCATATACAGATATGTTTTTGTATTGTGTTGCAAATACTTACTTTTAAGGGCAAATCCCTTTGAATACAATCACTTTTTGACAGCACCCCTTTTTATTTGAACAAAACCTTCTATACATATTTAGCCATTATAGAAGTGGTCAGAAAGTGAGTTTTTGGGATCTGAATGCCAAAACATTGAAGGGATAAAGGTGCTCAAATTTGACCTATTTTGCATACCCCACCATACCATGAGACATCCATCTCTTCATCACTGGAAAAGATAAACAGCTGAGATTGATATCAATTAAAAGCTTACAAACAAGGTTGTCAAACAACGTTGTAATTTATTGAGAGAAAAAAAACTGTTTTAATAATACTTTAAAAAAAAATTGTTTAACCTTAAACGTCAATTATTTAAAAACGAATAAACTTTTTTCTTTTCATATTCGCATATGTTGTTGCTTAGACCATATTATACATCATCTGAGGTTTTTGTGTTGTGGCTGCCATTGGCTGAGACACAACGTGCTCTTGAATATAGGGTGAGTGTCATGTTTTGGCTAACAAATGAACTAAAATGGGAATAAAATTGAAATTGGTACCACAAAGATGTTTTGAGGCCCACACATCAGAGAATATTGACTTCAATGGGAATATCGGTTGGCTTAAGTTATACTGTCAATTCTCCATCAGAAACTTATTGAAATCAAGGAAATATAAATAGAATAGATATGACCATTTGTGTTAACATTCGACGGCGGATGGACCGGTGGCCATGGATAGTAATTAGAAGTTACGATTTCAATTTGATTTCAATTTCAGTGGAGCACCAGCTGAATTGCAGTGTTCTGAAGGAATAGGTCCATTCTACGAAATATATTTATATAACTTAAATGACAACCACCCTCTATTTAAGAGCACATTGTGTCTCAACCAATGGTGGGCACGACACAAAAACCTCAGATGATGTAAAAATAGGTTCTAATTTACGTTAAAGGTTGTTTTTTTTAAAAGTCATCAATTATTTTCAAGAAATTATGAAATAGTTTGACAACCCTGTTTGTAAACTTTCAAATGATGTCAAACTCAACCATTTATCTTTTCCAGTGATGAAGACATGGATGTCTCATGGTATGCTGGGGTATGGAAAATAGGTCATCTTTGAGCACCTTTATCTCCTGAATGTTTTGGCATTCAGGTCCAAAAAGTCACTGTCTGACCACTTCTCCCATGGGCAAACATATATGTGAAGTGTTGTTTAAATGGTGGCATCATTTTGTTGAGCACGGTGCTCAAGTTCAGGATGGCTGTCAGTCAAAACCCATACAGAGCTGTGAAGTGGAGCTCTGACATGATGTACAGCCACTGCGTTCCAAATTAGGCGCTTATTAGTGTTCAACTGTGCCATTTTCAACCATATACAGGTACAAGTGTAATGGGCTACTCCTATTCATCCCCGGAGGAACATAGGGCCTGTACTAAAGTTTTCCATTGTTGCCGGTCTTGGGCCGCATTCTTTGCCTCAGGCCATGACAAGTGGATCTTCTTGAGTTCCGCTTCTAGACACCTGCGCCAGGTCATTGTTGAACGTCCCCTTCTTCACTTGCCTCTCTGGGCCGTGTGACCAACCTGTCTCCACTTCCACTCCGAAACAGGCTTCTGGTTGATTTTCTTTACAGGTCTATATTAGAGATCCGCTCAGGCAACCAATATGAGCAGGATTTGTTTGAGACAGGAGTTTACAAAGACCTGTGGCTTGTGTTCCAGGCTCAGTTGCAAAATAACTCAATACAACTCCTCTAGGTGGATGGTTTGATGGATGGTTTGATTAAACAGCCAAAGTGCCAGAAAATTGTCAGTCATATTCACAGGCGATTTCTTACCCAAGAGGTCATCCACTCCTTACAATTGAAGGCAGATGACCCGAAAGCTGACACACATAACAATGCGCTGTTTTGACATCTTGAGCCTGCATTACGACAGTTCCCATGACCCATAATCCTCTCTGGTTCAGCTAATGTGCCTAGTCAGGGGTCACGCCATAAAATAAGTTGAGTGCCTGATTTGGGTGTTCTCCCATTTTGCCATTGCCTCAGTCAGTGTACTCTGCATTCATTCCAGTCTTGTTTGGTCAGACAGGCGATTAATGGCTTTGCTTTACTATTCTCCTTCTGCCCAATTTCCCTAGCGGTCCCCCATTTACACTGAGACATGAAGTATAATCATGATGGTAACGAGGCTCATGTGCTACATCTGGAATGAGGGAGGAAATGTCCCCAAGGCCGGATGAGGTACAGAGACGAGTGTTTGTGGGGACTGGTAAAAGGTGTGTTAGGGACATAGCCTGTTTGGTGTGTGGTGCGTAGGATTGGGACATGATCTATTTCAAACTTGGCCTTTTTGGTTTGTGGCGATTGGGACGTGGCCTATTTTGGTGTGTAGACCTAGCGTTTAGGACATGACTTTTGTTGTCATTCGTTTTGTGGTGCGTTCCATTGTCCCCTGTTCTCTGTCTATAACCCCTTCTCCCTGTGTGTTGAAGGGTAGATCCCCCTCAGCTTGATGCCTTCATCATGGACAAGGCCCTGCTGGACTACGAGGTGTCCATCGACGCAGACTGCAAGCTGCTCACCGTGGGCAAACCCTTCGCCATCGAAGGTAAGAAACCCCTGTGCACCCCAACACAGTATTGTTTTGACCTCACACTTGGTGGCTCTTATCTTCTGTTGTGTGTATATGCTGGCTGTATGTCTGCTTGTGCACGTTTATGTGTATGTGCGTCACAATGTACATTTATTTTTATGTGTGTGTGCGAGAGTGCCCCGGTGTATAGGTGGGCATGCACTTGTTTGTCTGTGTGTTTTGTATTCCCCGTCCTCTCCCTGTTTTTAAGTTTGCCCACATCTCAAATTCACATTCTTTTGATTTGAATATGGAATTATTCAAATATTTTTGCTGCTATTTTGTCTGAATCAACACCACACCCCTGTCTCTGAGAAGCCGGGGCAGGATTAGGAGAAATAAGTGGAAACAGATTCCCGCGCCTCGCCTTTCTGTTTTTGTCTTTCTGCATTGCTGCTCCCACATTGTCCACGCATTAAGGTTCTCTTTTCACCGTCAGCCTTTTCTATAGCAGTTAGTAATGGCTTCTGGAGACCCACAGAGTGTGCAGGCTTTTACTCCAACCCTGCATGAAACGGAAGGAAACAGCATGAAACAGCGTGAAATGGAGACATACTAGTACTTTTTTAAATGTTGAACTAAACGTAATTTGCGTGCCTTAATAACACAACCCTAATTCAGTTCACCAAGGTCTTGATGAGTACTTGGTTATCTGTATCAGATGTATTTGTGCAGGGATAGGACAAAAGCCAACATGCCCTGTGGGTCTCAACTTCAACCAGGATTGAAGAGCACTGTTTCAGAGAAGCATCCCTCCCTGACCCTGACCCAATATCGCATACCTACTGAGATATAGAATCTAGGAGCCGGGCTGTAAACTTGAGCTGTCATAAGATATTGATATGGCTTATTTAGTTTCCGTGGGACACGTCACTTTCATTTGAGAGGTGAGGAGCGGAAATAGAAGGATGGGGAAGAGGTGGAACAGTAGTGGAAGAGGCTGTCATCTGGACGCTGTTTTTATTAGACTGAAAGGGCAGGCCTGCGGTGTTGGCTATGTAGAACGTCAGCTCATGCTGTGTATTCAGATTCATCACTGGGCAGGATGCACACACACGCACAGATACACTCACACACACACAGATACACACACAGATATACTCACACACACACAGATACACACACTCCTGATTGGCTTTTTTTACCTTTTCCTCCTGAAATGTTTCAACCTTGAGAGTGGTTCCATGTCATTTCAGCAAGCCATGACACCCACCATCTCAGATTGTTCGGAAATGGTTTATTTAGTCAGAAACAGGCAAGATTGGAATTCCTTAAACATTATTCTGTTGAAATAACAGTTTATCTCTGAGAAATTCAGCTAATTGAATGTACCCAAATTGGCCATTTTAATTGATAAGATTCAGATAATGTCCAATAAATTTAGCACCCAACATCCGATTTGGACCAAACCGTTTCCTATTAATGAGAAAGACATAAGAAATCCCCCCCAACAACAATAGCCACCCACGGACCCCCCCACACCCCATGCCAATCCCACCCCAGCAACCAGTATACAGAATCAGTTTTCGATGTTTGACATGTAGTATGAAGCTGTGGCTTGGAGCATTGCTTCTCCATACTATGTAAATGTATTCCATGTGAATCTGATGATGCTTTTTTCCAACCCTGTCCAGGGAAATTGCTAATTCAAGTCACTTGCATTATTTACCTTAAAGTAGTGTGAAAGTACCAGGTTCTGACCACTAGATGCTGCTGTTCCTACTATACCGCCACATTTTCCTAAATTTTGCGGGTCTCTTGTGTTTATTAAGTAGATCACAATGTTTTCTTTGCAACTTTGGGTAGAAAACCAATAGTTCCTTTTCAGTCAGTCACTCTGTATAACATAATATGGGAGTCAACGACCAGTCATATTCACCTGAAGAAATCACACCCAACGGGCCAGTGGATGCAGATATTTTGCCTGAAGGAAGAACGTGCCACGCAATTTACTAACTGTTCAAGCACACAAAGACTACGAGATTCAGCTCCGACTTAGGTGTCTGTTAGTAGAGAGAGAGTACTCGTCCCCCTAGATGTTCGAGTTTTGGGTCTTGGTATCGGTTTTGTGTTACTTTCTGCTTACTTTCTGCTCTGCTTGTGTAGCTAATTCGTCCTTGCTTGGGTAGAATTTGTGTTGGCTAAAACACCACTATTTCTGCTCTGCTTGTGTAGCTAATTCGTCCTTGCTTGGGTAGAATTTGTGTTGGCTAAAACCCCACTATTTCTGCTCTGCTTGTGTAGCCAGTGCTTCCTTTTCCTGTAAGATGGACAGTGGTAAAAGTAAGTTCAAAAAGGCTAGCCAGCTGAGTTTGAACCTCTGACCGTGCCCTAAGGGCATGTGGTTTCACAATGAAAATGAAAGATACTCACAGAGGCTGTCCTGTTTGCCTGGGATGGATAACACGCTCAGGAGGCTTTGGCTCGGACGAGTTTGTATGACAACTGTCTCCGGCTGGGCTCCACGTCCGTTGGGCGTCGGGCTGACTTTGTGAGACAGATTGTGGCTGCTGGCGAACGGTCTTCCGGGGTTGTCTGAGGTGAGAGAGGCAGCGGTGGTCGTAGTTGATAAGGGTCCCATCCCAGCCGAGTGAGGATTATGCTAGCCCTTAACCTCTTGAAACTAGGGGGCACTATTTTTATTTTTAACATTCCCAAAATAAACCGGCTATTTTCAGGACCAGATACTAGAATATGCATATAATTGACAGCTTAGGATAGAAAACACTCTAAAGTTTCCAAAACTGTCCAAATATTGTCTGTGAGTATAACAGAACTGATATTGCAGGCAAAAATTATTTCGGTGTTGTCGGCGTTCTGAACATAACGTGACAAAAAAAACTGAGGTATTTTGGGTATAAAAATAATCTTTATGGAACAAAAGGAACATTTGCTGTCTAACTGGGAGTCTCGTCAGTGAAAACATCCGAAGATCATCAAAGGTAAACGGTTAATTTGATTGCTTTTCTGATTTTCGTGAGCAAGCTTCCTGCTGCTAGCTGGACATAATGCTATGCTAGGCTATCGATAAACTTACACAAATGCTTGTCTTGCTATCGCTGTAAAGCATAATTTCAAAATCTGAGACGACAGGGTGATTAACAAAAGGCTAAGCTGTGTTTCGCTATATTTCACTTGGGATTTCATAAATATGAATATTTCTAGTAAGATTATTTGACCATTGCGCTATGCTAATTAGTGTAGTTGCTGACAATTCTCCCGGATCCGGGATGGGTAGTTCCAAGAGCAAGACAGCGATGCCTTGAGCTGTCCGATGGCAGTGGCGAGATGCGTCCAGACACGTAGCAACCACCCAGAGCTGAAACAGATGTCCCAGAGGGACCACAGCTATCATCGCACTGGCGCCAAAGCCTCGGCCGCCGCCATAGAAAAGGTGTGGGACCAGAAACTCGTAGGCCACACCCTCAAAATGAAACCTCCGAAACTTTCTGTGGGGAGGATGGTATAGCCACATGAAAATACGCATCATTCAGCTCTATAGACCAATCGCTGGCATGCACCGACGAGAATAGCCGGCAAAGTGTGAGCATTTTGAACTTGCAAACCTTGAGGTGCTTGCTTAAAATATGCAAGTCCATGATGGGACGCAGCGTTCCATCGCTTTTGGGACTAAGAAATACTGGCTGTACCAACCGCTCTGCATTTCTTACACGGGGACTACCGGAATAGCCTGCTTTTGAATAAGAAAGGAAATCTCCTCTCTCAAGACAAGCGTTAGGACCTCAGGGATCATTGGCGTAATGACGCGACAAAAAGGAGGAGGGTACACAGCGCACTGAAGACCGTACCCCCTCGTCACCGTCCTCATGGTGAAACTGCGCATGCCCACCTCTGGACGGAGCACGCTGCCAGTCTCCCATACATTATCTCCTGAAGGGGCAGAGCGCCACCCTGAAGACTGGGATAAAACAAAAAATGCTCATGCACTCTTAGAAAAAATCTAGAACTATCTAGAACTTAAAAGTGTTCTTTGGCTGTCCCCGTAGGAGAACCCTTTGAAGAACCCTATTTAGTTCCATGTATAACCATTTCCACAGCGGCTTTTACAAAATCCAAAAAGGGTTTTACCTGGAACCAAAAAGGGTTCTACTTGGAGCCAAAAAGGGTTTTCCTATGGGGACAGCCGAAGAACCGTTTTGGAACTCTTTTATAAGAGTGTGCTTGTTTTCATATCCGCCACCCTTGACAACCGTTTGTCTGAATGTGGGGAAGGAACTGTGCTTATTATGCCCACAACTGGGCAATACCGCACTCTAGATACCGCTGAACACATGAACCTTGCATTGGTTTTAATGGTAAATGTCACATCACAATAAATATAGTTTCCTGATCATTTTATTGAAAAACATAAGACTGCTGTAATGACTCTCCTCTTCGTCTGATGATGAGTAATAGGAATCATCGGACCAACACGCAGCGTGGTAAGTGTTCATAGTAAATTTAATTAAATAAACTGAACACTGAATGACAAAAAAACCAACAAAGCGAGTGCACGACACGAAACAGTCCTGTAAGGTGATAAAACAGGAAGCAACTACCCACAAACACAGGTGGGAACAGGCTACCTAAGTATGGTTCTCAATCAGAGACAACGATTGACAGCTGCCTCTGATTGGGAACCATGCCAGGCCAAGCACACAGAAATGCAACACACAGAACAAAACATAGAATGAAAAACATAGAATGCCCACCCCAACTCACGCCCTGACCAAACCAAAATAGAGACATAAAAAAGGAACTAAGGTCAGGACGTGACAACTGCCATGCAATTCATTATTTTATTAGGGTTGTCACAACATTTTAGTCCCTAGCCCATTTCTCCATCAAAGTTTTGGGCTTGTAGGAAAAGTATTGCATAGGAATAGCCCTCGCAGAGAGCAGCCGCTTGTTGGACTATGCAAGGAAAGTTGGGCTGAAGCATTAGGTTGCTATTAGCACAAACTGAATAGCTTTTATGGAGGACTGGCTTTAATTGTGAGGATGACCACACAATTTATTTTTATAATGAGACAAATCTATTGGTTTTCTACATAAAGTTGCAAAGGAAATGTGATCTATTTAATTAACACGAGACCAGAAAAATGGATAAAGAGTGTTGTGGTATAGCAGTAGCAGCGGCATCTAGGGGTCAGAACCTGGGGCCTTTCACTTCTTCATGGAAAATAATGCTAGCAACTTCAATTCCTAATTTCTCTGACCAGGGGGGAACCCCCCCCCCCCCCCCCCCCCCCCCCACCAGATTCACAGGGAATACATTACATAGTATAGAGAAGCAATACTCTAAGCCACAGCTCCATACTACTTGTCAAACATAAAACTGATACTGTATATTGTTTGTTGGGGTGGGATTGGTGTGGGGGGAGGGGTCCATGGGTGGCTTTGACACAAAAAAAAGTATTCCTCATGTCTTAATCTGATGTTGGGTACTATATATATATATATTTTTTTAGGGGGTAGATCAGCTTTAATATTGCAGATAGATGATGGTTTCTATCAATGTAATTGTCTGCATCGTTTGCAATCCTCCATATTTTGTTTTTGTAACCCTAACCCTCCGCTAATTGGAGTAAACTAATGGACAACAACACTTAGGCCTCTACTTCCAGCTTATAAATACTATATAGATTTCATGGATATAGTATATTTTACAATAGTTATATTTTGTTTGATAGTTCCATCCTTCATCTCCTATCTATCTCTAAACACCATCCAGTTTTGATTTCAATTTGCCATATATTTTTCAACTGTGCTGTGATGTTTCACAAAAGTTCTGAAACGTTCTATTCTCATAGTTTCAACAGATTGTAAATGAAAGGTAAACATTTTTGCTAAGTGGATTATTATATTATTGATCAATTGACTATGACTTTTTAAATCACCCAACAGTGGTGAGTTAGCTCCAGGTATATGTTGCAATTCTTCAGCCATTCCTGAACCTGCGACCAAAAACAAGCTCCTTATGGACAGTACCAAAACAAATGATCTGCTAATGCTAATTGTATCTCTTACTAACTACAGAAACGATTTGAGAACAATCTGAGATGGTGGGTGCCAAAATCCTCTTTCTGTGCTTTTTGAGGTGGAATGACCCGTGGGATAACTACGCACATATATAGTGCATTCAGAATGTATTCAGACCCCTTCCCTTTTTACACATTTTGTTACGTTACAGCCTTATTCTATAATGGATTAAATAAAAAAAAATCATCATCAATCTACACACAATACCCCATAATGACAAAGTGAAAAAAGTTTTTAGAAATGTTTGCAAATGTATACAAAATAAAAAATAAAATAATACCTTATTTACGTAAGTATTCAGACCTTTAGCTATGAGACTCGATATTGAGTTCAGGTGCATCCTGTTTTTGATCATCCTTGAGATGTTTCTACAACTTGATTGGAGTCCACCTGTGGTAAATTCAATTGGTTGGAAATTATTTGGAAAGCACACACCTGTCCATATAAGGTCCCACAGTTGACAGTGCATGTCAGAGCAAAAACCAAGCCATGAGGTCGAAGGAATTGTCCGGAGAACTCCGAGACAGGAGTTTGTCGAGGCACCGATCTGGGGAAGGGTACCAAAAAATGTCTGCGGCATTGAAGTTCCCCAAGAACACAGTGGCCTCCATCATTCTTACAGTGCCTTGCGAAAGTATTCGGCCCCCTTGAACTTTGCGACCTTTTGCCACATTTCAGGCTTCAAACATAAAGATATAAAACTGTATGTTTTTGTGAAGAATCAACAACATGTGGGACACAATCATGAAGTGGAACGACATTTATTGGATATTTCAAACTTTTTTAACAAATCAAAAACTGAAAAATTGGGCGTGCAAAATTATTCAGCCCCTTTACTTTCAGTGCAGCAAACTCTCTCCAGAAGTTCAGTGAGGATCTCTGAATGATCCAATGTTGACCTAAATGACTAATGATGATAAATACAATCCACCTGTGTGTAATCAAGTCTCCGTATAAATGCACCTGCACTGTGATAGTCTCAGAGGTCCGTTAAAAGCGCAGAGAGCATCATGAAGAACAAGGAACACACCAGGCAGGTCCGAGATACTGTTGTGAAGAAGTTGAAAGCCGGATTTGGATACAAAAATATTTCCCAAGCTTTAAACATCCCAAGGAGCACTGTGCAAGTGATAATATTGAAATGGAAGGAGTATCAGACCACTGCAAATCTACCAAGACCTGGCCGTCCCTCTAAACTTTCAGCTCATTCAAGGAGAAGACTGATCAGAGATGCAGCCAAGAGGCCCATGATCACTCTGGATGAACTGCAGAGATCTATAGCTGAGGTGGGAGACTCAGTCCATAGGACAACAATCAGTCGTATATTGCACAAATCTGGCCTTTATGGAAGAGTGGCAAGAAAAAAGCCATTTCTTAAAGATATCCATAAAAAGTGTTGTTTAAAGTTTGCCACAAGCCAACTGGGAGACACACCAAACATGTGGAAGAAGGTGCTCTGGTCAGATGAAACCAAAATTGAACTTTTTGGCAACAATGCAAAACGTTATGTTTGGCGTAAAAGCAACACAGCTCATCACCCTGAACACACCATCCCCACTGTCAAACATGGTGGTGGCAGCATCATGGTTTGGGCCTGCTTTTCTTCAGCAGGGACAGGGAAGATGGTTAAAATTGATGGGAAGATGGATGGAGCCAAATACAGGACCATTCTGGAAGAAAACCTGATGGAGTCTGCAAAAGACCTGAGACTGGGACGGAGATTTGTCTTCCAACAAGACAATGATCCAAAACATAAAGCAAAATCTACAATGGAATGGTTCAAAAATAAACATATCCAGGTGTTAGAATGGCCAAGTCAAAGTCCAGACCTGAATCCAATCGAGAATCTGTGGAAAGAACTGAAAGAACTGCTGTTCACAAATGCTCTCCATCCAACCTCACTGAGCTCGAGCTGTTTTGCAAGGAGGAATGGGAAAAAATGTCAGTCTCTCGATGTGCAAAACTGATAGAGACATACCCCAAGCGACTTACAGCTGTAATCACAGCAAAAGGTGGCGCTACAAAGTATTAACTTAAGGGGGCTGAATCATTTTGCACGCCCAATTTTTCAGTTTTTGATTTGTTAAAAAAGTTTGAAATATCCAATAAATGTCGTTCCACTTCATGCTTGTGTCCCACTTGTTGTTGATTCTTCACACAAAAAATACAGTTTTATATCTTTATATTTGAAGCCTGAAATGTGGCAAAAGGTCGCAAAGTTCAAGGGGGCCGAATACTTTCGCATGGCACTGTAAGTCGGAGACGTTTGGAACCACCAAGACTCTTCCTAGAGCTGGCCGCCCGACCAAACTGAGCAATTGGGTGAGAAGGGCCTCGGTCAGGGGAGGTGACCAATAACCCAATGGCCATGCTGACAGAGCTCCATAGTTCCTTTCAAAAGGACAACCATCTCTGCAGCACTCCACCAATCATGCCTTTATTGTTGAGTGGCCAGACGGAAGCCACTCCTCAGTAAAAAAGCACATTACAGCCCGCTTGGAGTTTGCCAAAATGCACCTGAAGGACTCTCAGGCCATGAGAAACAAGATTGAACTCTTTGGCCTGATTGTCAAGCATCATGTCTGGAGGAAACCTGGCACCATCCCTACGGTGAAGCATGGTAGTGGCAGCATCATGCTGTGAGGATGTTTTTCAGAGGCAGGGACTGAGAGACTAGTCAGGTTTGAGGGAATGATGAATGGAGCAAAGTACAGAGAGATCCTTGATGAAAACTTGTCCAGAGCACTCAGGACCTCAGACTGGGGCGAAAGTTCCCTCCTCTCATTTGCAGATTTTAAACTCATGAATTTTGTCTGCCAGATATCTTTCATGAGACTAAGTCAATCAAATTGCATTCGACTCAAGTTGTTTCACTGCTTTCCTGAAAATAACCCCCCCTACTAAAAAAATTGTAGCACTTCCTTTACATCACAATATTTCATGAAACAGCCTTGTGAGTACTTGATTACTTGATCAACTGGTTTCTCTTGCGAGGTGATTTTTCCAGGTGAGTCATTTCACAAGTCAAGAGGGATTTTTGTGTGGAACCAGATTGATACCTTCTCTTTTCATGTACAGTAACTCCTGCTCTTTTTCCCTGGGTTTTGAGGTGAGGAATATTCCTCCATTTTGGGCCCTGACCTCTAGACAGTCATCCACAATAAAACAGTAATTGGGGTTTTGCTCAATTAGACCTCTTCTAGCTCCTCTCCCCTCTGCTAATTGTATTTTCTACCTTCCCTCGCTCCTCTATTGCACTTTATCTACATGGTTCCTCACGGTATTCATTACTCCATCCAGTATCATATCACGCACGCGCACACACACACACACACACACACACTCTCTCTCTCTTTGGTTTGCAGCTCGTCCTCGTATTTATTCATTTCCAGATACTAAAACAATTTATCCGCAGAAATGCAGCAATGAACTATCGCTTCAAACAGAGTTCACTCGTTCAAAAGACTTTCTGAATCTCTGTCCTCGGGGTTTTATTTGTCTCCGGTGTTTGGACTGAGTCGTAGTGGGCTACAGACAGTGGACCTGGCAGGTGCCAGGACTCTTTCGATTTGGTGATTAAAGCCACCCAGTATTTAATGACTGCGATTCAAAGCACAACATCGTCATTAACACTGGGCTACAGGGACGTCTGTGCCAGCGCAGGGGGCCGACTCTGTTGGCTTTATGGGAAACAGAGGGATGTTTATTGGATCTCCGATGCATTCATTAAGAATATTAGACTGAAGCACATGCTCTACACAACGTAGAAGTTCATCTGTTTTTACCTGTTGGAGCTGGCAGGCAAACAGGCAGGCAAACAGGCAGGCAAACAGGCAGGCAAACAGGCAGGCAGGCAGACAGACCGAGACAGACAGGCTGTGAGAGAGATAGACATGCACGATCACATACGCATATGCGCATATCCTCATTCAAAAACGCCTTTGACAGTGTGTGTGTGTGTGTGTGCTTGACTGTGTGTGTGCGTGTTCGTGTGTGCGTGTGTGTGCGTGCTCGGGCAGTCTCGCTCTGATGAAACGTGTTGATGTCAGAGCTTGTCTGGCATCTGTCATCTTGACTGGGAGGGGTAGGTGGGAGTGAGGGAGAGTGGGGGGGGGGGGGGGTGGAAGGGGAGATGACTGACAGACATTAGCCATGAGGGATGAGGGGATGGATAGGCAGAGGTAAACCCCTCCATTGATTAAATACCATTTTTGAGATGGACGGAAGGGATGAAGGAGGGAAGAAGGGAGGAGGGAGAGGTGGAATGAGAGTTGTTGTGTCTCAATGATCCTTGGGCTCTCACTCTCTGTTATCCCCAGCCCACCAAAACTCATTATTAATTCTGCTGTCAAAGCCAACACACACACACTCCTTGTCATTAGATAATGGATGTGCCGAACACTCCACTTTTTCTTTGTCCTGTTTCTGTCTTCCTCCATCAATCTTTCTTCAAACTCCCGTTGCTACCGACGACCACGAGATGGGGATTTTTTTTCTCCCTTCCATCCTTCCACGTAAAATCAAGAATCCGATATCGAAAATCTCATTCACAAAATGTCATTAAGAAGTTCAAAGGAGTAAAGTACAGGAATAGCAGTACAGGTAGAGGAGGAATTGTCCCATTTTATGGAGCGACATGGAGGCTGAACTCTGGTTTAGCTATAATAATAACCAAAGCCCTGTGTGTCCCCACTGAAAGGGTTGAAGGTAAGGTCATCCGATTTGGGTTGTTATGGATCAGAAGCGTACCGCAGTTTCGCAGGGCTCCCTCGCAAGGTCTGAGCAAGGCCCCCCCCCCCCCTTCCCCATATAGCTAATCTCATGCTATTCTAATCATTTAACCATGAGGCTGAGAGAAAATGTTGCAGTGTTACAGCTAATTTCTTATAATTCCATGACTTGTTTTGCCATGGTTTATGACGTGTTCATATCCTTAGGCGGAGAGGAGGAGAGGATCCAGAATAGGCCTGCCAGTTAACTCACTCGGCATGAAGTTTGGAAGGATACGAGTGTAGGCCGCTGCTCAGTTCTCCACCTAAACAATTGAAAGAAATCTTTAAAGCAGTTAGGGCATTTGAAGTGGAATGGTGTAAAAATAGATACCTCCAAAATGGAGTCTTTATTTAGCAGATGTGAGACACTGTCCATGTCAGTGTTTCTACCCAGATGGCAAAGCCATGGGACTTGTGGTATAGAAGGGAACGCACCACAACTTTAACATATTTACATGCTGACATTGGTAACATGTTGTTTCCCTCCATAACCACCCTTTTATAATTGTTCTTCATTTGTTTGCGTCTAACGATATCTTACCCTTGCCTATTGCCCGGAACCAAAAATTGTTCTGCTATGGGGACAAACGAAGAACCCTTTTTTGCTAAGCTTGTGGTAGTTATTTTATTTCCATTCATTTCTATAAACCACAATACCCATTGTACTATTGTACTATTGTACTATGCTTTCTTTCTCCCCCCCCCCCCCCCCCCCCCAGGCTATGGAATAGGCCTCCCGCAGAACTCCCCTCTGACCAACAACGTGTCAGAGTTCATCAGTCGCTACAAGTCAGACGGCTACATGGACATGCTGCACGACAAGTGGTACAAGGTGGTGCCCTGTGGGAAGAGGGTGTTCGCCGTCACCGAGGTGAGTGTCTGTCTGTGGCCTGGTCCCAGATCTGTTTGGCCTATCTTGTCAACTTCTATGGCCATCAAAGTCAGCCTGGGCCCAGATCTGTTTGTGCAGACAGCACCAGCAGATCAGGCGCCAGGCTAGAGTGTGGCTGTGGCGGAGTGGCGCCCCCTGTAGGCACACCACATCGGTTGCGGACAGTTGATGGACATTGGGTTTGGCCATTCTCATACATCTGGACATGTCAAACTGAATGTTTGGCTCTGTTCTAATATCCACACTAGCATACCACTTGATTGAAGCAATGTATTGGGCATGCATTCTTAGAGCTATGCAAGTCTGGGTTGCAGACATTCTTCAGACGGTCTGGAATCCATCAGTGTCAGATGTTTATGGAAAAGATTGATTGCTAGATTCTGCCTCTGTGTGTGTCTATGATATCCTCTCAGGATTGTGTGCCATCCTAAAGTTATCCTTTAACCTCAAGCACTTAGCTAGTATAGTACTCCAACTCACGCCTTGTGGTTAGTGTCCGCACTGAGATTAGAAGGTTGGGAGTTTGTTCCCCAGCCGAGTCATACCAAAGACTGTACAAATGGGTCCCAATACGTCTCTGCTTGGCACTTAGCATTAAGTAGATATATGGGGGTAAGGCCCAGCGATAGACTAGAGTCCTGTTCAGCGGGTATGCCTGTACATCAAGCTGCCTCGCGCTACAGAAACAGGAGATAGGCTATGAGCTGTTATGAGCTGTTATGACTTGCACAAGGCTACTTAGCTGATCCAGATTGCTTAGCAAGGCTACTAACTTACTGGGCTGGCGTAACTGCCCTGACCCAATGGCTCTGTTAGTATAGACAAGTGTTTATATACATCATTGTCTGTTTCTGACTCCATAACTTGTTGTTTGAATCGTTTTACGCTAGTGTTATTATTGTTGCTGCCCTGTTACTGGGACAACCGTCTGGTCCCATCAGCATGACGATGTGGGCTGTTTACCTGTTGGTTCTCGCTCCCCAGACAGACAGACAGCAGCTGAGGACTCTGGGATTGCTTTTCTAATGCCAACACCATATCAGCTTGCACTGATTTGTGGTCTGCACAGACCCATTGAAGAGAAAGTGTGTGGAGAGAGAGAGGCTGTGTGTGTGTGTGTGTGTGTGTGTGTGTGTGTGTGTGTGTGTGTGTGTGTGTGTGTGTGTGTGTGTGTGTGCGTGTTCAGGATGGGGAAACGGTGCTAGAGCGAGACAAGCAGTGATCCTAGCCATCTGTGCAGAAACATCAAAGCCATTCCCAGTCTTGTCATTACCTAATTATCAAATTATCACCCGATTTAACTTTGGGGAGTGACTGAGGGATGGATGGTAGAACATGGATGTTTCCCACATGACAACATCTACCGTTCGTCTCGACTGAGCTGCACAAGACACGACTGACAATAACGTTTTTTCTGTTAGCACCGCTATTGATTTGCCCCAGGTGACGTTCCTTTGAACTGTGATGTCATAAACTTTGACGGTTTTTTTTTTTTGTCATCGTTTACTTGGCCATGTCGGCCCTTAAAGATGCTCAAATTTAGAATTGGGAATGTAAACATATACATTGGCAGACTGTCATTTTCAAGCTGCCAATGTGAGAAACTCCGAGGAGTGACTGCAGCACAAGTTTAAAAAAACACCCTATAAACCACATGTCTAGGGTATATCTTTCAGTTTCCTCTATATCTTTCACAGTTTCATCTATATCTTTCCCAGTTTCATCTATATCTTTCCCAGTTTCATCTTTCCCAGTTTCATTTATATCTTTCCCAGTTTCTTCTTTCATAGTTTCATCTATATCTTTCACAGTTTAATTTATATATTTCCCAGTTTCATCTATATCTTTCACAGTTTCATCTTTATCTTTCACCGTTTCAGTTATATATTTCACAGTTTCATCTTCTACAGTTTAATGTGTTTCACTATTTTACTATAATTAGGAGGTCGAGAATTGCTGTGGCCTGCATTGAACAGATTATTCCTCATTTCCATTCCAAATCCTTCCCCTCACACGGATTCTGAGGGGAAAGGCTGAGGGACAGCGGAGTGGGGAGGGTAACAGGGGGGAGATGAGCTACGGCTGCCCAGAAACAATATGACGGAGGATAGGCCCACTCTTAAACACATTCGACAGGCTAACACCATCCATACTCTGGCCCCAAGTTCTAATGGGATGAGTTATCCCCCCTGCATACCAAACACGACTGGATCAAGGCGAGGGAAAGGGAGGGAGAAGGAAGGGGGAGAAGGTAGAGTGGAGATGAGAAGGGAGAGAGAAGGATGGGGGGGTGACCGAAGGATGGGGGGAGAGGGAGTGAATGAAGTGAGTAAGAAGAAGGGGGGGAGATAGGGAGAGAGTTATAATGGTGAGGTGGAGGGAGAGAGCAAGGGGGGAGCACAGTGGTAGACTGGAAGGGAGAGAGAAAGAAAGGGAGCACAGTGGTAGAGAGAGAAAATGAGAAAGAGGGAGCAGAGTGGCACGAGGCTGAGACAGGCAGCTCCCTTTCTTGGCCGAGTCCCAGAATGAAATGGGAGGAGGGACGGAGTGAAGGATGTCGGGAGGGAGGGGTGGAGGGGGAGATGGGGTGGGCCTTGACTGCACCCCTGGGGTTCACTGTGTCAGCACTTCGGAAACAAGCCTGCCATCGTCTACCCCTTCCTTTCTCCCTCCCCTACACATACGTCCAAACCTCTACAGATAATATCAGAGAGAGGCAGGAGGTCTGGTCTGCATTCGGTTTAGAAGATTTCCTCTGAAAAGTTCTCTCTCCTTTCGGAAAAGTGTCAAACAGTGTTAGACAATGTGGCTGCATAGACACTGAGTATGCAAAACATTAAGAACACCTGCTCTTTCCATGACAGACTGACCAGGTGAAACCCATGTTGTTAAACCTTAACAGGCTAGACGTATTGTACAACTATGCATATGTACTATAAAACTATGGCGGTGCACTGTACTATACAACAACTGTAATGTATTGCTGTGTGTGCTGGCAGGCAGGGCCACCGTAAGGTGGATACTCAGACAGGGTCCTCACTGCCGCGCAGCCTTTACAGTGAAACGGCCTGTGCGAAAGTCAGGGCATTCGTACTTCTTACACTTCGCGGGGCAGCGCAGAGCTGTTGAGTAGAGATGTTGAGATGGAAGTTGTCAAGGAAGTGAGCTTGTGTTGATACAGGTCCTCCACATTGTTACAACATTTGGGAGGCGCACGGCAATGTGACCACATTTACAGATGAAGCATTAATTGGCTTTTCGGCTAAATGCCCTCGAAGCACTGCTGCAATTCAAAAAGGGCCTCTGCAGCAGCCCACAGGGTAGAAACTAATCATACAGGGTAAAATAGAGTAGAGTAGAAGTGTAGGCGTATAGAGATACAACGAGAACACAGTAGAATAAACTATAACCAGATAGAATACCAGGAAATAGAATATTCCCGAAGGCAGCCCGTGGCATGGAGGTTGAAAACCTCCATGGGACAGAGATCAGGCATGTGTTACTCAGTGGGCTCACCGCTCGGGTTCCTAATGGTTACACAGTATCATCTATTTCAATTAGTGAAAGCTGGGATCCTCCTCTTTTTAATAGACGCCATCAAAACTCTGATTTCACACGCGATTGCATAGCCTATAGAAATGTTACACAATGACTGGGTTCATAGGAACACTTAGTTCATTCCACACATCAAAAAGGCTGTTCGATTAGATTTCCAATTGCATTCGCATTGACGTCAGAGTGATTAGAGGGACAATAGAGCGCTGAGTACCAGGCCATTAGCGACTTGATGGCCGTTAGCAAGTTTTGTCGGCTACCGTCGACCATCAGCACCATTCATTTACAGAGCGCAGTTCTGGAGTGAGTGGCCTACCCACTGGGTCCAGACGTCAATTCAACGTCTATTCCACGTTGGTTCAATGTAATTGTATTGAAATGATGTCGAAACAGTGTTCATTCAGCTAATGTGTGCCCAGTGGGTAGGTATCTTGACCCAACGGTCATGTGGAATTTAACTCCTGACCGCCGGTGTAGCGGTAATCGTAATAGCCCTAGACGCCCGGCTTTTTACATTCTGATTAGTTCTCCTACGCAGGACCCCTCCAGGCCACTCTAGGGGAGGTTGACAATCAATTGACTATATTGTTGACCCCTTGCGTTACATGTGTTAACCCTGTCCAAGTAACCCAACTGTCCCCTCCCTCCCCCCTACAGACTCTCCAGATGGGCATCCGTCACTTCTCAGGGCTGTTTGTGCTGCTGTGTGTGGGCGTGGCCACGTCGCTGCTCACCCTGGCTGGGGAGCACGCCTTCTATCACATGGTGCTGCCCCGCATCCGACGACGACAAAAGTACAAGTACTGGCTCCACACCAGCCAGGTGAGATGGAGGGAGGGGGTGTGTGTGAGTGAACCAAAGGAGAGTTTGTGTGAGCTTGTGCATGTCTGTATCAATACAATATCCTTTCACAGTAAGCCACTGCCTTGAGAACCTTCCTCTTGTTCCTCCCTCAGTCTTGACTTTTTCATAGTTTCTTTCATTGGCCTTTTTAAAGTGCTCTTTTACTTGAACAAATGTGTGGCATGTTTTACAAACTCTATATCTAAAAGCACTTACACTTCACGTATCCACTGTGAATTCAATATTAACAAACCGTTATTGCTTGTAAAATGTTGTTTATGGTGTAGGTTTCTCATGCTCTTGGCTAGACTGTCATTGGGACTATATATCACCTTGGCTGTCATTTGAAAACATTAAGGCAACACCGCCATCTGCTGTTGACTTAGATAACCACCATTTTGGAAGCCCAGACCAAGTTGAGTATTAAAAGGACTGACATTTCAAATCTGCCTGGTTTAAGTATGCGGAGGTCTCCTAAGCTCCTTCCCCAATTGAGGATTATTAATGAGAGGGGAAAAGTAATTACAATTTCTAAGATGGTGTCGATTCTGCACGTTTTGAATAAAACAGTGTGGAGCTTTTCAACCCCCGTATCGCTTGGCTGTCAGTGTAACTATAGCCCCATTTATTCTGCAGAAAATCCACCGAGCCCTGAACCAGACCTATGAGGACGTGAAGAAGAAGCAAGACACCAACACAGAGAAAAGGTGACAAAATGGCTGCCTTTAAAAAAAAAGATAAGTATTTACTTGACCTTTCTTCCATGATGAGTGATCTGACAGGACATGGACAGGTAGAATCCATATGGCCCTTTTACCCATCAGCAGTAATGAGAGGAGGCAGTCATATTACTGAGATACAGATTCAAAGCGAGCTAACACACTAGTAGGGCTTGATTTGGCACCAGACCAGTGTCTTTCTTTCTTTACTGACACAAGCCTTTTATCTCCCAGTAGCTGCTGCATTCAGAAGAACCAGCACCCCCAGCCTCCCCCTGACCCCCTTCTCTCCAGGGCATCGGCCAAGTGGAACAGCGAGAACAGCAGGGACGCTGCAGCCGCTAAGGACAACAAGCGCGTCCACTTTAACCTGGAGACCCTCAACAGCCGCCGCCTGCTGGCCCGGGGCGTGACCAAGTCCGAAGGGGACAGAGGGGGGGAAGGTATCCCCGGGGCTAACCAGGCAACACGTGTCTGTGCAAATGGAGGCTTCGGGACTTCCTTTGCCAACCTGGTGCTCTCCCTCCCCTCCGCCTCTTCTTCATCCATCCCTTCTTCATCTTCCTCCTTGGGCGTTCCTCCAAGGCCAGGGGAGCTACAAGAGCTACAGGAGAAGATCGACCTGATCCGGGATCAGCTAAGGACGGCTCTGGCCAGGAGGGCTGAGCTGCAGACTTCTCTGGCCAAGGAGAAGGCCGCCTGCTCTGCACCCATAGTGTCAGGAATGCCCCCCGTGGTTTTAGCTGCAGCATCCCTCCCCACCTCCACCAAAACCACCTCGTCCCTCCCCTCCACCCGCTGTGCCACCACCATGACAGACCCTGTCCTCAAGGCCCTGCCTACAGTCCGCACAGCCCCCGCCAAACACACCAACGAGAAGAGGTGATGCCCCTCTGGTGTTTGGACACGGACCAATCAATGGTGTAGTAAGGGGTTAAAAGGGGAGGGGTTTGTTGAAAGCAGCTGGATTCCCTTGGTTTGGATGTATCCTTTTCCTGTGATCCTGATGCCGTAGCATGGCAGCTCTTTCCCTGGACACCAACCTTTCAACCTTTTGCTACTGGGTGAAAAATGAAAGAGCTTCTAGGGCAATTCCTTGTGCTCTACGCTGCCCAACTGCCTCATATGGCTGGTAAAATGTGCGCAACCTCAGGCCTACTTGAATACAGTATATCGTCCCATGCGGTGGGGCTGGAGGTACCAGCACACCCACCCATGGCGCTGCATCTGTTCTGTGAACTGAGCCATTAAACTTTCTAGCGCTCACTCCTCTGCCACAGGACCCGACTCCCGCGGAAAAATCAGGAGCGGTGCGTTATGTTTTATTTCCTTTGAGATCCGAATCGATATTGTTCACTGGCCTTGATTTACATGTTTTTCAAGAATAAAAGTCTGATGAAAGTGTTGATTGTGATGAAGGTTGAAATGTGAATCCTTGTCATGTGTACTTTGTGTGGTCTGTATTTTTTACCTTTCGGGTACTGAGGGTTACATTTCAGTGATAGAATAACAGGTATTAGGCATGTTTGATGTCTGGCAGTGTATAGAGAGCAATAGTAATGGTGTTTTTTTGTAGGCACCATGGAAAAATTTAGTTGGATAAACGCCAAAAATAAGGTCTGTGGTACACGCAGGCTTAGGAGATCTTTTACGGTTTGTTCCATGAGAATCTTTATCAGCTAACGTCACTGAGAATTTAATAATTTATGCAATAAAAAAAATAAAAACATTTAGCACACAAAAAGGTCACGTTTAACTGACTCTCAGAACAAAAGATCTAAGCCTGCGTTAACCTTATGTTCGGCATTTATCCCAAAACCCTATTCTTTCCACATAGGAATGGCTGAATGAACCAGAACTCATTTCTGTTTTTTAGGACAACAAGCTGGCGAGCTCTATTACACATTAATTAACTCGAAACATGTATTCACATTTAAACAAGTAAACAGGGTGTCATTTCTCCTTTCTGATATAGGATCCTTTTGTCAAATCAGGGGTTTCCTCGTGAACATGATCCAAATACGGATGTGACAGGATTTGAAATATGTCAACATACAATACCCAGGAAGTTCCTATTTTGTGACCAATAAAATTGTATTTGATTTTACAAGGGAGGTTTCCTGACCTCAGTGGGACTTCCTGGATAAATAAAAAGGTTAAAAAAAAAAAAGATATATTATATTGTGGTGGACAATATACTTTGTGTCTAGGATTTCCATGACCAATACTAGGACACACAAACAGAAATAACCACAACAACGGCATTTTGTGCAAAGAATGCTTCTACTGCACTTGGTTTACTGAACAGTTAAATACATTTGAATGAGAGGAATCTAGTCCATCACAGATCGAAGGGTTCATTTATCATTGTCTAAAATTAACTACAAATGGATAGCAACTGTTGCAAGGCTACAATCATCCCGTTTTCTCTCACAGAACGGAATATAGGCACAGATAAAGAAACTGATCAGAAAACCTCATTGACGGAACATTTTTTTTCTTCTCTTATCGGTAAAAGCTTCCCCTAGAATGAACTCAAAAGACTTCTCTTTAAACTGACTTGTCATATTGCACAATTTGGACAACCTTCTCATCCCATAACCACATCCTCTGTCCTGCCCGTTGCATAGCCTTGACTACATCTCCACACAACTCACTGAGCAGAAATTACGCTAACCCCTCGTGTCTCAATAGAACAATGATATTTTGCGAAATGTCCCTTGATTATCGCCATTCTGTTGAGAAACAACCCATTTTCCTCTGATATGAGGCCAACAAGGGCAATCTCAACTTGCACTAATCTCTTATTCGGAATCATAT
Source organism: Oncorhynchus clarkii lewisi (assembly GCF_045791955.1). Classification (NCBI taxonomy): domain Eukaryota; kingdom Metazoa; phylum Chordata; class Actinopteri; order Salmoniformes; family Salmonidae; genus Oncorhynchus; species Oncorhynchus clarkii. The sequence goes on along the minus strand of NC_092151.1, from coordinate 56,851,315 downwards.
AAGGTATCATTCAAAATAAAAGCTCTCTGGTCAGATTGTTCTCAATTCAAACAGCTGAGGACGAAGACGCCGACCACACCTGTCAATGACTACTGATCCTTCCCTGACCGTTTATGTCTATAGAGTTACAATGTCAAAACCTCTCGACTTGTGTTATACCCTGTCCATGTTAGTACCTTGTTCAGCTAGTTCCAGAAAAGGGGAAGCATGATGCATGTCAGGTCCATCTGAGTACAGGAAAACAATGTTTGTCTTTAGACCCTAGCAAATACAACTAGCATCACAGTAGCATTTTACAAGCCAGTTATTTAGTCTCCCGTGAGCTATGGAATAGAGCAGTGGCCACAACAGCCGTGGAAGGTTTTTAACATTGTGCAGCTTTATCATAATCTCCTGAAGGTTTTGAAACAAGAACATTGATGAAAGATAAAATATTAATCCTAAATATATTTTTCTACAAAATTAAATGCCCCCCAGGGTCCAATATATGCTTTTTCTTCATAACTATCCAGTTGGGCAGCTGAATGGTAGATCGCAATGACAAATGTAATGGAGATGGGTTCGGCTGGGTACAATGGCTTTACCCTGAAGCTGTTCAACATCGCCTGATATTGTCTTGTGCCAGTCTGGGGCAAAGATCTGTGTGTTTGAGCTTGAAATGGGCCTCAGTCAGCTGACGCCATGAACCAGAAAACTTCCTTGTGATGAAGCGCATTTATTTTTTACAGTCACATGCTCCTCTTTTGGAATACAGTCTAAGGGGCCATGGGAACAAATATTGACTTAAATCATTTTGTTTGAAGACCATGAAACGGGTGTTTAAGGCAATGGTTGAGCCTTCAGGTTGATTCTGTTTAATGTGCACATGACTAGTGAAGCGATTCTAATGTGAAAGACAAATACAAAACATGGTGATGAGAGAATTGGTTGGCTAGCAGTACACAGAAAAGCTCCCAGGGGCGGACCAATGACGCAGTTTCACTCAAAAGGGGTTAAGATGAGAGAAACCGCAATGATGGCCGCTCTTCTTCAGCTCAAGAAGTACGGGGAGCAACTGCCAATCGTCATAAGAGAAGCGGACGGACGGGGGGAAAAAAAATCTGAACAAGAGCAAGCAGGTCTGCTTAACACTCCAAAGAGTGGATGAAATCTCCATTTCCCATGATGCTCCACTCAGGGCTAGCGCTAGCTTGTGGAGCCGGTTGCCAGTTACGACTACAACCTCCAAACTGGAGGAGTTGAGCGCCTGTGAAAAAGTGGTGCGTGACTAAGTATCTACACAAACCACAGCAACATTACTAGCCTACAGTTCTGAAAGAAAAATGACCAACTCGGATACTAGAGCAACTCAGAAACACAGGGTTGTATTCGTATTTTCTTTTTCTGGGTTCGAGGACCAGATGGAATGAATGACTAGGATACGAGTATGTGTTACAGCCTTGTTATGACTGGTATGGTAGTCAACTGTGCTCTCAAAAAGAAAACGCATAGAGTACACTGCCATTTCCAAAGCCCGTCGAGACACCTAACCAAAAAGAAACATCCTTTAAGGAATTGTACATCAACGCAATAGGATTGCCGCCTCTCTATTTTACAAATCAACTTTCAATCATAAACACAAATATCACATGGCAAAATGTCATGGTAGCCTTTCCCGAACGATTCCACACCTTTGCAGAAAAGTTGGTGTATCACACATAATTTGAGCAAAAACTCTGCGACGGATGGAAAAAGTCACTGTCCCACTAAGGATGGGGAAACTAAAAGCAAAACAAAACATTATCGTAGCAGAGATTCTAGAGGAGAGTGGAGGGGGGCGCCTTTTCTTAGCTTTCCATCCCTCGCTTCTCCTTGGTGTCGTAAGAATGAGATTACAGTAATATAGCCACGGCGGCAATCTTGCGGTATTGGAAGAGGAATTGAGGGGGGAGAAGACATGTTGCCTCTGCGTGTGGGAGCATACATGAGTTGGAGTAGGGGGGCTCAGGACGGAGTGGGGCTGGGGGGTTCCTCTGTCTTGGGCTCCCAGTCTGTGGGGCTTTGCCCAGGGCTCTCTGGCTCCCCTGCCCTACTGCAGTCTGTGTGTGGAGGAGGAGAAGGAGGAAGTAGGAAGGGACTGACACTAGAGAGACTAGTCTCTGCTTCCTGAAGTCCTCCCATTGGAGGAGAGGGAGGAAGAGGCGGGCCTAAGCCAGCTGCACTGCTGCTGCAGGCCCCTACGGTTTTGATTTCCACTGGAACCAAGCTGGGATTGAGGCCATCTGTACCCTCTCCTCCTCCACCCCCACCCCCCATTCGAATCTCCGCTACCACGCTGAGGCCCGCCTCAGAAACCATGACCCTCCCCACCTCTTCGGCCTCCCCCAGCAAACCCCCTTCCGTGCTCTCCAGCTGGGGAGCCAAGGAGGAGGACAGGGCCTCCGTGATGATGGCCGCCGTCTCCGCCATCCAGTCCAGCTCCGTCGTCATCGTCAACTCTTCCCGGGCCCCTTCTAACGTAGCGCTGCTGGCCATGCTGTTAGACTGGGAAGCCTGGGTCGCTGTACCTTGGGCCTGGGCCGCCGAAGCCGCCTGGGGCTCGTCTGGCAGTTGGACCTGGCCATTGGCTGCCCCCCCTCGGGCTGGAGCTGCTCCTCCAGCTGCAGCTGCTGCGGTGGTGTTGTTGTTAAGGTTGTCCTGCAAGGCCGTCTGGTTTCCCCCCTGGCCCGCCTGCTGGTTCTGCAGCAGCATCTCCTGGATGCGGATCTGCTGCAGGATGGCCGGTAGCTCGTAGTGGTGGAAGAAGTAGATCATGGAGTGCTAGGGATGGAGGGATGAAGAAGAGAGGTACAGGGGTTTAAATAAGTGTTTTTAAGTAATGGAGTTAGAAACTGGGCCTGGAGGCTGGAAGGCTGCAAATTCCAACAAGAGCTGTGGCTGGCATGACTTCAGGGGTGTGATCAAATCACAGGCGAATCGCTACATTGGCTAAAATGTAGCCTAGGATGCTAATCTCTTTGGGACAGCCACTAGCATGAGGGCTGAAACCTTAGCATCATGCACAGTCACTACTACAGAGAAATTGATTTATTCAGGAAATTTCTTTAAAATTGGGTTTAAAAACCCACTCTAACCCAATATAATTTTCATTGCTATTTACTAAAACAAACACAGTTCTGTGTTTTCTTAGATTACAGTAACATTTAATGAGTAATAAGCCGGTATAACAGCACAATAACATGATAAATCACTTTCCCGCTCAGCGTACTGAATAAATGAAGTGTGTAGGTCACTTGAAACAAATGCAAAGCCTATAGTGTTTCCTACTCAAAACATTGGAGGAGTGTGTGGGCTAGTACACTAGTTTGGGAGCGTCTTTTCTCTAGTTTTAATTTTTTGTTTTTTAAATGTCCACAATTGATTTGTATTTCATTTCATCCAACTCCTCCTTTCCTTCCCTGCCGTGTCTCACCTGTATGAAGAGCCAGGAGGTGACCAGAGCCAGGCTGCTGTACTGGCCGTTGAAGCGGTAGTGGTAGGCGTAGAACGCAAAGTGATACAGATAGAAGAACCTGCGGGAGACACAGAGACAACCTCCTTAGAGAGTAGCTGAAAATACCAGCATCACACTGGACTGACTTGACTGTGGAATGGAAGGACTGCCTGGAACTGGAGAGACAAAGTGATCAGTTGTTTGCTGAAGTCATAGAAATGCGCCAAATAGTTCCCTTCTCGTCAACCCATCCCCATTTTATGAGATATTGGAGGGTATGCACGGCTTACTCCAGCCAACGGCATTTGCTGGTGTTGGCGTGTTGGACTCACCTCAGCCAATGACGTTTGCTGGTGTTGGTGTGGCAGCAGATGGCGTCGTACTGGTCGGCCAGCCACACGATGAGGATGATGTAGAAGGCGGTGGTGGTGTCGTTGAAGAACTCCGACATGATGGCCTCCATGCCTGGTAGAGAGGGAAAGCTTCTTCTTACCTACTGTTCATTCGTAAATAAAATCATTTTAAAAAACAAGACCCAGCTTGTTGCATGGTGGCTCAAACGGCGAGACGCTCTTACCCACGAGAGCCAGGATGACGGTGAGCAGAGGGGCTGCTGGGAAGGCGATGGTCATGTTCATTTCCAACATCTGCAGCAGATCCACTGGTGAGACGGAGAGGGTGAAAGGTGAGCGAGTTTGGCGTAAGGGCAAAGAGACGTGCGGCACGGAGTGTGTCTTTCAAGGCTACTAGCGGGGTCTGTGTGTGTGTGTGTTCTCACCGATGAAGACGAAGATCTGGTGGTGGGAGTAGCGCAGCAGCATAGACACCGACAGGGTCTGCAGATAGAGGAAAACAACAATTAAACTTTCAATGGAATGCCTCGTTCTTACTTTTTTGGGTGAAACGTTCAATAAGGAACCCAAATAAAGGCTTCTAATGGGCTAAATTGAACACATGGGATGTTTTTATTTTTTTAAAGTAGGATTTTGAACACTTGGGATTTTTAACAAATGGTGTGTGGAGACTGACACTTACGAATATTACCATGATGACAAAGGCAGCCAGGTAGGAGGTGCGGGCCATCCACATGCTGACAAATCGGTAGTGTTCCCCTGACACCACGTTCCTGAGGAAGCCTGTTCTCACACACACACACACACACACACACACACACAGACAGACATAGCACCGATCAGACACGCACTAACATACATTTTTGCATACCACTAAGGAAAGACACACGCAGGAGAAACAGACCTCCGCCCTTAACCACTGTGTACCTTTATTCTCCTCGTTCTCGGCCAGGGCCTTGACGCTGGACATCAGGATGTCATCGTAGCCCAGGAACTCATCCAGGAGGAAGCGGCTGAAGCCGTCCCCAAAGCACTGGTCCTTCATTGGGTCTGCATGCGCACACAGGCACAGGATTAGGTTCCGAAGCCTCACACAGACAGCACCTCCTGTCCTCAGAACACTGCGTCTGTGCTACTTCAACCAGGCTTTTTAGTGTGCCTGAGTACGATGTTGAGTGAAGTGTTTTGCTGGCGATACTTTGATTGCGCTTGCCTTTAAAGCTAAGGATAAGAGCGTCTGCTAAAATGCTAATGTGAAAGTTAGCCGAGGGCGCGCAACAAAGGGTGGTCAGAGCGCTTTCAGCTTTGAGTTTCGTTAAGATGACTGCTTAATAAAGCACCATTGTGTTGGCCAATATGACCTATGGCCCAAATACTAAAATATTTCAAAATAAAAGTCAGCAGCGAGCTAGCTCCTGTCCATCTTAGCCACCAGAGGATGAGTACATCAGCATGCTCATCGGTAACTACTGATATAACCAACTACTGCTGCTGCTCATCGGTAACTACTGATCTAGCCAACTCCTGCTGCTGCTCATGGGTAACTACTGATCTAGGCAACTCCTGCTGCTGCTCATGGGTAACTACTGACCTAACCAACTACTGCTGCTGCTCATGGGTAACTACTGACCTAACCAACTACTGCTGCTCATGGGTAACTACTGACCTAACCAACTACTGCTGCTCATGGGTAACTACTGACCTAACCAACTACTGCTGCTCATGGGTAACTACTGACCTAACCAACTACTGCTGCTCATGGGTAACTACTGATCTAACCAACTACTGCTGCTGCTCATCGGTAACTACTGATCTAACCAACTACTGCTGCTGCTCATCGGTAACTACTGATCTAACCAACTACTGCTGCTGCTCATCGGTAACTACTGATCTAACCAACTACTGCTTCTGCTCATCGGTAACTACTGATCTAACCAACTACTGCTGCTGCTCATCGGTAACTACTGATCAAACCAACTACTGCTGCTGCTCATCGGTAACTACTGCTGCTGCTCATCGGTAACTACTGATCTAACCAACTACTGCTGCTGCTCATCAGTAACTACTGATCTAACCAACTACTGCTGCTGCTCATTGGTAACTACTGATCTAGCCAACTACTGCTGCTGCTCATTGGTAACTACTGATATAACCAACTACTGCTGCTGCTCATTGGTAACTACTGATCTAACCAACTACTGCTGCTGCTCATTGGTAACTACTGATCTAACCAACTACTGCTTCTGCTCATCGGTAACTACTGATCTAACCAACTACTGCTGCTGCTCATCGGTAACTACTGATCAAACCAACTACTGCTGCTGCTCATCGGTAACTACTGCTGCTGCTCATCGGTAACTACTGATCTAACCAACTACTGCTGCTGCTCATCGGTAACTACTGATCTAACCAACTACTGCTGCTGTTCATCGGTAACTACTGATCTAACCAACTACTGCTGCTGCTGCTCATTGGTAACTACTGATCTAACCAACTACTGCTGCTGCTCATTGGTAACTACTGATCTAACCAACTACTGCTGCTGCTCATTGGTAACTACTGATATAACCAACTACTGCTGCTGCTCATTGGTAACTACTGATATAACCAACTACTGCTGCTGCTCATCTGTAACTACTGATCTAACCAACTACTACTGCTCATCTGTAACTACTGATCTAACCAACTACTGTTCATTGGCAAGCTAACTTGCAAGTCAGTGGTCATAGTTCCTATCACTTTAGCAACATCACTGTTTGTGACATGCTATGGCATGCTTTTGAGTGTTCATAGTAGGCTTTATGACAGAGCTTACCCAGATATGAATATGTATGACACCTGCTATGTCATGCTTATGAGTTTAGACAGGCTTAATAACACCGCTCATCTAGCTAAGACCATTCATGACATCTGTGATCATGTGTTATGTCATGCTTATGACAGTGTTAAGTAGGCTTTATAACCACTTACCCAGCGTGACGACCATGACAGGGATGTTGAGGCGTTGCCGGGTGGTCTGGGACAAGCGGAGGAAGCCGTACTCCAGAGAGTACTCAACTATGTACTCCTCCTGAGGCCACACTGACGACACACACAGAGAGAAACACACTTACAGGTAAGCAGTGCAGCTTACCAACAAAGCACACATACAGCAACCCACCAACCCCACAGCACACACACTCTTGCATTGCATTAGAACAACTCATATTTAAACTAGTTAGAGCCCACCTAATATGGCAAAACATTGACAGAAACACATTGCCAAGACTTATTTAAAAGCAAATTAGGGAAAGGAGGAGTCAGACATACAGCAATAAAACGCAAAACATGCATACATAGCACATAAGAAATGTTATGCAAAGGCCATTTAGAATTGTTAAAGCCAATGTCAGGGCACACAGACACGACACAAACAGGGCCTAAACTAAAGTCTGGAGCCTGGCTCTTGACTGCTTCTGCTGGAGCGAGCTGCAAAAGGTCAGATCAACACAGTCTTCGTCTTGGCACAGCCAGGGCCCACTGCAGGAAATGCGATGGCATCATGGCCACACAGTCGGATTCAAACAGTCTGATCCATCACAACAACATCTACAGGAAGTCGTTGAGGTGGCAGAAGACAAGGGAACACATTTTATGGAAAGGAATCATGCCAGAAGGGGGTGACCAAGGACAAGAAGATGGCCGGAAGGGAGCTAGCTTGCAGGAAGAGTGAAGGAGGAAGAAAGGAGCGGTGAGAAGAGAGGATTCTCACTCACTAGGGGTGTAGACAGGTAGGTAGGTAGGTAGGTAGGTAGGGTTGGGTGGGGGGGGGGGGGGGGGGGGTTGAGTTTACCTGCTCGTGTTAGCATCTCAATCTCTGAGACTGTCTCCCTCAGCGGCTGCATACCTTTAGTGGGCGACTGGCTGAAGGAGAGGTCCTGGCTGTCGTTGAGGCCCCCTCCCCCAAGGCCGATGCCGCTCAGCGAGGGCTTCAGCCGCGGCTCGATGTCTAGCTCAAACTGACAGCGAGAGAGGAGAAAAAGACTTGAGTAGTCACACCCCTTGACTTTTTGCTAATTGTTGTCGTTTTATAGCCTGAATTTAAAATGGATTAAATTGAGATGTGTCACTGGCTTACACACAATACCCCATAATGTCAAAGTAGAAATATGTTTAAACATTTCTACAAATTAATAAAAAAATTTAAACGGAAATGTCTTGAGTCAATAAAGTCAACCTCAGTTATGGCAAGCCTTTGAGACAGACATTGAATATCCCTTTGAGCATGGTGAAGTTAATTAATTATTAATTACACTTTGGATGGTGTATCAATACACCCAGTCACTATAAAGACACAGGCGTCCTTTCTAACTCAGTGGCAGGAGAGGAAGGAAACCGCTCAGGGATTTCGTTAAAGTTTAATGGATGTGAAAGGATAAAACTGAGGATGGATCAACAACATTGTAGTTACTCCACAATATGAACCTAAATGACAGAGTGAAAAGAAGGAAGTCTGTACAGAATACAAATATTCAAAAACATGCATCCTGTTTGCAATAAAGCACTAAAGTAAAACTGCAAAAAATGTGGCCCAAAAAATGTCCTGAACACAAGCCTTACATTTAGGGCAAATCCATCATATCACTCAGTACCACTTCATATTTTCAAGCATGACAGTGGCTGCATCATGTTATGGGTATGTTTGTCATCAGCAAGGACGAGGTCGTTTCTTTAGGATAAATAGCAACGGAATAAAGCTAAGCACAGGAGAAATCCTAGAGGAAAACCTGGTTCAGTCTGCTTTCCAACAGAAACTGGGAGACAAATTCACCTTTCAGCAGGACAATAACCTAAAACACATGGCCAAACACACTAGAGTTGCCTACCAAGATGACATTGAGTGGCCTAGTTTTAGTTGACTTAAAATAGTCTTGAAAATCTATGGCCAAACTTGAAAATGGCTGTCTAGCAATGGTCAATAACCAACTTGACAAAGTTTGAAGAATTTAAAAAATAATAAATGTGCAAATATTGTACAATCCAGGTGTGCAAAGCGCTTAGAGACTTACCAAAGACTCATAGCTGTAATCACTGCCGAAGGTGATTCAAACATGTATTGACTCATGTGAATACTTAAGTAAATTAGATATTTCTATATTTTATTTTCAATACATTTGATATAGTGTGTGTAGATGGGTGAGAAAAACAAATGTAATCCATTTTGAATTCAGACTAACACAAAATGTGGAATAATACTTTCTGAAGGCACTGTGTGAACAATGCAAGGTCATTGTATGGTCATTATTGTGGACAGGGGCACGCGGTGGCAGGATCATTGGTGTCACTGCCTTTAGCCTTCCTCTCAAGCCCCCATCCCTGCTTCCCTCCCCCTCTCTCTCTCACCCTCACCTGCACAGAGCTGTTGTCAAACATTTCCAGGGTCATCTCCTCCTCGTCGTCGTCCTCCTCGTGGTGCAGCGCGGCCAGGCCCAGCCCTCCTCCTCCCTCTCCCTCCCCCTCTGGTTCCTTGACCAGGCCCTGGAAGCCATCCGTGTCGTAGAACTGCAGGAAGATGGGCGCACGCGACGAGTTGCGCTGGATCTCCACGCGCAGGATGCCGTCACGCGGCCACTTCTCCCGCACGTGCTCCAGGCAGTTGATGGGCGAGCGGGAGAAGGCTATGTGGATGTAGGCCAGGATGAAGAGCACAAACAGGGCCTGGTAGAGGTAGAGAGAGGTAGAGCAAGAGAGAGGTAGAGAGCATTAAACTATGGCAGATTGTCTAGGGCGATATTGGTATTTACAGATGTTTAATTGGGGGGGGGGGGGGGGGGGGTAGTTACATATCGCAATATTACCTGCACCAAAGGTCTGGTATTTTTCATTTTATAGCTTGTTCTCCATCTTCTTTTTTTTAAAGTGAGCAAACATGTTTTCAACTCATTTTCTCTTGCTCTGTCATCTCTGCAGAGTAACATGTTTGGAATATCGAATCGTAATACATATAGGATCATGGGAATCGCTATACATATCGTATCGGCACCTAAGTATCATGATAATATCGTATTGTGAGGTCACTGGCAATGCCCTAGTTTAAGGGACACATTTTTGTATGTTTCCCCTCCGGCAACACTGATAATGTTAATGACAATCACATTGCCAGAAACAAAAGATAGTTCACATATGTGCAAGGTTTGAGGAGTAGCAGAAAGAGATCCTGTCAGGATCGGGGTCAATTGCTTTTCAACCTTTTCCCCCAACCCTAAATCATATACATCAAATGGTGGAGAAATAGCCTAACTTGGTCCTGGGGGTCCCCCTGGGTGCACATTTTGGTTTTTGTAAATGCACTACACAGCTGATTCAAATAACCAACACATCACAAAGCTTTGATTATTTGAATCAGCTGTGTACCCAGGGGGGGCCCAAGGACCAAGTTTGGGAAACCCTAGCCTAAATGACCGTCACAGAGGCTGCTTAGTGAAGGTGCCCACTACAAAAGGTGCAGTAGGATAGATTCCTACAGACAGCAGTCAGCTGAGGAGAAACGTGAGGTGCTAGAGAGCCTGGTCTATTTAGAATGATCCTCTTCATCAGGAAGACAACACTCAGAACATCAAAAAGATGCTTGTGTCCAAAGCTAAAGTGTCAGTGAAACCAGAGACAGATAGGGGACGTGCCATTTTGTTTCCCATCCATTGCATCCCAACAAGTAGTGGCAGGCAGGTGCCTCTGAAAATGGCTGTCCATCTCTCTTCTCATGTCCTTCCCTCTCTCTCTCTTCCCCCTTCTCTCTGCTTCAGAGCGTCGCTCTTCTCTCTTGTCTGGTAACAGACTCAGGCAGGTGGATTCCCACTGTCAGTTAGCTTGTGTGGAGGCCTGGTACATAATGTACACACACACACGGAGCGCCAAGTCTAGGTCCAAAAGGCTTCTTAACAGCTTCTACCTGCAAGCCATAAGACTCTTGAACAATTCATCAAATGGCTACCCGGACTATTTGATTGTCCCCACCCCCCATTTTTACACTGCTGCTACTCTCTGTTTATTATCCATGCCGAGTCACTTTGCCTCTACCTACATGTACATATTACCTCGACTAACTGGTTCCCCTTCACATTGACTCTGTACCGGAACCCCCTGTATATAGCCTCGCTACTGTTATTTTATTGTTGATCCTTAAATATGTGTGTGTTTTTTTATATATACACATCTTAAAACTGCATTGTTGGTTAAGGGCTTGTATGTGACAAATACAATTTGATTCGACTTTTGATTTGATACAAACATGAACAATACCTTCCTAATATTGAGTTGCACCACCACCCCCATACAGCAGCGTTGTAGTTCTTGACACATTCAAACCAGTGGGCCTGGCTCCTACCATACCCGTTCAAAGGCACTTCAATCTTTTGTCTTGCCCATTCACCCTCTAAATGGCACACACACACACGCACAACCCATGTCTCAATTGTCTCAAGGCTTAAAAATCATTCTTTATCCTGTCTCCTCACCTTCATCTAAAGTGATTGAAGTGGATTTAAAATGGTGACATCAATAAGGGATCATATCTTTCACCTGGTCAGCCTGTCATGTAAAGAGCAGGTGTTCTTAATGTTTTGTACACTCAGTGTATGTATGCACACACACCTTGACCATATAAAAACATAATCAACAACCTCTGAGTTTTTATCCACACAGATAAGGAAAAAAGCTAGGACAGGAGAGCTCTAATGTAATGCCTGTTAAGATGACTCACTAGTGACTAGACTGAGTTGAGGGTCACTGCAATTATAACCCCCTGAAAATGCCTGTCTTTGGTGTTATGCTGCCTGCAACCTTCATGCAGAGCTGATGAGGATGAGTGTGCATTTTGGTCAATGTGTTCCTGTATGCCCGGAGTTGCACAAGCAAAGGCTTTCCCGGGTTTAAGCCTAATCACAGTTCGGAAAGGCCGGCCCTACTGCAATGTTGAAACTCAAGTTAATTACTGGCTATGATAATATATTGTGTAGAATAGATGTGTCAATCATTGACTGTTGATGACGAGGATGTGGCTAGAACTAATACATTTGACATGTACAACCTTCCCACCTAATGCTAAGGTTTTTCTTGGTTATTGTTGTGTTGAATCAACCCATTCCTATGCGCCAGTGTAATGTGCCAGAGATAAATAAGTACATGATGTGTTTATTTGGTCAGAATCTGATGCAATCAAGCGGCAATTGTGGAGGTTGATTATTTATGTTCTACTCAACTGTAAGATCTAAGGCCCACACTATTCCACACATCAAAACAGAGGCAGCAGCAGTAGTAGCAGCAGAACCACTCCAAACAAATTCGGAATTTGGACTGTGGCATGATCACAGGATGCAAAGAACGGCGAGGGCACGCTGCACAGACCCATTCACGTCCCACTTTTGGCAGGTCAAGTTGAGGTTCAACAAACTATACTATTGTTGGGCGAGAAACGAACCAGCCATTTCTACCCCCTCTTGTTTGAATGTTACACAAAGATGGTTTCTCATTGTGGTATTGTTCATGAGAAACTGCTGTTTTGTTGAGGCACTGTTTGGAGATAAGTAGTCTACTTCCATTGACATGTGCATTCTGTACCACCTGTCAAGTTGACAGTGGCTAGGGTGTGCATTTTCTGAAGGGGAGGGGGGGGTTGTACTCCATGCACACCTTTACTGTTTACCATTTTCTGTAGGTGCCCTTAGCAACATGGGTGTATTTACATACACTGTAGAGAGAAATACTGTCAGTGAGTAGCACACAAACAGTCTGGGGGTTCCACAGAAACAGTCCATGGGAAGTCCGAAATGAAATACAATTTAATTTCAACTTACCGTGCCAGTGGGCAGGACTGTTGGTCATTATGAATTTGAGACAAAATATCTAAAAGGATTGTATTATTAAACATACTTTCCAAACGTGGGTCTGTTGTAGACCTGCTTACCTAATGTCAAAATAAAAAAGTCCTGCACCTTGCACCATTATGTGGACAAAAAGGAATAACCTGTGGGGGACTTTGACATGAGGTAAGCAGAGATGAATTGGGTCTACAACAGACGCACGTTTGGAAACTGTTTAAGAAGATCCATGAAGCTCAAATTCCACACCCATTGGCACAGTAAATTTAAATGGAATTGGATTTAACTTCTGGCTTTCCACTGACTTTTTGTGCAACCCAATACAATTGAAAGCAATGCTAGTGTATGTAATAGAACCGCGTTGCTAAAAGCACCTACATTTTCTGTAATCATTGGAAGAAGTTACCCCCTGAGAAGCAGCAATCACACATGTACAAAACCAATTTGAAGCAAATTAACCTACTGTTCGTTCTTGTTAGCCGATTATTGACATTGCAGCCTACATGAAGGTAAAATAGTGAGAGGAAAGTCTTACCTTCAATAGGACAAAGAACTCGAAGATTCTTCTGAAAGATGGTGGAAACAATCTGGCATAGGTAACTGCCATCTTGAAGAATAGGGCATGGAAAAGTCTGTCTCGAACATTGATGAGTGGGTTCTGGTTGATATTAGGGTTTCGCATTCTGTTCGCCCCGCCATTGTTATTTAGCGGGACGTTATTGTTCACGTTGCCCTGGTTTTCTGACATTGTATGTCTGGCAAGACGACTGATAGCAAGTCACTATCTCAATCCAGTTGAAACGTGGATCTATGTACGCAACTTAACCGCACTGGCACCAACAACTCCAACTGTAGGATGGTGCAAAACTGCATTAACTTAATGCAATAATGCAGCTGTCAGTTTACATCGAAAAGTCACAATTGCTAGAGGTGACCAATTTGATGTCTAGAAGGGCTGTGCGTTATATAAATTTTTCCGACATGGTCGTTGTGTATCTGGCATTCTGGCTTAACTCCCAAAGCGCCCCCACTAGCGTAGCTAACGTTAGCTAATGAGTTCCAATACAACTCAACCACTGTAGCAACCTAAAAAAAATGGCGCATACAGTAATGTTAAAATATTCTTTACAAATTTCTACTGGCCGTTTTAGGGCCTTATAACTAAGCGTCAGTCACCATTCAAACCCCGGCTAATTAACTACCTGCAACATACCATTGCTAACATGCTAGTTAGCACTGGTGGTGAACAACATTCCGAGGCGAAAACATTGACGATTATGGTGATGTATATTCTTAGTATATTATTTTAACTTAGCTTGTATGCATTTGTCTCATTGTAATTCACCAGAAACGTCCAATAAAATAAAAATAAAACGTTTATCAAGTTAGCTAGCACTACCCTGCTCACGCTATAGTGGCTATCTAACGTTCAAGTTCTACGATGATAACCCGTATGTTACTTTTTAGTCGAGAGTTCGCCTCGAAAATGTCGATCTCAGTTTGACTTTTTAGATGGACATTGAGTATGATTCCCGATTTTTTTTTTATTCTACCGTTTGCAATACTCTCAACCAGTTTAACTATTCCTTAGCATCAACCATTAAGCCTTGAAAACAAACAAGGCAAGTCAAGAGTTTGACAATAGTCGATTGGAGCGAGCGCCCTCTGTAGATGCAACGTCCATACACTTTATAAAAAAAGGATCAATATACAAATATATATATATATTCAGTGTAAACAAAAATTGACAGATTAAACTGTGATTTGTTTTCGATGAAATTATAATCTACCAAGGAAACGCAATTTATTAAAAAAAATGTTGCAGGCAACTCAAAATAGGTCTAAATTCACTGTCAGGGGTCCTATCGTACCATCTTTGTGTTCACGGTTATAAGGTAGCAATATGGTATCCATATTTTGTCAAATTTACGTCAAAAGTTTAATTTTGTTGTATTTTAGCTAACCTTATCCTAATGGTCATAATCTGCTGCGTATAGTTCTCGTAACCTGCTATGATTTGACAAAAGCTGTATCTCTTCTAGCAATGACCCATATTTTGTTTGTAGTTGGATGGGGTGTATTCATTAGTCATATTCCGTTGTAAAAAGTTTTGTCAAATTAACATCAGATTTGCAAACCGTTTTGCAACGGAATACGACAACCGGGGAGGGACTTTTTGGACAATTTGTCCAATAGAAACTCTCGTTGCAATACGTTTTACTTTTGGGAGTAAATGGTTTCCGTTGTAAAATGTTTTGCAACAGGATCTGACTAATTAATACACCCCTGATTTATTGCACAGTGCTAGATGGATGGTAAGGAAATACATTTTAAATCTCACCTACTAGTTCTATGAATAAGATATGTACATTTAGCTTTTATTAGAAGTTCGTCTAATGTAGTTGCTTCATGGTCAGGTTCTTCACATTTTACCATTGTTATATGCTATCTAGCTAATGCTAGCTTGATAATCAGGATAATTATTTCTATAAACCAGCTAGTTTATGCAAGCAGCTAATGCATATTAGCTAGTAAGCTTTATTACAACATATATATTTACATTTGAGTTATTTAGCAGACGCTCTTATCCAGAGCAACCTACATGAGCATATGACGGTTAGCTAACTAAGTAACCTAACGAACTAATAAGTGACGAAGTTAGACGAATACGATTGCAAAGAAGGTGATACAAGCAAATTTGACATGCAGCTAGCTAGAATTATGTCTCTTGCGTGTGTTATACCTGCAAAGTGTAGTCCAACGAAGCCACGCAAAGGGACTGATTAAATATACATTTCTCTGATTGGACAAGGACTGAAAACGCATGCTCAATCAGTGGACAAGTGTATGGTTGAATGATGGAGGTGGCCTATGTTTGCGAGTGGGAGAAGAAACCCAAGAGTGATCACTGTCCATCCATCCCACTGGCTTGTGCCTGGTCCTGCAGGAACCTAAGTTGCCTTTACCACAGACCTAAAAAATGAAGAAGATGAGAAAGGTAGACAGCTGTGCTTTTGGTACTGATCTTCTGACAGTTTTGATGTTGTGCAAAGCAAATCAAACAAATCCCATTGCCGTATCAGTTTTGATCCTATAAACGGATATCATTTTGCATATGGAATTCAACGCCTAGTGACTTGATTAGCAGAACATGCACTGCAGCAATTTGCTTTGTTTCAGAAGTCAGTCATATGGTCCACATTATTGACACAGAGCACCCATGGGATGTGTACTCCATTTACTCTGGACATGCCGAGGTCATATCCTGTCTGGAGTGGGACCAATCAGGTGGGTCAACATAGTAGTAACACCAAATCCACCCTTAAAAGAAAAAGAATAACCCACTCAAACTATATATATATATATATATATATTTTTTTTTAAAATTAGTCCACTGTTGATACAGTCCCAAAATGTTTGGATTCAGCAATCCATTTATCAAGATATAGGTCTTTCAAAATGCAAATTGTAACTTGCCACAATCATGACAATGTGGCAAGTTAATGAAAAGTAGTTTGAGTGGATTATTCCTTTAAAGGTGCAACTGCCCTATCAGTCCAGATAGACTCATATGGAATGCCAGGAAGTGTCCCTGGTGTATTGAGTTTAAAGGTTGCGTCTGTGTGCGCGCGTGCATACGCACGATTGCATCCGTTCATGTGTCTTTGTGTGTTCCAGGTTGCTGTCTGCTGATGGAGACGGGCAGATCAAGTGCTGGGCGATGACAGATCACCTGGTGAACAGCTGGGAGACTTCACTGGGGAGTGGAGTGGACGGCGACCCTATCGTAGCTCTGTCCTGGCTGCATAATGGAGTCAAGCTGGCTCTGCATGTGGAGATGGTAATGGACCAGCTTATTCTCATATTCACAGTATCGACCAGCTCTTCTCAACTGTCTGTGTGGACCTTATGATTTATTACTTATTACAAGTTTAAGAGCGTTGGGACAGTAACTGAAAGGTCAGCTCGGGGATTCGATCTAGCAACAAGGTAAAAATCTGTCGTTCTGCCCCTGAACAAGGCAGTTAACCCACTGTTCCTAGGGCGTCATTGTAAATAAGAATTTGTTCTTAACTGACTTGCCTAGTTAAATAAAGGTTTAATAATTGTTTTTAAACCCTTTACACTTGTACCTGTATATGATTGAAAATGGCAGATTTGGACACTGATAAGCGGCTAAATTGGAACGCAGTGGCTGTACAGTAAAATGCTATACATGATGTCAGAGCTCAGGGTGTCTGCTTCACGGCTCTGTATGGGTTTTGACTGACAGCCATTCTGAACATGAGCACTGCGCTTGGCAAGAAGTTGCCCCCATTCCTCACGCTAATTGGGCAACTTTTGCAAATGTTTTGTTGTCTGAGTGAGGGAAGCTGTAAATTATTATTTTGAAAGATGATACGTTGAGGATTATAATAAACATCATACAAGCAGGTCAAACACCCGTGAGTCCAAATGTCCACTTCACATTTCCATATCATAAAACCTATGTAATACACAGTGTCAACGTTTAGGAACACTATGTTTGATGTACAGTTACAATATGATATGGCTTTGCACCCTACATTGTCCTGAACAGAATGAGCCTATGTTTGTTGTATTTTGAATAAAATTTGCTGCGGACCACACATCAGAATGAACTCATTCTATGCCCACCAAAATTACCATCTGAATTGCCGTATGAAACCTAACACTGTAAAATCGTATTTTATAATTTAGCTTGTCATGTTGACAACAGAGCAAACGTTCAAATTATGCCCACCTGACCCAGATTGCGATTTATAATGGACCGTTTTTGGATTGCGTAAGCAGCAACAGTAATTGTGTAAAGGCGGGAATGCAGGGTTCACATCAAAACAAATTAAAGTGTGCTTGCTCTAGTTCCCCAATGGCACAGCTAGGAGAGCTTAAGAATGCACCTTATAGTTGAAGACACTTCTTTGAGTCATAAAAGTGCATTAAAATGACTTAGGAACTGTGCACACTTTGGAAAGGTGTGTGGCCACTTGGAAACACCAGTTAGACCATTTTTTTTTGGCCTTACTTTTTGGCACCTACTCCAAATTTTCCAAGAATATTCTTATTATGTTACTGAATGTATCCAGAGTATGTTCAGATTTCGTTATCAACAAATGCTGCAAAAAGTCCAGTAAATGTCAAATGCACATAAAATCAACAGTATAATGTTTGGATTCAGTCTTGTCAGTTGAACTGTTGTGTCCTCCCTCACCTTTAGTCTAATACGTTCCCCATAATCTCCTAATTGTTCCCTTTTTAATTTCTACAATGGTTATGCATATGCTTTCCATATTTCTTCTGTAAGAAACATTTCAATGTCGTCTTGTATATGTAACGGATGTGAAACGGCTAATTCCCATGAGGGTAAGCTCTTGAGATCTGCCAATACTCTATATGTCACTATTTGGCAGGGGTGCTGTAAAATGGCTGTGTAGCGCTGCATATAACAAGCATATACAGACATATCTATAATTTTCCACTTAGTTTGTTGAAATGTGCTACTACCCACTCTCTCTCTACCTCTCCTCCAACCTTCCCCCACCCCAGTCAGGCTCCACCAACTTTGGGGAGAAGTTTTCACGGGTCAAGTTCTCGCCGTCTCTCACGCTGTTCGGGGGTAAGCCCTTGGAAGGCTGGCTGGCAGTGACGGTGAGCGGCCTGGTCACGGTGTCCTTGCTGAAGCCCAACGGTCAGCTGGGCCTGAGGGGCCGAGTTGCCCTGGCCGACATCGCCTTCACCGGCGGGGGCAACATCGTGGTGGCGGCAACGGACGGCAGTAGCTCCTCACCTGTGCAGTTCTACAAGGTATTAGCTAGCAATGATATTGCATTTTTCATCATTACTGGCTAACACCAGAAGTGCTAGCCAGTCATCGTGTCTCTGATAAGTCTGGCAAGCGACACTGTACAAATGCTAATGCATTTTCTTTTCTTGTAATGAGGGTTTACTGCACGATTATATGAAGTTTTCCTCCAATGTAATGTATCAAGTGGTACTATTATTGCAATGCCATTATTGTGATCCTTACTCAAGGTGTGCGTGAGCGTGGTCAACGAGAAGTGTCGCATCAACACGGAGTTGCTGCCCTCACTCTTTATGCGCTGCACCACAGACCCGGTCAGGAGGGACAAGTACCCGGCTGTCACACACCTCAAGTTCCTCACCAGGGAGAACTCCGGGCAGGTGAGAGGCACACACTGTGAACACATTGTCTTTCCAAGTGTCCTTTATTGGGAGTTCTTTCCAGCTTTTTCACTTACCAGTACAACATAAACTCAGCAAAAAAAGAAACGTCCCTTTTTCAGGACCCTGTCTTTCAAAGATAATTCGTAAAATTCCAAATAACTTCACAGATCTTCATTGTAAAGAGTTTAAACACTGTTTCCCATGCTTGTTCAAGGAACCATAAACATTTAATGAACATGCACCTGTGGAATGGTCATTAAGACACTAACAGCTTATAGACAGTAGGCAATTAAGGTCACAGTTATGAAAACTTAGGACACTAAAAGAGGCCTTTTTACTGACTCTGAAAAACACCAAAAGAAAGATGCCCAGGGTCCCTGCTCAGTTGCGTGAACGTGCCTTAGGCATGGTGCAAGGAGGCATGAGGACTGCAGATGTGGCCAGTGCAATAAATTGCAATTCCGTACTGTGAGACGCCTAAGACAGCGCTACAGAGAGACAGGACGGACAGCTGATCGTTCTCGCAGTGGCAGATCAGGTCTCAGATCAGATCAACACCCGCACAGGATCGGTACATTCGAACATCACACCTGCGGGACAGGTACAGGATGACAACAACAACTGCCAGAGTTACACCAGGAACGCTCAATCCCTCCATCAGTGCTCAGGCTGTCCGCAATAGGCTGAGAGAGGCTGGACTGAGGCCTTGTAGGCCTGTTGTAAGGCAGGTCGTAACCAGACATCACCGGCAACAACGTCGCCTATGGGCACAAACCCACCGTCGCTGGACCAGACAGGACTGGCAAAAAGTGCTCTTCACTGACGAGTCGCGAGTTTGTCTCACCAGGGGTGAAGGTCGGATTTGCGTTTATCATCGATGGAATGAGCATTACACCGAGGCCTGTTCTCTGGAGCGGGATCGATTTGGAGGTGGAGGGTCCATCATGGTCTGGGGTGGTGTGTCACAGCATCATCAGACTGAGCTTGTTGTCATTGCAGGCAATCTCAATGCTGTGCGTTACAGGGAAGACATCCTCCTCCCTCATGTGGTAACCTTCCTGTAGGCTTCCTGACATGACCCTCCAGCATGACAATGCCACCAGCCATACTGCTCGTTCTGTGCGTGATTTCCTGCAAGACAGGAATGTCAATGTTCTGCCTCAATCTCATTGAGCACGTCTGGGACCTGTTGGATCGGAGGGTGAGGGTTAGGGCCATTACTCCCAGAAATGTCCGGGAACTTGCAGGTGCCTTGGTGGAAGAGTGGGGTAACATCTCACAGCAAGAACTGGTAAATCTGGTGCAGTCCATGAGGAGGAGATGCACTGCAATACATAATGCAGCTGGTGGCCACTCCAGATACTGACTGTTAACTTTAGATTTGTACCCCCCCCCCCTTTGTTCAGGGACACATTTTTCAATTTCTGTTAGTCACATCTGTGGAACTTGTTCAGTTCATGTCTCAATTATTGACTCTTGTTATGTTCATACGAATATTCACACATGTTAAGTTTGCTGAAAATAAACGCAGTTGATAGTGAGAGGACGTTTCTTTCCCCCCCCCAAGTTTATGTATTCAAACAGTGTAGCGCATACATTTAATTAAGGCTGGCACAATTACCGTATAACCGCGTGATTGACGGTTATGGATGATGACCGTCATGAAAATAAAATAACAGTCATAACCGTAAAAAAAAAACACAGCTGACTGACGACAGGACAGCCGGACATTCGTGCGGTCGAGTCCGTTTCTGCAGTGACTTGGACGCTACAGTAACTTAGACTCTACAACGTGATGAAACTTTGTTGCTCCTTGCTGAAACAAGCCAGGTGTTGTAGCTAACGAGTCTTTGGTTGCCTAGACAACGCCCCCCTCCCTGCAGCAGCAGCACACGCAGTCAGGAGGAGGAAATGTGCATCTTTTAATGTATAATCATTTTTCTAGCTATTCGAACAGTTATTACGGTGACCGCAGTCATTTGGCTGACCAATAACCAACATCCAAAAATCCAATACCGCCACAGCCCTACTTTTTAAGGAATGATACAAAGTCCTGTTAAATTGCAGGGAGTGTTAACCAGTTGACTGAGGTGTGTGTGTGTATATGACTATGATATTAATACTCCTTTAGGTGCTGTTGTGTGCCTCCAGTCAGATGGGCAGCATCGTCGAGTGCTGGTCACTGCGAAAAGAAGGCCTCCCTGTTAATAACATATTCCAGCATCGCTCACCAGTAGGTAAGGAGGAGAACAACAAAAACCAGGAAGAACTCTAATGGAAAATATAAGTATAGC
This sequence comes from Oncorhynchus clarkii lewisi, assembly GCF_045791955.1. Taxonomy (NCBI): domain Eukaryota; kingdom Metazoa; phylum Chordata; class Actinopteri; order Salmoniformes; family Salmonidae; genus Oncorhynchus; species Oncorhynchus clarkii. The sequence continues at coordinate 56,830,137 of NC_092151.1, read as the reverse complement.
TATAGGGGGTATCTCAATAGTTTAGAGTTGTTTCCAATTGTCCACTTTCTTTAAAGAACTGAACAATTGACAGTAAATTCTCTTTAGGAACCCTCCATTGTGTTTTCAGATCAATACAGTTTAAGGAAAGGAGAGCAGTTAATGATTCCACAATTGAGGTGCCCCAATAAAGACACACAGACACAACCCTTACTCACCCTTTCTCCTCTCCACCCCCACAAGTGGGTGAGAAACAGCCGATCTTGAAATGGCGCATCCTCTCAGCCACCAATGACCTGGACCGCGTGTCGGCCGTTGCTCTGCCCAAGCTGCCCATCTCCATCTCCAACCCTGACTTAAAGGTGGCGTCAGACACAAAGTTCTGCCCAGGCCTCGGTAATAATAACCCAATAACCCATCATCGAACCCTCCATATCTACTCTTGATTACTTCAGGTGGCAGCATACACCTTTCCAGAATGTTGATTTGCAGTACTATTAAATCCACCAATTCTATGCTCAAGAAACATGGTCGGGAAGTGGGAGCTACATTGAATGTGTCCCACACAACACAGTTGTGTCAAGACAGATTGATGTATAACGGCAGAGAAAGTGTGTAGTGTTATACACTCACTGTGTTGCCCCTGTTTGTGTGTACTGCTGGTGTCAATGTCCACCTTTGGAGATGAATAAAGTTAATTACGTTTGATGAGATTCTGTATGGTGGTCCCTCCCAGGCCTGGCTCTAGCCTTCCACGATGGCAGCATCCAGATCCTCCACCGGCTGTCCCTCCACACTATGGGCGTGTTCTACGGCTCCTCCTCGGGCTCCTCCCAGCGGCCCGGGGACGAGCCGGCCATCAAGCGGCAGCGTGCCGGCGGCCACACCGTCCACTTCAAGGCCCTGCAGTTCTCCTGGACCTCGCTGGCCCTGGCCGGAGTGGACAACCGCGGCAAGGTGAGAGACGGTAGCACAAGTCAGCTAGTTGGAGCACATCAATCGCGCGTCAATGCGTTCAGATCCGTTGACTATGCAGTGACCTTAAAATGTCCCCACACAGTACTCGTATCACCCTTTTATCTCGGTAGATTATAGTATAGCTTAGATGGCTGACGTTTTTGAAAAAAGGCAAAATATTGTATTTTTACCTTCAATGTCCCTTGAACCAGCCGTTGGTGTTAAAGCTTACAGCAGTGTGTGGTCTAAAGGCAAAATAAAAACTCATACCTTTATCCTCTCTTGCAACAATAAGCTATCCATATCCCTGTCCTTAATTCTGGTAATCAGCCCCCGAATATGAACAGCAACAAAAAAACTCCAGCCAAATTTTAGATCTCCGCTTTGGCTTTTTTCCCCCCTCCTCAGCTGCACATGATCCGCGTGTCTCCCTCCATGGGCCAGATGTTGGACATGAACACACTGCTGCGCCACCTGCTGTTCCTGCTGGAGTACTGCATGGTGACTACGACTACGACTGGTGGGATGTGCTGCTCCACGTGCAGCCGGGCATGGTCCATAACCTGGTGGAGAAGCTTCATGAAGAGTACATGAGACAGAACCAAGCCCTGCAGCAGGTAGGTGGACCAGGGTCGTGTTCAGTAGGGCACACCGTAGTGAATTGTTATGCAACGGGAAATTGAAATATACACTATATATACAAAAGTATGTGGACAACCTTTCAAATTAGTGGATTTGGCTATTTCAGCCACACCCGTTGCTGACAGGTGTATAAAATCGAGCACACAGCCATGCAATCTCCAGAGACCAACATTGACAGTAGAATGGGCTTACTGAAGAGCTCAGTGACTTTCAACGTGGCACTGTCATAGGATGCCACCGTAACAACAAGTCAGTTCGCAAATTTCTGCCCTGCTAGAGCTGCCCTGGTCAACTTTAACTGCTGTTGTGAAGTGGAAATATCTAGGAGCAACAGCAGCTCAGCCGCGAAGTGGTAGGCCACACAAGCTCACAGAACGGGACCGCTGAGTGATGTAAATCATAGCGAGTAAAAATACCCTGTCCTCAGTTGCAACACTCACTACCGAGTTCCAAACTGCCTCTGGAAGCAACTTCAGCACGAGAACTGTTCATCGGGAGCTTCATGAAATGGGTTTCCATGGCCGAGCAGCCACACACAAGTCTAAGAACACCATGCGCAATGCTGGAGTGGTGTAAAGCTCACCGCCATTGGATTCTGGAGCAGTGGAATCGCGTTCTCTGGAGTTATGAATCACCATCTGGCAGTCTGACGGACAAATCTGGGTTTGGCGGATGCCAGGAGAACGCTACCTGCCCGAATGTATAGTACCACCTGTAAAATGTGGTGGAGAAGGAATAATGATAATAATAATAAATCTTAACGCTACGGCATACAATGACATTATTTCTGTGCTTCCAACTTTGTTGCAACAGTTTGGGGAAGGCCCTTTCCTGTTTCAGCATGACAATACCCCCATGCACAAAGTGAGGGCCATACAGAAATGGTTTTTCGAGATCAGTGTGGAAGAACTTGACTGGCCTGCACAGAGCCCTGACCTCTACCCTGAGACAGGCCTAATCGCCAATCATCAGTGCCTGAACTCACTAATGCCTTTGTGGCTGAACGGAAGCAACTCTCCGCAGCAATATTCCAACATCTAGTGGAAAGCCTTCCCAGAACAGTGGAGGCTGTTATAGCAGCAAAGGGGGGACCAATTCCATATTAATGCCAATGAGTTTGGAATTAAATGTTTGACGAGCACATACTGTCCACATGCTTTTGGTCATGTAGTGTATGTTCTTATCGGACAAATTTGGGTGTTTGTTGACATTTCAAAACACAACCCAGGGATCCCCACTGCAGGGCATTATGTTTGACAAACTGAAATGTGTGACAATGAAGGGATGGAATTGTTTGTTTGTGTGTGTGTGTGTGTGTGTGGTAGGTGCTCTCAACGCGCATCGTCGCAGTGAAGGCCTCTCTGTAAGCTGTCGGCGGCTACGGCAGCGCAAGCCTGCGACTTTCACGCCAAGCTCCTCCTTATCGCCATTAGCGCCACCCTCAAGTCCCTGCTGAGGCCCCACGTCCTCAACACGCCAGACAAGAGCCCCGGGGATAGGCTGGCAGAGATATGCGCCAAAAATACTGACACTGGTGGGAGGACTAGCATCACTACCATTATACCTGTATAATCAATGAATAGACGGATCCTACTTCGGACACCAATTTCACTTAAAGGTGCAATATGCAGGAATTTCCTGGTTGCTAAAATTAAAATATTTCCCCTAATTTCAACCAATGTGTAGAGAATCATTGTACCATCTAAACCGCTATGAAATATCTTTTCAATACCAAAAATATTGTATTTTCAGCTGTTTGAAGCTGGTGTACAAAAACTTAAGAATGGGAAGCATAGAAATAGCACACACAGAACATATCTACCTCGTCATTTCTATGTGAATTTGGTCTGGTCGCCCAAAAAGTTACATAATGCAGCTTTAATGTGAGGCTGGAACCTTTTTCAGTTTGTAACCGAGCTTGAGTTGTACATAGTGACCTGTTGTTATTGTTGACCAGACCGATTCTGTAGGCATAAGGCTGGCCCTCCTATCTGCTAGTTAGCACCTACAATTATGGGACGTTTTATTTCAAGACGTCAGTGATTCTGTTTGAGATTGACCTTCCCCCTCTCCGTAGATATCAATAAGGTGATGATCAACCTGAAGACAGAGGAGTTTGTGCTGGACGGCCCCCCGCTCCAGTCTCTGCAGCAGCTCATCCAATGGGTGGGAGACTTTGTGCTCTACCTGATGGCTAACCTACCCAATCAGGTGGGTCTCCAGTGCACCACCATTTGTGTGTGTATTTACTCCTACATTTCCAATTAAATCATGCTATCTGTGTTGGCCTTTTCACAACGTGCTGAAAAATTGTGCAATGCTTCAGATCCCCATGCTTACCACATTTGATATTAATGATGTGATGTTGCATTGAAAGAATGTAGTGTTCTATCGAATGTAGAGTTGGTGCCAGTATAGAGTGTGTGTCTGTACTGTCTGTCTCTATCCAGTCTGTCTGTCTATTAACCCGTGTCCTCTCTCAGGGCTCCATCGTGCGTCCCGGCTTTGGGTTCCTGCGCGACGGCTCGTCCCTGGGCATGCTGCGTGACATGATGGTGATGATCCGGATCTGGGGCCTGCTGAAGCCTGGCTGCCTGCCCATCTACACGGCCACCTCGGACAACCAGGACAGCATGTCGCTCCTCTTCCGCCTGCTCACCAAGCTCTGGCTCGGCTGTAAGGATGGGGCGAACACGTGTAGCTGACTATGTGGATGCATGGGTGTACACTACCGGTCCAACGTTTTAGAAAACCTAGTCATTCAAGGGTTTTTTCCCGCCACGCGGCTTTTAGAAAACATATGGCCCTTCTCTTTCATCAGCCAGAAAGAATCCTTCAAATACAAAAATATACACTTACTGTAGCAGTTTTGCACAGATCCATATAGACATGGGTGCCTGCAACCGACAAAACTGGACTTCCCGAGTTATGCTTGCACACGTGTGTTTGGAGCAGCTAGGTGGCTAATTAGCCCAGGTGCTCGCCTCTTGTCTTCCGTAAAGCAAGCGCCATAACATGGAGATATGGCCGTGTGGGAACCCTAACCCTATCAAGGTGTGTATCAATTGAACCTTTTAGTTTTATTTTAAAAAAATACAAATAATTGCTGATATGAAAGGTCCTTATGCTTCCAAAACCGTACCGCAAGCGACGCGTTAATGTTCAGATTGAGCGTCTGGGCTCTTAACAAAACTCCTCCCTACAGAATACTCCTTTGTCCATGATCAAGGGCTACAATGAACATTAATTCTGGAAAATTAATGTTCAGGTTTCTGTTGTGCGCGGCATTGCGGTACCACATAGTACTAGTAGGATTTTAGCCACAGACTTGGAATTACTAGCCATCAAGTCTGCGTTTTGTAAAAGTGCAATGAGCATAAAATACAATTATATAAGGAATTGGCAACTCGTTCTTATTCCGAGAAATAAGGTAGGCCACTTGATTTCAACATCTGAACAAAGTGGACAGGCCAACATGCTGTTCAAACAGTTGGAGACGGACAGACGGGTGTGTTCATAACATTTAAACTCTTCTGCCTTGTTAGCTAGCAAATAGATCCAAGTTGGCTAGACTTTAAATATAAAGATTATCTGGCTACTCAGTAGCATGTGGGCTTGTGCTTGAGAGGTTGTTTATGAGGTCTGTGTTCATTTTCTATAATGCCTGCTTCAAGAAGTTGGTCATTATTAGTGAATGTGCATTATGCATGATTGTGGTTACATTTGTAAACAAAAGGGACAGACATGAAAACCAGATCAGTGATTATGGTAAAAAAAATGATCAAATAATGTCATTATTAGTGGTTGTCGAAGGCTTATATTTAGGTGTCATTTCACAAGCCCTGAATTAATTTGATTATTGCTGACTGTTTAAAATGTAGTGTATTTTATTTCTAATTGGACAACTAGCTTATTTAGAAAACATAAAATTTGTTGGATGCATTTGCAGTTTCCGATTTATTTTGTGCCCAATAGATGGGTAAATAATGTCATTTTCTTGTAACTTTTATTGTGTGTGTGTGTGTGTGTGTGTATATATACAGTGCCTTGCGAAAGTATTCGGCCCCCTTGAACTTTGCGACCTTTTGCCACATTTCAGGCTTCAAATATAAAGATATAAAACTGTATTTTTTTGTGAAGAATCAACAACAAGTGGGACACAATCATGAAGTGGAACGACATTGGATATTTCAAACTTTTTTAACAAATCAAAAACTGAAAAATTGGGCGTGCAAAATTATTCAGCCCCTTTACTTTCAGTGCAGCAAACTCTCTCCAGAAGTTCAGTGAGGATCTCTGAATGATCCAATGTTGACCTAAATGACTAATGATGATAAATACAATCCACCTGTGTGTAATCAAGTCTCCGTATAAATGCACCTGCACTGTGATAGTCTCAGAGGTCCGTTAAAAGCGCAGAGAGCATCATGAAGAACAAGGAACACACCAGGCAGGTCCGAGATACTGTTGTGAAGAAGTTTAAAGCCGGATTTGGATACAAAAAGATTTCCCAAGCTTTAAACATCCCAAGGAGCACTGTGCAAGCGATAATATTGAAATGGAAGGAGTATCAGACCACTGCAATCTACCAAGACCTGGCCGTCCCTCTAAACTTTCAGCTCATACAAGGAGAAGACTGATCAGAGATGCAGCCAAGAGGCCCATGATCATGATGAACTGCAGAGATCTACAGCTGAGGTGGGAGACTCTGTCCATAGGACAACAATCAGTCGTATATTGCACAAATCTGGCCTTTATGGAAGAGTGGCAAGAAGAAAGCCATTTCTTAAAGATATCCATAAAAGTGTCGTTTAAAGTTTGCCACAAGCCACCTGGGAGACACACCAAACATGTGGAAGAAGGTGCTCTAGTCAGATGAAACCAAAATTGAACTTTTTGGCAACAATGCAAAACGTTATGTTTGGCGTAAAAGCAACACAGCTGAACACACCATCCCCACTGTCAAACATGGTGGTGGCAGCATCATGGTTTGGGCCTGCTTTTCTTCAGCAGGGACAGGGAAGATGGTTAAAATTGATGGGAAGATGGATGGAGCCAAATACAGGACCATTCTGGAAGAAAACCTGATGGAGTCTGCAAAAGACCTGAGACTGGGACGGAGATTTGTCTTCCAACAAGACAATGATCCAAAACATAAAGCAAAATCTACAATGGAATGGTTCAAAAATAAACATATCCAGGTGTTAGAATGGCCAAGTCAAAGTCCAGACCTGAATCCAATCGAGAATCTGTGGAAAGAACTGAAAACTGCTGTTCACAAATGCTCTCCATCCAACCTCACTGAGCTCGAGCTGTTTTGCAAGGAGGAATGGGAAAAAATGTCAGTCTCTCGATGTGCAAAACTGATAGAGACATACCCCAAGCGACTTACAGCTGTAATCGCAGCAAAAGGTGGCGCTACAAAGTATTAACTTAAGGGGGCTGAATAATTTTGCACGCCCAATTTTTCAGTTTTTGATTTGTTAAAAAAGTTTGAAATATCCAATAAATGTCGTTCCACTTCATGATTGTGTCCCACTTGTTGTTGATTCTTCACAAAAAAAATATTACTTTATGTTTGAAGCCTGAAATGTGGCAAAAGGTCGCAAAGTTCAAGGGGGCCGAATACTTTCGCAAGGCACTGTATATATATATATATATATGAATAAAAATCGGTTTCTAAACTACATTAATGTGGATTACAGATAATCATGAATGAATTGTGAATAATGATGAGTGAGAAAGTTATAAATATCATACCTACCTCCCAAAGAAATGCTAACCTCCCCTGTTATTGGTAATGGTGAGATGTTAGCATGTCTTGATATGATCTTTGTGCCTCTAACTTTCTCACTCATCATCATTTCTCACTCACTCGTCACAAGCTTGATGTAGTCATTGCGTGCTAGGAATATGGGACCAAATACTACTCACTACTTTAATACACATACTGTAAGTAAATTAGACCCAATACTTGTGGTTCCCTAAAATGGGGGGACTATGTACAAAAGGTGCTGTGATTTCTAAAATGGTTCACACGATATAGATAACAATGCCCTCAAATGAAAGCTAACCTTCTGCACATTAACCTCATAGTCATTGTGTCATTTCAAATCCAAAGTGCTGGAGTACAGAGCCAAAACGAAACGTGTTGCTGTCCAAATACTTTTGGACCTCACTGTATGTGGGCCTGGCCTTCACCCATGTATGTCTCCAGCTCGGGACGAGGGCCACCCCCAGGAGCCTGATGAGCCGCTGATAGACGAGTGCTGCCTGCTGCCCAGCCAGCTGCTGGTTCCCAGCATGGACTGGCTGCCCGTCAATGACGGCATCATCTGCAAGCTGCAGGGCAAGCAACCTCTGCGGCTGCAGTTTGGCAAGCCCTACAGCCTTCCGGGTCTCAACTCCACCGCCCAGGTGGAGATCTTCTCTAGGTGAGACCCACAGGAGCAGGCTAGCTGGCATTTAGAAAAGTTTTTTTTTAGGGTACCTGGTAGACTTTTTAGGGTTTCAATTGGGGATAGTGCTCAAGTGACCAAGGCAGTAGCCCTGTACTATGTTGACGCAAAAATTCTAAACACTGTTGTCATTGGATCACCATTTGGGGTCAGATGAAGCTCAGCCTGCTGTAAAGTTGAAAAAGTAACAGCCCATTTGCTAAAAATGTGCGTTTCCAGGAGCCCAGGGGCCCAGAGGATGGATAACCTACGTTGTCTCCACATGGGAGTCTGCCCCACAGAGGAGAGCAAAGCCTGCACCCGGTCAGACACCAACTTGCTCTTTCACCCACTCACTAGCACTTGCATCTTTCCCTTATTTCTACCTTAACATTATATCATAACGTCAGCATATCCCTCTACATGTAACGTTACACTTTAAGAACCTTTTTGTTGGTCCAAAGCAAGCAACAATTTGAAGATTCTCTTTTCCCGACCCTGCTTTTTCAATATTTATTCTCTCTTTCTCTCTCTCCACCTCAGGTGTGGCTGTGTGACCATGCTCCGCTCGCCCAACAAGACCAACGCAATGAAGCAGTGGGAGCAACGCTGGATCAAGAACTGCCTGTGCGGAGGCCTCTGGAGAAGGATTCCCTCCACACTGTCCTGAGATCAGTCAACGGACAACTATTGACTCTGACAAGCCCATGGCCACCGCAAACCCCGACTCTAGATCAGCCTTTGGAGTTTGGACAGTAGATTGCACAGCGCTGCTGCCTCCTAGCAGATGTCACGAAGGACAGATTCCATATCCAATATGATGAAGTATATCAATGCAGTTGTATTGCACATATGGCCATTTGGAAAGGCTGTGATCATGCCATCATTGTTTCCTACCTGTAAGTAGGAACCACGTTTTTCATGTCCCTTTTTATATGCAAACGCGTGTCAAGAAAATAAAGCTTCTTGAGGACCTTACGGGTGAGAGGTGTGACATTTTTACTTTCAATCCTATTTGGATGCTTTTGCACATATTTTCATGTACATTGTGCATTGATGTCAATGGGAGATTTGCACAATAATTAGGATTTGGTCCTTGGTGGTTTGTGTGTCAGATGTAGTTGGACATTTGTGCCACATGGGGGCACTAGACATCTCGTGTGTGTGTGTGTGTGTATAGAACCTAATCTGGTTTTAGTCCTGTCATGTGCACCAGGGATTAGATGAAGGAACTAATAATGAGTGGAATTAACTGAAGATGGTTTTATATCAAAATGAAGGGTTTTACTTCCCACTCCCAGAAGAGGTTCTGTTTAATAAAAAAGGACTAGAGATTTTTCAAACACAAATTATTTTCTTTGAAGTCATATCTCAGTCCCTGAAATAGCTAGAATGAAATTGACTGTCTAGTCTGGCCAACTTTGAAAGATCTTGTCTAGCCAATTCAGGGTAAAGAGTGTCGGTTTTTATTTAAATTGACCAGAAGATTTAAACATTTCAAAGCATGATTTAAAATGTACTTTCATCTATATCATTTTCAAACACAATTTTGTCCAGGTCCAAGTGAAATAAGATTGATTTACACAGGGAATGTCTCTGAATCAATTTTACAAGAGAGAACTGCCTGTCTATTTCCCAATAATATAAAGTCAAAGCAATTTGCACTCAAATTAATACTTCCTATGGACCACTGCTTTACATACTATCAGAAGAACCGCTTGGTTCACCCCATAAAACAAAATAATATATTAGACGAACTCCCCTCTATATTCAACCACCAAAATAGTGCCTCCTACCATTGGCACACTGCTCACCTCAACCAAACCCCTTCAGGTGAACTCTGTGCCCTCCTTCTGTCTTTCGCTCCGTTGTGGTTGGCTGCTTGCCCTCGCCTCATGAGGTCTCCACACAATCAGGTCACCTTGATGGGCGCACCTTTCTGAGATGAAGCCAAAGGCCAATTTATCCTGTCTATCTCCTGTTGGACAATAAAGTTGTATTCAGTTCTGTTAATATATCTCTTAGAGAAATGAATGACCTGAGTGACTTAGTGAAGCTAATTATGGGGATAACTGGGTGTGTGGTATTAGGTGGTATAAAGAGTGTATCTACAGTAGATAGTATCCATCCGATGTTCAGGGTTATATTAGTATCGTGGCCCTACAGCAGGGTACAACATTACAGAATGTTCAGTGAGATACCGTATGTATTCTGTAGAACATATATAATGCTTTCATGTCGTGAAGTAGCACATTGGCTCATCTCAATTCACAATATTTTCACCCGCAACATTCGGGAACATTTGAATACATCTCTTGCACAGGGCAAGAGATGTATTCAGGGTTAAATGGATGTCTGTATTCAAAGAGGTATCGACACATGGTTCTCGATCTCACAACCGGAGGAACAGCCTCTCCCTACAGGTGTGCCTCAGCCTGAACTGTGAGGTAATACCCCTTAGGACTACTACCCTGCTCACCGTACTCAAAAGACCCAACACAGAAGGGCTTTGACTTCTATTCCATGAGCCTCAGGGGATCCACACATCCCATTTGACAGTTACTCTCAGCTTCTGCAATAAGGTTACCAAAAGATACTGTCAAAGAGCATTAAATCGAGAGAAGCAGTATCTTTCATGTTGTAGCAGATACTGATACTAATATCGTCAGACAGTTTCCTGGGGACAGTGTAGAAAAGATAGGTTGAACTGAACAGATTTAGAATCATCTTCTTGGACTCCTAGGCCCACACACCAATGCTGTAGTGTGTTTTATGGTCGCCTCATGATCTTGTTTTACAGTATACAGTAACAGTAGGGGAGAGTTTAGTCTCTCATCACTGACTATTAGAGGTTTTTCCCCCGCAATTGCTACGTCCCCGTCACGCCAGGACAATCTGGTTGCCACAATGACGCTTTCTCAATATGGGATTTAGCTCGCCTGGTGTGCATTTTTGGAGAAATTCCATTTTCCCTTAAGCGTATATCCCGCCCACGTCGCACACCGGGCAACCTGAATCAAGTGCCCTTTAAAATCAGAGTTTTGAAACGCCAGTCTTGAAGTGCTGTAAATGTTGGTTGCGTAATAGACGTGTGATTGAATTAGGCTTGATTGAAGTGAATGCTGGCGAGACTTGAGAGCACTTATAGGCTCTGGGTGGGAAGGCTCTTAACTAGACCTTCTGAGGGTGGAGATTAGGCCTAACTATCAGGCTGTTTTATCCCAAAACTCTTAGATCACTTCCTTTCCTTGTCTCCTTTTCTTTGCAAACATGCACTCAGGCAAAGGACTGAATTTTTGTGCACAACATAGAAATTGAATAGAAATTGAAAACCCTGACATTCTTCTCTTTCTATTTTTCTCTCTCTTTCAAACCCTCCATTCCTCTTCTCTACCAAGTCCTTTCAGATCAGGAGACAAGGAAACAAGGGGACATCTTGGGATGTAGCCATGCCTCCTGTTGGTCTCCCAGTGCCAGGAGTCCTCTGAAAGCTCAGTGGAGAGGAGAGACCAACCGAACAGACTGATTCCACTGACTGAGCAGAGCAGCCGATGGCACAGGCAGTGGCGACTGGTGAGTCGTCGAGGGTAAGTTCATGCGAGGCAGCTGTTTCTTCTCGCCCTCTGTCGAGGCATCCGCGCAACGACTCTGCAGCGGGCGAGCCCAGGGAACAACGAGGGAAGAGAAGGAGGGAGGAGAGGGAAAAATCAATCACAATGCGATCAGTCAATGCAGGACCATAAACACTGAGAGGGAGGGCGAACGGTAGTGCATTTCCACCACGTTATCGGCTTTTGTTTAATCAGCTCAAGAGACGGATAGATCCTTTGGGGGTTCTTCCTTCTACAGTCATGTGGGAATACAAAGGGTAGAAATTGGCAATGTGCTGTACTGAAAAGAAAACACGCATTTGTGTACAACTGATAACTAAATAAAAAGTGTTGAGGCAGGGGATGCCTCGACAGGGAATATTAGGCTTTATTTGCCGTATTCTCAATTAAACAGAGAGTGTTATGTTGAGTTGAGCTGCCTTCGTATGCCAGGTGGAAGACTGTATTGTCATCTAGTCTATTCATTTCGGTTGAGATTCAGAGTCGGAATTGAGGATGAAATCCATTGAGGTTCAGAAACCCTTTTTTTTTCTTCAAAGGAAGGTCAAAACAGCAGCATACATGCATACAGTAACAGTGTGCCATAGGTCGTGGACGAATTCCCACTAGGTTTTCCTGGCCGGTGTCCCAGCAGTCCCTTACTAAAAACAATGTACAGTATATTGTTGTAACAAAGGCCTTCATGGACGTCAGCCTGTGACACCTTTCACCTGGGTGGAATGGGGAGGACAATATCAAAACACTTTTCATTTTTCTTTCCTTCTCCATATAAAGTGTAGCACTTTATACAGTCTCCCTCTCTCCTTCTAACTACCCCCCAGTGATGTATTCTGGGTAACATTTCAGTACCGCTGCCCGAAATAAGGATGACACAACACATTCATAAACAATTCATTGCACCTTTCCTACCTATATTTAAACATAAATGCTTAACCCAATGACTGCTGGTAGGCTCTGTGTAGTGCTCTTGCAAAGTTTTAAATAATAAATAGACTAAATAGTAAATAGACTATTGGTCCAAAGAGGAATGTATCTGGTGTGGAGAGTAAGAGGGCTTGCCCAGCCTAGCAGCAGTAGTTAATGGCCCAGTGTTTGGTTGGATGAGACTAAACGGCTGGATGGAGCTCATTCATTAGCTGTCTGCCTCGCAGGTGGCCCTGGTGTGTGTGTGTGTGTGTGTGTGTGTGTGTGTGTGTGTGTGTGTGTGTGCGCGTGGATACTGGCCCTGGTGTGTGTGTTCATGGGTGCATGAACTGTATGTATGTTGTGAGTCCGACTGCAAGAGGTTTCCCTTGGGGGTCCACGACGACCAACCGGTGACCGATGTCAATTAAAAATCCCCTTCATTAAGTGAGAAGAGATCCTCTGGCTTGGAATGATGACACTTAAACAACCGCCGCCATTCCCCACTCACTGTTGCACATTTCCCTGTCTGCATTGAGCGTGGGTGTCAGTGCAGATATGAGGCTTTTCACACTGGCAGGCAGAATTGAGCGACGCATTGGCTCACACCACCCGCCGTGACATTTTGGATCAATTTCCGGGTCCTGCTCACACAGTTGCTTTACAATGTGGTGCAATTGCTGCTCGGTGGAAATACTTGCTCGTGTAGCACTGCGTTATGCTGAGTTTTCGGACATGTATATTGTTAGTCATTTATGCCCGTGAGACTCCATCGGCTCCCTCCTGTTGTAACGCTAAACTTGCCAGGGTCAAACGTGCACAGAAATTATGTTCTTAAAGATAGATAGGTGTGCTCAAAGGGTATAGCCTACTGATCCATTTTATAATAGCTGTAGCCTATGATAAGGACTATGGGGGATGTGTTGCAGGCACAGGCAGTGTCTAGGCTGCAATGCTGGTATATCATATTGTCCCCAAATAAAACCCGCAGAAAATCCTGCAAGACAGAGGCAAGAGGTGTAGGGCTAAGGCAAGCACCGCCGACTCTCCGGTGGACAATGCTGTGTGGCATGCATGTGGTGCAGATTAGGAGGATCGTTTTTCGTTGAAAGGCAGTGAGTGCGTGTCTGCTGCAATTACCTGATTGGTGGGAGAATCTCTAAAAATGGACGTGCTGCACAGATGCATGTTCGTGGTCCCAAACAAAGACTCCTTGAAGTTATTCTGGTGTAAAACTACAGCGCGGAGCAATCAAAGGAATATGAGGGAGAGAGAGTATGCATGAGAGCAGACTGACACCATGTGTCCCTAAAATGATGGTGGGGGAAGAAGCCGTCTTTCTCTCACATTGGCTGTAACACACACGCATACGAACTACACAAAAGGCTACGCACTTCACAAAAGGCTACACACTCACACCCCTCCCCGCTTCTTCTGCTCTCATATTCTTTTTGCAGTAGCCTATGCATCATTGACAGCCCCCCGTTCCCCCATGACGGAATACTAGGGCTGTAAATAGACAGGTTATCAATTATTATCTGTCATCTATCTAGCCAAGGTCAGGAGCAAGACCACAGTATCCGAGGCAACCTTTTGAACCAGGAGCGGTGCAAGGCATTTCTCGCTGAATCGCCAGTGTTGCCCAAGTCAAAAGCCCCCTGAGGCCGGGGGAATCGTGCATTTTCACTCCACCAGAGCTGCACCCACTACACGCTTTCTTCGGGATCGCTCCGTGTGAAACGCGAGCAGAAAAAAAGAAAGTGAAATGGAACTGAGTGGCTGTGAGAAACGTTGACATTATTTCCACTTGCGGTGCGTAAAGGGGGAACAGCGGCAGTAGTAGCCTAGTCTTAACCATCACATCTATTCCTCGTGCTATATCTAATCAATTAACTTTAGCTGATTTTCAATTCATTATTTGTATTTAGGCTACGTAGAGCCTAGGTGAGTTTTGGTGTTTATTATTCTCTTACAAGGATTGTATGCTTTAAATGTGTGTGTTTTTTAAACTTGATGTCTGATATGCATAGACTAGGCTAATTGATCGAATTAATTGTAGCTCTTTCACTGTGTGCATGTAAAGCAACCATCATAAAAGATCATGATATTTTCAGCCATGTGCTGTTTATAGTCATATGGGTAGCCTGCCCTAGTGATTCATATAAAATGTGATTCCCATATGGATTTGAGGTATAGGCTATTGCCTCACTCACCAGACAGCACGGTTTTTGTCGTTGTGCCCATGTAACCGCCGTTAATTGTTGGTGTCCTGACGCTTAGCATACATTAAAATATACAAATCAATGCAGCGGTTTTTATCTCTGGATTTCTGTCAATTGATAAGCACCGCACGTTGTATGGCAGCTCTACACCTAGGAGCTAATGCTTGGAATTTGTTTTATTGTTGCACCAACTATGCTCATGTCTGCCTGTGTGTGTGTGTGTCTGTCTGTCTGTATCTACCTACTTACAGTACATACCTACCATAGTTGTATAGCTAAGTTAATTAAGTTGCATTACTGTAGAAGGTTATTTGTTTGTTTTGGAATTGAATCCTCTTTATCAGTCTGATCCTGCCTTAGTTATACACTGCCACTCTTATCCCTGCAATCAATAATAAGTTGTGAGGAGGTCCTGTGGATGTCCCGAAATGGTCGCCTAAAGTCGTCAGGTCCCCTGGTTTTTTGTCTAGTTCCCAGTTTGTCCCGGGACGTTTTTTTAGGACATTCTTGTGACATTGTGTCATGGTCCCCTGGAGGTTTAATCTAGTTCCTGGTTTGTCCCGAGGACGTTCTTTGGACGTTGTGTCATAGTCTCCTAGAGGTTTTGTCTTGTTCCCGGTTTGTCCCGAGGATGTTCTTGGGATGTTGTGTCATAGTATCCTGGAGGTTTTGTCTTGTCCCGGGGCGTCCCGAGGACATTGTGTCTTGGTCCTCTGGAGGTTTTTTTGTCTAGTTACCGGGTTTGTCCTGGGGACGTCACCTGATGGTCTCATCAACAGCAGCAGTGTGTATTTTTATTCATACAGTTTTAAGATGTAACATGTCCTCAGCTGGGATTTGAACTCATAATCTCTTGGTTCATAGCATTCCGATAATCCTGCTTCTCCACCATGTCTGGATCAGTGACTGATTTAGACAAAACCTCCAGGGGACCATGACACAACGTCCCAAGAACTGGAAACTAGAATAAAATCCCCCTTTGGGACCATCACGCGATGTCCTAAAGACTAGTAAAATGAACATCCTGAGAACGTCCTAAAAAGGTCCTGACATGGTCCTCAGTGACGTCCTGGGAGCTTACAGGGAACTAGACAAAGGTCCCCCAGAGAATATTCTCTTGGGACCATCACATGATGTCCTAAGGAATAGTAAAATGAACGTCCTGAGAACATCCTAAAATGATCCTGACATGGTCCTCAGTGATGTCCTAGGAACTTAAAGGGAACTAGACAAAGGTCCCAAGGAGAACGTTCCCTTGGGATCGTCATGCGATGTTCTTAGAATGTTCTCAGAACGTCAGAGGGATAACGTTGCACCGACAACACCCTTAAGGGACCTGATGGAAACGTGGTTGAATGTCCTCAGAATGTCTCTGGTTTGTTGGGATTAAAATTGGTGAGTTACAGGGTACCTCAACCAACTGTTATGTTGTAGGTGGGTGGAACTGTCTCCAAAACATATTATTTTAGCAATACATAAACATCGAACATCATTCAAATGTTTTCCTGCTTGCTTTTAATAAGATGTTGGAACCCCTGATTTCAGCCTCCTCCTAAAGGAGCCTCCAACTTTGTATAGAAAAGTGTTGTTTTGCTCTGGAGCAAGGACAGCATTGCCCACTGCAACACTCCACACAAACAATGTGAAGGAATTGTGTAAAAAAAAAAATCTTGCTTTTTGTCTTAGACTGAGGGACCATTTTGACTCCCACTTGAGAGCAACAATAGCCCCAGGGAAGACAGCTGTGATCTGCCATTTTCTAATCCGTCTTGTTTAATTGAAAGACTCCCCATTCAAACCCTCTCGCTGACTGTCAAACAGGTTTTCTGACCACAGACATACACAGACCTCAGTTTGTTTGAGGCACTGTCTACACCCCCTTCCTCTCCTCTCCTCTCCACGCACACACACACACACACACACACACACACACACACACACACACACACACACACCTCTCGCTCTCTCGCTCTCTCCCTCTTTTAAGGAAAATCTGGCTCCTCTAGATAAACATGTCTCTTCCCCAATGAAAGACGAGCACTCTGTTGGCATTTTACCTCCCTCACTCTAGGGTTGTCTTGTCAAGTATCTTGGCACTTGTATTTTCCCTACACAAACAGCACTTTCTTTTTGAGGGATTATGTAACACATTTATGCACCACACATAACAGCTGCATTACTGCTACACTATGTCAATTGCAAGTTGGTATCACCACATACCCTATTTCAACCTGTAGATGTTGATGTAAGCTGACATAAGCAGTTGTAAATGTTTGTACAGTGCATGGTGTTATAAATCAGTCATCAATGTCTTATTTATATATATATATATATATATATATATATATATATATATATCGAGAGAGAGAGAGAGCCTTATTTATTTTGTTTTTGTATTCCTCCATATTGTACATATTCTGATTCCTAAATATCAAAATCCGTCAGACCTCAACAGGGGTCTAATGTCAAGATGAGATGCACCTATATATATCATATGTATCAATCTACACAACAGATGGTGTGGGACATGGACTGATCCCCACATTGCACTGCTGTTGAGGTATGAAAACCTCAGACACATTTGAACATTCTCTTGGCAAAACAAAATAAGAAAATGAGAACCTCACTGTCACATTTTTGCTATTCTTCAGTACCTACATTAAGACGGCTAGCAATACCTTTCCAGAAACGTCTAGAACCTGATCTCATCGCCTGCTGGTTAGAATAATTAGCTGCTAGCAGAGAAGGCTAACAGTTAGTACCACTGTACCCATGGAGAGAGTCTGTTCCAGGCTTGGCTTCTCACCTGTATGCTCGGAATGCTAGCGAGACTGGCTGTGTGCGTGATTGGCCAAAGTCAGCACTAGTTAGTTACTTTGGCATCATCCTCTCTGTATTTATGGGTTTTCAGCACTAGTTGGCCTCCCGAGTAGCGCAGCGGTCTAAGGCATTGCATCGCAGTGCAAGAGGTGTCACTATAGTACCTGGTTCGAATCCAGGCTGTATCACATCCGGCCGTGATTGGGAGTCCCATAGGGCGGCACACAATTGTGTTACGATGAGTGAATGAGGACCCAAAAGCGAACTAACTTAAACAGAGCTTCTTTAATAACCAAACATAGGTAGGCTCAGATAGACCGGCAGATTCCGACAGGACAGGACAAGGTTACAGCAAACATGACGATAGTCTGGTTCAGGCATGAAACACAACAAACAAGAATCCGACAAGGACAGGAACAAAAACAGAGAGAGATATAGGGACCTAATCAGAGGGAAAAAGGGAACAGGTGGGAAACGGGGTGAATGGGTAGTTAGGAGGAGACAAGGCACAGCTGGGGGAAAGAGGGGGAGAAAAGGTAACCTAACAACGACCAGCAGAGGGAGACAGGGTGAAGGGAAAGGACAGAAACACACAACATGACAATACATGACAGTACCCCCCCACTCACCGAGCGCCTCCTGGCGCACTCGAGGAGGAAACCTGGCGGCAACGGAGGAAATCCTCGATCAGCGCACGGTCCAGCACGTCCCGAGAGGGAACCCAACTCCTCTCCTCAGGACCGTACCCCTCCCAATCAACGAGGTACTGGTGACCACGGCCCCGAGGACGCATGTCCAAAATCCTGCGGACCCTGTAGATGGGTGCGCCCTCGACAAGGATGGGGGGGGGGGGGGGGGGGGGGAGACGAGCGGGGGCGCGAAGAACGGGCTTAATACAGGAGACATGGAAGACCGGGTGGACGCGACGAAGGTATCGCGGAAGAAGAAGTCGAACTGCGACAGGATTAATGACCCGAGAAATACGGAACGGACCAATGAACCGCGGGGTCAACTTGCGAGAAGCCGTCTTAAGGGGAAGGTTCTGAGTGGAGAGCCAAACTCTCTGACCGCGACAATATCTAGGACTCTTAGTTCTACGCTTATTAGCAGCCCTCACAGTCTGCGTCCTATAACGGCAAAGTGCCGACCTGACCCTCTTCCAGGTGCGCTCGCAACGTTGGACAAAAGCCTGAGCGGAGGGGACGCTGGACTCGGCGAACTGAGATGAGAACAGCGGAGGCTGGTACCCGAGGCTACTCTGAAAAGGAGATAGCCCGGTCGCAGACGAAGGAAGCGAGTTGTGGGCGTATTCTGCCCAGGGGAGCTGTTCTGACCAAGACGCAGGGTTGCGAAAAGAAAGACTGCGTAAGATGCGACCAATAGTCTGATTGGCCCGTTCTGCTTGACCGTTAGACTGGGGGTGAAAGCCGGAAGAGAGACTGACGGAAGCCCCAATCAAACGGCAAAACTCCCTCCAAAATTGAGACGTGAATTGCGGACCTCTGTCCGAAACGACGTCTGACGGAAGGCCATGAATTCTGAAAACATTCTCGATGATGATTTGTGCCGTCTCTTTAGCAGAAGGAAGCTTAGCAAGGGGAATGAAATGAGCCGCCTTAGAGAACCTATCGACAACCGTAAGAATAACAGTCTTCCCCGCTGACGAAGGCAGTCCGGTGACAAAATCTAAGGCGATGTGAGACCACGGTCGAGAGGGAATGGGAAGCGGCCTGAGACGGCCGGCAGGAGGGGAGTTACCGGACTTAGTCTGCGCGCAGACCGAACAAGCAGCCACGAAACGACGCGTGTCATGCTCCTGGGTGGGCCACCAAAAACGCTGGCGAATGGAAGCAAGCGTACCCCGAACGCCAGGGTGGCCGGCTAACTTGGCAGAGTGAGCCCACTGAAGAACGGCCAGACGAGTAGGAACGGGAACGAAAAGAAGGTTCCTAGGACAAGCGCGCGGCGACGGAGTGTGAGTGAGCGCTTGCTTTACCTGCCTCTCAATTCCCCAGACAGTCAACCCGACAACACGCCCCTCAGGGAGAATCCCCTCGGGGTCAGTGGAGGCTACTGAAGAACTGAAGAGACGAGATAAAGCATCAGGCTTGGTGTTCTTAGAGCCCGGACGATAAGAAATCACGAACTCGAAACGAGCGAAAAACAGCGCCCAACGCGCCTGACGCGCATTAAGTCGTTTGGCAGAACGGATGTACTCAAGGTTCCTATGGTCAGTCCAAACGACAAAAGGAACGGTCGCCCCCTCCAACCACTGTCGCCATTCGCCTAGGGCTAACCGGATGGCGAGCAGTTCGCGGTTTCCCACATCATAGTTACGTTCCGACGGCGACAGGCGATGAGAAAAATACGCGCATGGGTGGACCTTGTCGTCAGAGAGGGAGCGCTGAGAAAGAATGGCTCCCACGCCCACCTCTGACGCGTCAACCTCGACAACGAACTGTCTAGAGACGTCAGGTGTAACAAGGATAGGAGCGGATGTAAAACGATTCTTGAGGAGATCAAAAGCTCCCTGGGCGGAAACGGACCACTTAAAGCACGTCTTGACAGAAGTAAGGGCTGTGAGAGAAGCTGCCACCTGACCGAAATTACGGATGAAACGACGATAGAAGTTCGCGAAGCCGAGAAAGCGCTGCAGCTCGACGCGTGACTTAGGGGCGGGCCAATCAATGACAGCTTGGACCTTAGCGGGATCCATCTTAATGCCTTCAGCGGAAATAACAGAACCGAGAAATGTGACGGAGGAGGCATGAAAAGTGCACTTCTCAGCCTTCACAAAAAGACAATTCTCTAAAAGGCGCTGGAGGACCCGTCGAACGTGCTGAAGATGAATCTGGAGTGACGGTGAAAAAATCAGGATATCGTCAAGGTAAACGAAAACAAAGATGTTCAGCATGTCTCTCAGGACATCATTGACTAATGCCTGAAAGACAGCTGGAGCGTTAGCGAGGCCGAAAGGAAGAACCCGGTATTCAAAGTGCCCTAACGGAGTGTTAAACGCCGTCTTCCACTCGTCCCCCTCCCTGATGCGCACGAGATGGTAAGCGTTACGAAGGTCCAACTTAGTGAAAAACCTGGCTCCCTGCAGGATCTCGAAGGCTGAAGACATAAGAGGAAGCGGATAACGATTCTTAACTGTTATGTCATTCAGCCCTCGATAATCTATGCAGGGGCGCAGAGACCCGTCCTTCTTCTTGACAAAAAAAAACCCCGCTCCGGCGGGAGAGGAGGAGGGGACTATGGTACCGGCGTCAAGAGCTACAGACAAATAATCCTCGAGAGCCTTACGTTCGGGAGCCGACAGAGAGTATAGTCTACCCCGGGGGGGAGTGGTTCCCGGAAGGAGATCAATACTACAATCATACGACCGGTGTGGAGGAAGAGAGGTGGCCCTGGACCGACTGAACACCGTGCGCAGATCGTGATATTCCTCCGGCACCCCTGTCAAATCACCAGGCTCCTCCTGTGAAGAAGAGACAGAGGAAACAGGAGGGATAGCAGACATTAAACATTTCACATGACAAGAGACGTTCCAGGAGAGGATAGAATTACTAGACCAATTAATGGAAGGATTATGACAAACTAGCCAGGGATGGCCCAAAACAACAGGTGTAAAAGGTGAACGAAAAATCAAAAAAGAAATTGTTTCGCTATGATTACCAGAAACAGTGAGGGTTAAAGGTAGCGTCTCACGCTGAATCCTGGGGAGAGGACTACCATCCAGGGCGAACAAGGCCGTGGACTCCCTTAACTGTCTGAGAGGAATGTCATGTTCCCGAGCCCAGGTCTCGTCCATAAAACAGCCCTCCGCCCCAGAGTCTATTAAGGCACTGCAGGAAGCTGACGAACCGGTCCAGCGTAGATGGACCGACAAGGTAGTGCAGGATCTTGAAGGAGAGACAGGAGTAGTAGCGCTCACCAGTAGCCCTCCGCTTACTGATGAGCTCTGGCTTTTACTGGACATGAAGTGACAAAATGACCAGCAGAACCGCAATAGAGACAGAGGCGGTTGGTGATTCTCCGTTCCCTCTCCTTAGTCGAGACGCGGATACCTCCCAGCTGCATAGGCTCAGCTCCCGAGCCGGCAGAGGAAGATGGTAGTGATGCGGAGAGGGGGGCAACGGAGAACGCGAGCTCCTTTCCACGAGCTCGGTGACGAAGATCAACCCGTCGCTCAATGCGAATAGCGAGTTCAATCAAGGAATCCACGCTGGAAGGAACCTCCCGGGAGAGAATCTCATCCTTTACCTCTGCGCGGAGACCCTCCAGAAGACGAGCGAGCAAAGCCGGCTCGTTCCAGCCACTGGAGGCAGCAAGAGTGCGAAACTCAATAGAGTAGTCTGTTATGGATCGATTGCCTTGACATAGGGAAGACAGGGCCCTGGAAGCCTCCTCCCCAAAAACAGATCGATCAAAAACCCGTATCATCTCCTCCTTAAAGTCCTGATACTGGTTAGTACACTCAGCCCTTGCCTCCCAGATTGCCGTGCCCCACTCACGAGCCCGTCCAGTAAGGAGAGATATGACGTAGGCGACACGAGCAGTGCTCCTGGCGTAAGTGTTGGGCTGGAGAGAAAACACAATATCACACTGGGTGAGGAACGAGCGGCATTCAGTGGGCTCCCCAGAGTAACACGGCGGGTTATTGATTCTGGGCTCCGGAGATTCGAAAGCCCTGGAAGTGGCCGGTGGATCGAGGCGGAGATGGTGAACCTGTTCTGTGAGGTTGGAGACTTGGGTGGCCAGGGTCTCAACGGCATGTCGAGCAGCAGACAATTCCTGCTCGTGTCTTCCTAGCATCGCTCCCTGGATCTCGACGGCTGAGTGGAGAGGATCCGAAGTCGCTGGGTCCATTCTTGGTCGGATTCTTCTGTTACGATGAGTGAATGAGGACCCAAAAGCGAACTAACTTAAACAGAGCTTCTTTAATAACCAAACATAGGTAGGCTCAGATAGACCGGCAGATTCCGACAGGACAGGACAAGGTTACAGCAAACATGACGATAGTCTGGTTCAGGCATGAAACACAACAAACAAGAATCCGACAAGGACAGGAACAAAAACAGAGAGAGATATAGGGACCTAATCAGAGGGAAAAAGGGAACAGGTGGGAAACGGGGTGAATGGGTAGTTAGGAGGAGACAAGGCACAGCTGGGGGAAAGAGGGGGAGAAAAGGTAACCTAACAACGACCAGCAGAGGGAGACAGGGTGAAGGGAAAGGACAGAAACACACAACATGACAATACATGACACAATTGGCCCAGCGTCGTCTGGGTTTGGCCAGAGTAGGCCATCATTGTAAATACAAATTTGTTCATAATTGACTTGCCTAGTTAAATAAAGTTTTTTTTTAAATATAATTTAAAAAATAACAATTCTGTGCCAGAATAGGCCTATCAAGGTTTTGTATGTGTTGGCTATAATAATGAAGGAACCACTTTCAATGTGTGTCCACTCACTGGCAAATTTGGCATACACAAGTTGGCCTACCATGCCTGTAAACCATATGCTAAAGCAATGGAATCAGGAAAATAGATTAGTGTCTAGGTTCGGGTGCAGTTCGGGTCCTCAAAGGCCGCTGGTTGTCCTGCTGATTTTTGGCTTTTAACCTGTGACTGATTTCTACCTGGAACAAGGTGTGTGCTCTTTCCAGGAAACCAGTAACATTCATTTGTCAATTAAATGCCAAAGAGAAACAAAAAAACAGCAATACTGCAGAACACGAGAGCCTGAGTTGTGCTCCCCAGGAGTTTTAAAATGTCATTCATTATCATGGACAGCCATGTGTTTTACCATTGACTACATGGCATTCAGAGCTCTTATCAATTTTAATGGAATAAATGCATTCATTATTTAAATTGAATCCATTTTAATATAGTCTATTAAAATAGCTAAGAAACGACCCTGAGCTCATTCAGTACTATAATTTTTTGTTGTTGTTAAACTTCAACTATGTGTTCTTTCAGGTTTGTCCACATCAGACGTCACAATGATGACTCCAAGAGACCCAAAGCCCAAGAAGAAACCGCCGAAAGACAGCTTGACTCTGTTGCCATGCTTCTATTTTGTAGAGGTGGGTAGAAAGATCAGCGTTATGATACAAAAGAAACAGGGAACTTCGACATGTAACAAACAACATGTTATAATGATAATCTTTGGTTGTATCTGATTGATTGATTGACTGAACGAATGAACGAACAGACAAATGAATGAACCAACTAACAAACACATATTGATTAACTCCATCAGAATATATTTGTCTGGCGCTCTGCGTTTCTCTCCCTCTCTGTGTCTTCTGGTTTGTCATTATCATGGGTGGATACATTTGGGTCAATACGCTGAAGCTGAGGATGAACTGCTTTCCTATCTTTTACGGTCACATGTCATTATTCTAAACGATCTGAACCTCATCTATTCAAGTATCTAGTTAGTCTATTTAGGGGAACCCTTCTGGTTCAAGACGCGAAACCTCTATATAGTTATCTTTAAGGTCAGAGTTAGTGGTAGTAAGTATAGTGACAAGTCTGACAGCAACCTTTCAGCTACACTTGCACTTCCTGTTTCCTGTTTCCCAGCTGCCCATTGTGGCTTCTTCTATGGTGTCGCTCTACTTCCTGGAGCTGACGGACCTGCTCCAGCCTGCCCAGGTAGGCTTCCGTTGCCATGACCGCATGCTGAGCATGCCCTACGTTGACGGTGGAGATGAGCTCATCCCTCTACTCATGCTGCTCAGCTTGGCCTTCGCTGGCCCCGCCGCTTCGGTGAGTACACCCCTCTGAACACACTTGCACTCGTGCAGACACACACACACACACACAAACACACAATGCTGCTCTGCCTGCATAAGTACCCATCTAAACACTCTCACACATGGCCTATGTGAAACACTATGTATAATTAAGCCATTATACACTCAAACTATATGGTGAAAAACATTCAGACAAAGTATAGTTGTCAAATATATAGGCTTACATTCAAATCAGACCATATAACATGGGACCAAGTTCACACATACCACATACAACAATCTAATACTCAAATAGCCCAGTCTCTGAGATGGTGTTCAACACAATGAGCAAGTCCAAATGTATTGATTAGTGCTGCCGTATCTCTTATTGTGTGATCTTGTTGTCTGGTCAGATCATGATGGGCGAGGGCCTGGTCTACTTCATGCAGTCACGCCTTAAGATCCGCCCCGGGGTGGAGGGCAGCATCAACGCCGGCGGGTGCAACTTCAACTCCTTCCTTCGGCGAACGGTGCGCTTCGTAGGTATGGTTCCACACTGTGGAGGAATGTCGCTTGTTCAGGGATATCTCCAGTGTGACAATGACTCCCTCTCGCTCGTTCTTTCTTGTTTTCACTACTCTCTCTTTCAACTCCCGTCACTCCTCCGCTCCCTCCTCTTTCTCTCAATCTCCCCGTATTTCTCTTCACATCACCACACACCCCTCTCTCTGTATTTCCGCTCTCCCTCTTCCTCCCTCTCTTTTCCTGTCATTCACCGTCCTCTCTTTTCACTCCCCTTTTTCTCTCTCGCCCTCTGTCTCTCCAGGTGTCCATGTGTTTGGGTTGTGTGCCACGGCTCTAATGACTGATGTGATTCAGTTGGCCACAGGTTATCACACTCCCTTCTTCCTGACTGTGTGCAAGCCCAACTACACACAGCCAGGGGTGGCCTGTGATAAAAACCCCTACATCACCAAGGACATCTGCTCCGGTCACGACCAGCACGCCATCGTCTCTGCCAGGTAGCTACATGACATGACATAACATAACCACCTGACCCAGGAAGGATTAAGGTTCTGTTACAGTATCCATACTAGAATACCAGTTTGAATTAAGCAATTGTTTTTGGCATTCATTGTTAGTAGTATGCTCGTCTGGATAATGGAACATAGCTTTTGTGTGTCCTCGTCTCTGTGTATCACTCATGCCGGAAGTCCCGATCAAAAAGACAGAGTGGTTCAAAGGCTCTCACTGAGGCAATATAAACACTGTAAAGGGGAAAAAAATGCATTGAGAAAAATTTATGATAGATATGAATTTAATGGGTTTTTAAGGAAATGATGTATTAAGTATTGGAATGCAGCCTTGAACAGAACATTGTATATACTCTGGCAGAGGATGAGTCTCAATACTCATGAAAAGCCTACTTTTCTTGTTTTCTTCCTCTCTGGACCACTGATCTGAACCAACTGGCTAGGTGAAATCCAAGACAAGTTTTCTGTTCCTCCATTTTGCTTCCAGATAATCCATCTCATCCAGTCTTAGATATACTAAGTGATCAGGAATTGGTGTTAGTAAGGAAGCCATTTTGGGGTGTTTCAACACAGATTCACAGATCAGTCATAGACAGATAAACAAGGATGTTTCGACACTGTACACTTAGACAGATACAGCACACCTTGACAACATCACCACAACAAGAATAACACACATTGTAGCAATGTGTAGGTGTGATCTTTATTTCACACTAGCACAGTTTTCTCCCCTTTCACATTGTGATCAAAGCTGTGGGACATATGGTGTCTGTCTGTCTGTCTGTCTGTCTGTCTGTCTGTCTGTCTGTCTGTCTGTCTGTCTGTCTGTCTGTCTGCTGCTCTTGCATTTCATCTCGCCACAAACACATTTTCTCTTTCTCGTCAGGAAAACCTTTCCCTCCCAGCACGCAACCCTGTCTGCCTTTGCTGCTGTGTACATATCAGTAAGTACACCTCCTGCAACAAATGCACTGTATGAAGTGTCACTGGATAGGTTTCCATCCATTGGCAACATATTTTCAAGCCAGTAATCAAACTCTGCACAAAAACGATGCATTTTCCCACCAGATATGGGTTTCCATCAAATTGACTTGTTGCGGATAAAAGGATGTCCGTGATGACGTTGTGCACATAAACATTGATTTTGCAGTTAAGTTCCCATGTATCGAATTTTAAAAAACAACAACAACCTAAGTGGGTTTCCAGCGCATTTTCAAATGTACTGATGGTTTTGTCACAGAAATGTTTTGCGCTATATAGCGAGTGTGCCCACTCTGGTCTTGGCACATGCACTCAAGCCAACAGCTCACAGATACAGTGTGGGCACTCTGAATAGGTTACTGACAGTACATGATGACATTATTATGGACAAAAGAGCAAGATCGTTTGTATTT
The DNA here is from genome assembly GCF_045791955.1 of Oncorhynchus clarkii lewisi. Lineage (NCBI taxonomy): Eukaryota > Metazoa > Chordata > Actinopteri > Salmoniformes > Salmonidae > Oncorhynchus > Oncorhynchus clarkii. The sequence goes on along the minus strand of NC_092151.1, from coordinate 56,803,392 downwards.
GTCAAACGGCAGCCAAGCTTCTATCATCATGTCACCAGAATAAGACCCTCGGTATTTATTGGAAAGGAGCATCAAGATCACCACCCTGTGAAGTTCATCATCATTTAAAAAATATCTGTAGCCTAATAAACTGCATTCTTTCCCGAGTTGTAGTAGGAGGACCACAGAACATATCATCGCGTGACTCCAAGTTTACTTTGATATGATGGTTATTACGTACACTCAGTGGCAAGTTGATTAGGCACACCCAACTATTGTTTAATTCATTTTTTAAATTTCACCTTTATTTAACCAGGTAAGCTTGTTGAGAACAAGTTCTCATTTACAACTGCGACCTGGCCAAGATAAAGCAAAGCAGTGCGACAGAAACAACAACACAGAGTTATACATGGACTAAACAAGCGTACAGTCAATAACACAATAGAGAAAAAATAAATTCTATATACAGTGTGTGCAAACGGCAAGGAGGTAAGGCAATAAATAGGCCATAGTAGCAAAGTAATTACAATTTAGCAGATTAACACTGGAGTGATAGATGAGCAGATGATGGTGTGTAAGTAGTGATACTGGTGAGCAAAAGAGCAGCAAGGTAAATAAAAAACAATATGGGGATAAGGTAGGTAGATTGGGTGGACTATTTACAGATGGACTATGTACAGCTGCAGCAATCGGTTAGCTGCTCAGATAGCTGATGTTTAAAGTTAGTGAGGGAAATGTAAGTCTCCAGCTTCAGCGATTTTTGCAATTTGTTCCAGTCACTGGCAGCAGAGAACTGGAAGGAAAGGCAGCCAAAGGAGGTGTTGGCTTTGGGGATGACCAGTGAGATATACCTGCTGGAGCGCGGGCTACGGGTGGGTGTTGTTATCATGATCAGTAAGCTGAGATAAGCCAGTGGGTCTGGCGACAAATATGTAGCGAGGGCCAGCCGACTAGAGCATACAGGTCGCAGTGGTGGGTGGTATAAGGCGCTTTGGTAACAAAACGGATGACACTGTGATAGACTACATCCAATTTGCTGAGTAGAGTATTGGAAGCTATTTTGTAGATGACATCGCCGAGGATCGGTAGGATAGTCAGTTTTACTAGGGTATGTTTGGCGGCTTGAGTGAAGGAGGCTTTGTTGCGGAATAGAAAGCCGATTCTAGATTTGATTTTGGATTGGAGATGTTTAATATGAGTCTGGAAGGAGAGTTTACTGTCTAGCCAGACACCTAGGTATTTGTAGTTGTCCACATATTCTAGGTCCGATCCGTCCAGAGTAGTGATGCTATTCGGGCGGGCGGGTGCGGGCAGCGAATGGTTGAAAAGCATGCATTTGGTTTTGCTAGCGTTTAAGAGCAGTTGGAGGCCACAGAAGGAGTGTTGTATGGCATTGAAGCTTGTTTGGAGATTAGTTAACACAGTGTCCAAAGAAGGGCCAGATGTATACAGAACGGTGTCGTCTGGGTAGAGGTGGATCAGGGAATCACCAGCTGCAAGAGCGACATCGTTGATATATACAGAGAAAAGAGTTGGCCCGAGAATTGAACCCTGTGGTACCCCCATAGAGACTGCCAGAGGTCCCGACAACAGGCCCTTCAATTTTACACACTGACCTCTGTCTACAAAGTAGTTGGTGAACCAGGCGAGGCAGTCATTTGTGAAACCAAGGCTATTGAGTCTGCCGATAAGAATGCGGTGATTGACAGAGTTGAAAGCCTTGGCCAGGTCGATAACGACGGCTGCACAGTACTGTCTTTTATCGATGCCGTTTATGATATCGTTTAGTACCTTGAGCATGGCTGAAGTGCACCCGTGACAGCTCGGAAACCGGATTGCACAGCGGAGAAGGTACGGTGGGATTCAAAATGGTCAGTGATCTGTTTATTAACTTGGCTTTCAAAGACTTTAGAAAGGCAGGGCAGGATGGATATAGGTCTGTAACAGTTAGGGTCTAGAGTGTCACCCCCTTTGAAGAGGGGGATGACCGCGTCAGCTCTCCAATCTTTAGGGATCTCGGACGAAACGAAAGAGAGGTTGAACAGACTGGTAATAGGGGTTGCAACAATGGTGGTGGATCATTTTTAGAAAGAAAGGTTCCAGATTGTCTAGCCCAGCTGATTTTTACGGGTCCAGGTTTTGCAGCTCTTTCAGAACATCTGTGATCTGGATTTGGGTGAAAGAGAAGCTGGGGAGGCTCGGGCAAGTAGCTGCGAGGGGTGCGGAGCTGTTGCCTGGGGTTGGGGTAGCCAGGAGGAAAGCATGGCCATCCGTAGAGAAATGTTTATTGAAATTTTCGATTATCATGGATTTATCGGTGGTGACCGTGTCGCCTAGCCTCAGTGCAGTGGGCAGCTGGGAGGAGGTGCTCTTGTTCTCCATGGACTTTACAGTGTCCCAAAATCTTTTGGAGTTAGAGCTACAGGATGCAAATTTATGTTTGAGAAAGCTATCCTTTGCTTTCCTGACTGACTGTGTGTATTGGTTCCTGACTTCCCTGAACAGTTGCATATCGTGGGGACTATTCAATGCAATTGCAGTCCGCAACAGGATGTTTTTGTGCTGGTCAAGGTCTGGAGTGAACCAAGGGCTATATCTGTTCTTAGTTCTACATTTGTTGAAAGGGGCATGCTTAGTTAAGATGGTGAGGAAATTACTTTTACAGAACAACCAGGCATCCTTGACTGACGGGATGAGGTCAATATCCTTCCAGGATACCTGGGCCAGGTCGATTAGAAAGGCCTGCTCGCAGAAGTGTTTTAGGGAGCGTTTGACGGTGATGAGGGGTGGTCGTTTGACCGCGGACCCGTAGCGGATGCAGGCAATGAGGCAGTGATCGCTGAGATCCTGATTGAAAACAGCAGAGGTGTATTTGGAGGGCAAGTTGGTCAGGATAATATCAGGGGGCCCATGTTTACGGATTTAGGGTTGTACCTGGTGGGTTCCTTGATAATTTGTGTGAGATTGAGGGCATCTAGTTTAGATTGTAGGACTGCTGGGGTGTGAAGCATATCCTAGTTTAGGCCACCTAACAGAACAAACTCTGAAGATAGATGGGGGGCAATCTATTCACATATGGTGTCCAGGGCACAGCTGGGAGTGGAGGGGGAGGGGGTCTATAACAGGCGGCAACAGTGAGAGACTTATTTCTGGAGAGATACATTTTTTTAATGAGAAGCTCGAACTGTTTGGGCATATAGACCTGGAAAGTATGACAGAACTTTGCAAGCTATCTCTGCAGTAGATTGCAACTCCTCCCCCTTTGGCAGTTCTATCTTGACGGAAAATGTTGTAGTTGGGTATGGAAATCTCAGAATTTTTGGTGGCCTTCCTAAGCCAGGATTCAGACAATGCAAGGACATCAGGGTTCGCGGAGTGTGCTAAAGCGGTGAGTAAAACAAACTTAGGGAGGAGGCTTCTGATGTTAACATGCGTGAAACCAAGACTTTTTCGATTACAGAAGTGAACAAATGAGAGTGCCTGGGGACACGCAGGGCCTGGGTTAGCCTCCACATCACCTGAGGAACAGAGGAGGAGTAGGATGAGGGTACGGCTAAAGGCTAGCAAAACTGGTCGTCTAGTGCGTTGGGGACAGAGAATAATAGGAGCAGATTTCTGGGCGTGGTAGAATAGATTCAGGGCATAATGTGCAAACAGGGGTTTGGTGGGTTGCGGTAAGCCCAGGCACTGAGTGATGATAAGAGAGGTTGCATCTCTGAACACGCTGGTTATACTGGGTGAGGTCACATGTGTGGGAGGTGGGACAAATGAGGTATCTAAGGAATGTACAGTGGGACTAGGGGCTCCGCAGTAAACTAAAACAATGATAATTATCCTAAACAACAGTATACAAGGCATATTGACATTTGAGAGAGACATAAAGTGAGGCATAAAGCAATCACAGGTGTTGATTGGGAGAGTTAGCTAAGTCAAAAACGGGTAAGACAACAACAGCTAATCAGCTAAGACAACAACAACAGGTAAAATGGCGATGAATAGGCAGAGAAGGTTGGTTGACTACACACACTGCCTGAGTTTCGTGCCTAGGGCCGATAGATAAACAAAGGTAAACATAGTGGAGTACCCTGATTAATGAACAGTCCAGCAGGCATCAGCTATGTAGCCAAGTGATCATAGGGTCCAGTGTACAGCAGTAGATGAAACAGGGAAGCCGCTAGGTAGTTGTTACTACACTAGCATGCGGAGACACGGCGTTTAAAGTTAGCAGTCCGGGGTAAGTAGAAGCGTCGTCCGGCAAAGGTCGGTTGAAGGCACAGCTGATGGAATTACATCTGCGGACCAGTCGTGGTGGTACGGCAGGGTGCCGTGTCGACGAAGGGACCGGCCAGATGGCGAAAGAGGTATTGTAGTTGTGGTAATTTCGTTTGCTAGCCGGGAGATGCGCCTAGCTCAGGGCTAGCTTTGGGGCTGGGTCACTCAGTGGCAGCTAGCTAGCTGTGATGATCAATGGTCCAGGGTTTACGGCAGGAATCTGGCATTTTAGTGGAGAAAAACAGTCCGAGACTGGCAGGTATTATCCAGGCTAAAAAAACGGCTGGTGCTTGAGCAGAGGGTAAAGGCCGCTAGCAGTGGCTAACGATGACTAAATAGCTAGTAACTTAGCTAATTGGCTGGCTACCTTCTGATGAAAGTTTTGGCTATAGGGTCTAAAAAAAATAGCGGATTTGTGTCACATTGAGGGAGGCGGGTTACCGGAAGGTATATTTAATAAAAAAAATGGAAAACGCGATTGAAAATAAATTGGAATATATACAAAAAGGACGAAAAATACAAAAAGTAAATGAGAGGACAACAAACCACGTCTGCACTGCTACGCCATCTTCGATATACAGAAGGTAGCAGGTCAGACCCCCTTTGCCTCCAGAACAGCCTGAATTCTTCAGGACATGGGAACATTACTCAATTGGAATCAAGTAACATAACATGTGCCAGGAAAAACATTCCTTACATCATTACACAACCCGGCACTAGCCTGTACTGTTGACTGGATTTGCTTACGCCAAATCCTGACTCTGCCATCAGCATGACGCAACAGGAACTGGGATTCATCAGACCACTCCTCAATTGTCCAGTGTTGATGATCACGTGCTCACTGGAGCCGCTTCTTCTTGTTTTTAAGTGATAGGAGTGGAACCTGGTGTGGTTGTCCGCTGCAATAGCCGATCCATGACAAGGACTGACAAAATGTGCGTTCTGGGATGCAGTTTATTGCCATTTTTCAGCGAGCTGTTTTTGCCCACAGGACTGCCGCTGACTGGATGTTTATTGTTTGTCGCACCATTCTCTGTAAAGTCACTCGTTTTGCCCATTTAACATTCAATCGAACAGCAACTGGATGCCTCAATGCCTGTGTACCTGCTTTACATAGCAAGCCACTGCCACGTGACTCACTGTCTGTAGGGGTACCTAATATACCTAATAAACTGTCCACTGAGTATACAAAACATTAAGAACACCTCCTCTTTCCATGACATAGACGGACCGGGTGAATCCAGGTGAAAGCTATTTTCTTTTTTTGAATTTTACCCCTTTTTCTCCCCAATTTCGTGGTATCCAATTGTTTTTAGTAGCTACTATCTTGTCTCATCGCAACAACTCCCGTATGGGCTCGAGAGAGACGAAGGTTGAAAGTCATGCGTCCTCCGATACACAACCCAACCAAGCCGCACAACTTCTTAACACAGCGCTCATCCAACCCGGAAGCCAGCCGCACCAATGTGTCGGAGGAAACACTGTGCACCTGGAAACCTTGGTTAGTGCGCACTGCGCCCGGCCCGCCACAGGAGTCACTGGTACGCGATGTTGACAAGGACATCCCTACCGGCCAAGCCCTCCCTAACCCGGTACGATGCTAGGCCAATTGTGCGTCGCCCCACGGACCTCCCGGTCACGGCGGGTTACGACAGAGCCTGGGCACGAACCCAGAGTCTCTGATGGCACAGCTGGCGCTGCAGTATTAACCACTGCGCCACCTGGGAGGCGAAAGCTATTTTCAATCAGTGTAGATAAAGGGGAGGAGACAGGTTAAATAAGGATTTTTAAGCCTTGAAACAATTGAGACATGGATTGTGTATGTGTGCCATTCAAAGGGGCGGCAGGGTAGCCTAGTGGTTAGAGCATTGGACTAGTAACTGGAAGGTTGCAAGTTCAAACCCCCGAGCTGAAAAGGTACAAATCTGTTGTTCTGCCCCTGAACAAGCAGTTCCTAGGCCGTCATTGAAAATAAGAATTTGTTCTTAACTGACTTGCCTAGTTAAATAAAGGTTAAAAAATAAATAAAGAGGGTGAATGGGCAAGACAAAAGATGCCTTTGAATGAGGTAGGTGCCAGGCGCTCACTGCAACGGTGCTGGGTTTTTCAAATCCAGCCAACTTGACACAACTTTGGGAAGCATTGGAGTCAACATGGGCCAGCATCCCTGTGAAAGGCTTCCAACGCCATAATACATTTTACAGACACAAAAAGATCCCACCTTGTTGAGCGTATTTGGTTTTTGTCGAAATTATGGAACGTTTTTTATCCGACATGTACTAAACCTGGTTAGGGACCATATTACATGTTACAGTGGACACACCAATTAAAGAGGCAGCATTGACATTCATGTAAACAAAAGCATCCAGAGAGTTCATAGCACGGTTAGAGTGTATTGCTAGGGCCAGGCGAAATTTTATGTGGCAGTGTTTCTCATAGGCCCCTAAGACTCAAATGAAAAAGTGCCTGTCGCTTTAAGTCAATTTATAAACAAAAACTGTGACTAAACATGATTGGCTAGTTTTATTGATTAAACATGTCGAAAATGCTGTCATGATAAGGAAGGATCCACCCCAGATTTTGGCTTTTTTTTTGTGTTGTTCAGTGGCTGACCAAGTACAATAGCAGATTGATTAGCCACAAATTGGGGAATTGTGTGCTAATATTGTTTGAGAATAAAGTGGAATTGTAACCAAAGTATTCACACCAGATTCTCAATGTACAAATCCCTTGCGCAAATCTGTCCCGACTATTTATTTTAAGTAAGAGCTTATTGTATTGTGCCATGCTGGCCTTTCCCCCATATATATATTTGATGGTTTAAATTGAAAAGTTTGCCTCAAACCGTTTAAAATATTATCATCAAGCTTAAAATATGTGGATTGAATTAAGGGAAAACATGTACAAGGCATTTTTGGTTAATAAATAGCTCATGAACTTAATGGTTTAGAACCCGTTTCTGAGCAGGAATAAAACGTATCATATACATAGAAGAATGGAATGTATTTCAGTTTTTCTGTTATAATATATCTCACCGTGTATTTTCTCAATTTCTCTCTACTTGCAGATGTACTTCAACTCAACCATCTCAGACAGCACCAAGCTGCTGAAGCCAGTGTTGGTGTTTGCGTTTGCCATCGTGGCGGCGCTAACCGGCCTCACCCAGATCACCCAGTACCGCAGCCACCCCATTGACGTCTACGTGGGCTTCCTCATAGGGGCCGGCATCGCTGCTTACCTGGTAAGACCTAACTTCCAATGACATCTATCTTGACTTGTGACATTTATTTGACAGTGATGATGCATATTAATCTTTATTTCTTTTTTTATCTGCAGGATTGACAGGTGGTTAAAACATTTAGGAACATGACATTTAAGGATTCTGTCAAAGCGGATTTAAAAAGGGCTATTCGTGCGCGCATACATTTCTGAAAGGGACAGTACCATTCAAAAGTTTGGACACACCTACTCATTCAAGGGTTTTTCTTTATTTTTACTATTTTCTACATTGTAGAATAATAGTGAAGACATCAAAACTATGAAATAACTTATATGGAATCATGTAGTAACCAAAAAAATTGTTAATCAAATATTTGATGTATTTGCAAAGGGAGTCTACCGACTACTTCCTGTAGTAGCCAAAACGATTCTGCAATTTGATTTCAGGCGAGCACTGGAGAGGAAAGTGTTATTCACTAGACAGTGATGTAGAATTTCAGCTGATCAAACTGCACTGCATACCATCTCTCCCTCCCCCACTTAAACGGCTTACCTGCAGTTTAGTGCTAGGCTCTTTGATATCTCCAGATTGCTGCTCTTATTGAAGTTTTTCACACTCCTCCCTCTCTCATTTGCTTTCCGCTTTCACACGACTATCTGTCCTCAGGGAGGGATGTAGTTCACTTTCATGCCCATCATTTCATTCCCTCTCTCTCTCTCTCTCTCTCTCTCTCTCTCTCTCTCTCGCTCTCTCTCTCTCTCTCTCTCTCTCTCTCTCTCTCTCTCTTTTATATATATATATATATATATATCTCCCTCTCTCTCCATTTTAGACACTCTTTTTCCATCCTTCGTCTGAATAGGGATTATTTGAACAGATTCTGGAATTGTCTTTCTATGACATTCTGTCTATCTATGGTGGGGCCTACTCTGCAAATATCATTTGTCTTATCATGCTCTCTCATTCGTATGTCATTTTTTCTCAGAGCTCTTTTCTGTCTCATATCTCTTCCCTTCTCTCATTTCCTCTTGGTCCCTATGTTCTCTCACTCTTATCGGAGATAGCGAGCGGTGGTTAGAGCTAGCTCGTCAGTTCTGTTTAAGTCGGCTTCCTCTGGAGTGTAAAGCACAGGGCAATAAACCAGGCAGACGAATGATAGTGAATGATAATGACTTTCCACAGGACTATTATGCCGAGTAGCTGTGGAGGGATTTCAGGCGACCAAGGCCTTCTCTTCTTCTCTTCCAGGCTTTCCATGCCGTTGGCAACTTCAGGTCCTCCGACGACATCATCATCAAGCCAGCTCCGCCCCCCCAGAAGGAGGACGCCCTGCGAGCGCTGACCCAACGGGGCCACGACTCGGTCTACAACAAAGGTGTCGCCTCAGCATCGGAGAGCGCC